>NW_027590129.1:1075894-1434525 GCF_964213995.1 Mustelus asterias
AGGAACAAAGAGCGGTGACAGTTTAAGGAGCAGGAACACAGAGCGGTGAAAGTTTAAAAAGCGGGAACGCAGAGCGGTGACAGTTTAAAAAGCAGGAACTCAGAGCGGTGAGAGTTTAAAAAGCAGGAACACAGAGTGGTGAGAGTTTAAAAATCAGGAAAGCAGAGCGGTGACAGTTTAAAAAGCGGGAACGCAGAGCGGTGAGAGTTTAAAAAGCTGGAAAGCAGAGCGGTGACAGATTAAAAAGCAGGAACACAGAGCGGTGAGAGTTTAAAAAGCAGGAACACAGAGCGGTGATAGTTTAAAAAGCAGGAACACAGAGGGGTGACAGATTAAAGAGCAGGAACACAGAGCGGTGATAGTTTAAAATCAGGAACACAGAGCGGCCACAGATTAAAAAGCAGAAACACAGAGCGGTGACAGTTTAAAAAGCAGGAACACAGAGCGGTGACAGTTTAAAAAGCAGGAACAGAGAGCGGCGACAGTTTAAAACGCAGGAACACAGAGCGGTGACAGTTTAAAAAGCAGGAACACGGAGCGGTGACAGATTAAAAAGCAGGAACACAGAGCGGTGATAGTTCAAAAAGCACGAACACAGAGCGGTGACATTTTAAAAAGCAGGAAAGCAGAGCGGTGACAGTTTTAAAAGCAGGAACAGAGAGCGGTGACAGTTCAAAAAGCAGGAACACTGAGCGGTGACAGTTTAAAAAGCAGGAACACAGAGCGGTGACAGTTTAAAAAGCAGGAACACAGAGCGGTGTCAATTTAAAAAGCAGGAACACAGAGCGGTGACAGTTTAAAAAGCAGGAACACAGAGCGGTGACAATTTAAAAAGCAGGAAAGCAGAGCGGTGACAGTTTTAAAAGCAGGAACAGAGAGCGGTGACAGTTTAAAAAGCAGGAACACAGAGCGGTGACAATTTAAAAAGCAGGAAAGCAGAGCGGTGACAGTTTAAAAAGCAGGGAAACAGAGCGGTGACAGTTTAAATAGCCGGAACACAGAGCGGTGACAGATTAAAAAGCAGGAACACAGAGTGACTACAGTTTAAAAACCGGCAACACAGAGCGGTGAGAGTTTAAAAAGCAGGAACACAGAGCGGTGAGAGTTTAAAAAGCAGGAACGCAGAGCGGTGACAGTTTAAAAAGCAGGAAAGCAGAGCGGTGAGAGTTTAAAAAGCAGGAACACAGAGCGGTGACAGATTAAAAAGCAGGAACACAGAGCGGTGACAGTTTAAAAAGCAGGAACACAGAGCTGTGACAGTTTAAAAAGCAGGAACACAGAGCGGTGACAGTTTAAAATGTGGGAACACAGAGCGGTGACAGTTTAAAATGTGGGAACACAGAGCGGTTACAGTTTAAAAAGCAGGAACACAGAGCGGTGATGGTTTAAAAAGCAGGAACACAGAGCGGTGACAGTTTAAAAAGCAGGAACACAGAGCGGTGACAGTTTAAAAAGCAGCAACACAGAACGGTGAAAGATTAAAGAGCAGGAACACAGAGCGGTGACAGATTAAAAAGCAGGAACACAGCGCGGTGACAATTTAAAAAGGAGGAACACAGAGCGGTGACAGTTTAAAAAGCAGGAACACAGAGCGGTGACAGTTTAAAAAGCAGGATCACAGAGCGGTGACAGTTTAAAAAGCAGGGACACAGAGCGGTGACAGTTTAAAAAGCAGGAACACAGAGCGGTGACAGATTAAAAAGCAGGGACACAGAGCGGTGATAGTTTAAAAAGCAGGGACACAGAGCGGTGACAGTTTAAAAAGCAGGAACACACAGCGGTGACAGTTTAAAAAGCAGGGACACAGAGCGGTGACAGTTTAAAAAGCAGGAACACACAGCGGTGACAGGTTAAAAAGCAGGAACACAGAGCAGTGTCAGTTTAAAGAGCATGAACACAGAGCGTTTATGGATTAAAAAGCAGGAACACAGAGAGGCAACTGTTTAAAAAGTAGGAACACAGAGCGGCAACATTTTAAAGAGGAGTAACACAGAGCGGTGACAGTTTAAAAAGCAGGAACACAGAGCGGTGACAGTTTACAGAGCGGTAACACTGAGCGGTGACAGATTAAAAAGCAGTAACGCAGAGCGGTGATAGTTTAAATAGAAGGAACACAGAGCGGCAAAACTTAAAAGAGCAGGAACACAGAGCTGTGACAGTTTACAGAGCGGGAACACAGAGCGGGGACAGTTTAAAGCGCAGGAACGCAGCGTTTACAGATTAAAATGCAAGAACACAGAGCGGTGTCAGTTTAAAAAGCAGGAACACAGAGTGCTGACAGTTTAAAAAGCAGGCACACAGAGTAGCGACAGTCTAAAAAGCCGGAACACAGAGCGGTGACAGTTTAAAAAGCAGGATCACAGAGCGGTGACATTTTAAAAAGCAGGAACACAGAGCGGTGTAAGTTTAAAAAGCAGGAACACAGAGCGGTGACAGTTTAAAAAGCAGGATCACAGAGCGATGACAGTTTAAAAAGCAGGAACACAGAGCGGTGACATTTTAAAAAGCAGGAACACAGAGCGGTGTAAGTTTAAAAAGCAGGAACACAGAGCGGTGACAGTTTAAAAAGCAGGATCACAGAGCGATGACAGTTTAAAAAGCCGGAACACAGAGCGGTGACAGTTTAAAAATCCGGAACACAGAGCGGTGACAGTTTAAAAAGCAGGATCACAGAGCGGTGACAGTTTAAAAAGCAGGATCACAGAGCGGTGACATTTTAAAAAGCAGGAACACAGAGCGGTGTAAGTTTAAAAAGCAGGAACACAGAGCGGTGACAGTTTAAAAAGCAGGATCACAGAGCGATGACAGTTTAAAAAGCAGGAACACAGAGCGGTGTAAGTTTAAAAAGCAGGAACACAGAGCGGTGACAGTTTAAAAAGCAGGATCACAGAGCGATGACAGTTTAAAAAGCAGGAACACAGAGCGGTGTAAGTTTAAAAAGCAGGAACACAGAGCGGTGACAGTTTAAAAAGCGGGAACACAGAGTGCTGACAGTTTAAAAAGCAGGAACACAGAGCGGTGACTGTTTTAAAAGCGGGAACACAGAGTGGCGACAGACTAAAAAGCAGGAACACAGAGCGGTGACAGTTTAAAAAGCAGGAACACAGAGCCGTGTCAGTTTAAAGAGCATGAACACAGAGCGTTTATGGATTAAAAAGCAGGAACATAGAGAGGCAACTGTTTAAAAAGTAGGAACACAGAGCGGCAACATTTTAAAGAGGAGTAACACAGAGCGGTGACAGTTTAAAAAGCAGGAACACTGAGCGGTGACAGTTTACAGAGCG
Organism: Mustelus asterias; assembly: GCF_964213995.1. Lineage (NCBI taxonomy): Eukaryota > Metazoa > Chordata > Chondrichthyes > Carcharhiniformes > Triakidae > Mustelus > Mustelus asterias. The sequence goes on from NW_027590129.1 coordinate 1,079,179, forward strand.
GTAACACTGAGCGGTGACAGATTAAAAAGCAGTAACGCAGAGCGGTGATAGTTTAAATAGAAGGAACACAGATCGGCAACGCTTAAAAGAGCAGGAACACAGAGCTGTGACAGTTTACAGAGCGGGAACACAGAGCGGGGACAGTTTAAAGCGCAGGAACGCAACGTTTACAGATTAAAATGCAAGAACACAGCGCGGTGTAAGTTTAAAAAGCAGGAACACAGACTGCTGACAGTTTAAAAAGCAGGAACACAGAGCGGTGACAGTTTTAAAAGCGGGAACACAGAGTGGCGACAGTCTAAAAAGCAGGAACACAGAGCGGTGACAGTTTAAAAAGCAGGAACACAGAACGGTGACAGTTTAAAAAGCAGGAACACAGAGCGGTGACAGTTTAGAAAGCAGGAACACAGAGCGGTGACTTTTTAAAAAGCAGGAACACAGAGCGGTGACAGTTTAAAAAGCAGGAACACAGAACGGTGACAGTTTAAAAAGCAGAAACACAGAGCGGTGACAGTTTAAAAAGCAGGAACACAGAGCGGTGACAGTTTAAAAAGCAGGAACACAGAACGGTGACAGTTTAAAAAGCAGGAACAGAGAACGGTGACAGTTTAAAAAGCAGGAACACAGAGCGGTGACAGTTTAAAAAGCAGGAACACAGAGCGGTGGCAGTTTAAAAAGCGGGAACACAGAGCGGTGACAGTTTAAAAAGCAGGAACACAGAGCGGTGACAGTTTAAAAAGCAGGAACACAGAGCGGTGACAGTTTAAAAAGCGGGAACACAGAGTGCTGACAGTTTAAAAAGCAGGAACACAGAGCGGTGACAGTTTTAAAAGCGGGAACACAGAGTGGCGACAGTCTAAAAAGCAGGAACACAGAGCGGTGACAGTTTAAAAAGCAGGAACACAGAGCCGTGACAGTTTCAAAAGCAGGAACACAGAGCGGTGACAGTTTAAAAAGCAGGAACACAGAGCGGTGACAGTTTAAAAAGCAGGAACACAGAGCGGTGACAGTTTAAAAAGCAGGAACACAGAGCGGTGACAGTTTAAAGAGCAGGAACACAGAGCGGTGACAGTTTAAAAAGCAGGAACACAGAGCGGTGACAGTTTAAAAAGCAGGAACACAGAGCGGTGACAGTTTAAAAAGCAGGATAACAGAGCGGTGACAGTTTAAAAAGCAGGAACACAGAGCGGTGACAGTTTAAAAAGCGGGAACACAGAGTGCTGACAGTTTAAAAAGCAGGAACAGAGAGCGGTGACAGTTTTAAAAGCGGGAACACAGAGTGGCGACAGTCTAAAAAGCAGGAACACAGAGCGGTGACAGTTTAAAAAGCAGGAACACAGAGCCGTGACAGTTTCAAAAGCAGGAACACAGAGCGGTGACAGTTTAAAAAGCATGAACACAGAGCGGTGACAGTTTAAAAAGCAGGAACACAGAGCGGTGACAGTTTAAAAAGCAGGAACACAGAGCGGTGACAGTTTAAAAAGCAGGAACACAGAGCGGTGACAGTTTAAAAAGCAGGATAACAGAGCGGTGACAGTTTAAAAAGCAGGAACACAGAGCGGTGACAGTTTAAAAAGCGGGAACACAGAGTGCTGACAGTTTAAAAAGCAGGAACAGAGAGCGGTGACAGTTTTAAAAGCGGGAACACAGAGTGGCGACAGTCTAAAAAGCAGGAACACAGAGCGGTGACAGTTTAAAAAGCAGGAACACAGAGCCGTGACAGTTTCAAAAGCAGGAACACAGAGCGGTGACAGTTTAAAAAGCATGAACACAGAGCGGTGACAGTTTAAAAAGCAGGAACACAGAGCGGTGACAGTTTAAAGAGCAGGAACACAGAGCTGTGACAGTTTACAGAGCGGGAACACAGAGCGGTGACAGTTTAAAGCGCAGGAACGCAGCGTTTACAGATTAAAATGCAAGAACACCGCGCGGTGTAAGTTTTAAAAGCAGGAACACAGAGCGGTGACAGTTTTAAAAGCGGGAACACAGAGTGGCGACAGTCTAAAAAGCAGGAACACAGAGCGGTGACAGTTTAAAAAGCAGGAACACAGAACGGTGACAGTTTTAAAAGCAGGAACACAGAGCGGTGACAGTTTAAAAAGCAGGAACACAGAGCGGTGACAGTTTTAAAAGCGAGAACACAGAGTGGCGACAGTCTAATAAGCAGGAACACAGAGCGGTGACAGTTTAAAAAGCAGGAACACAGAGCGGTGACAGTTTAAAAAGCCGGAACACAGAGCGGTGACAGTTTAAAAAGCAGGAACACAGAGCGGTGACAGTTTAAAAAGCAGGAACACAGAGCGGTGACAGTTTAGAAAGCAGGAACACAGAGCGGTGACAGTTTAAAAAGCAGGAACACAGAACGGTGCCAGTTTAAAAAGCAGGAACACAGAGCGGTGACAGTTTAAAAAGCATGAACACAGAGCGTTTATGGATTAAAAAGCAGGAACACAGAGCGGCAACTGTTTAAAAAGTAGGAACACAGAGCGGTGACAGTTTAAAAAGCAGGAACACAGAGCGGTGACATTTAAAAAACAGGAACACAGAGCGGTGACAGTTTAAAGAGCAGGGACACAGAGCGGTGACAATTTAAAAAGCAGGATCACAGAGCGGTGACAGTTTAAAAAGCAGGAACACAGAGCGGTGACAGTTTAAAAAGCAGGAACACAGAGCGGCGACAGTTTAAAGAGCAGGAACACAGAGCGGTGACAGTTTAAAAAGCAGGAACACAGAGCGCTTACAGATCAAAAAGCAGGAAAACAGAGTGGCGACTGTTTTAAGTGCAGCATCACAGAGCGGTGACAGAATAAAAAGCAGGAACACAGAGCGGTGACAGATTAAAAAGCAGGAACACAGCGCGGTGACAGTTTGAAAAGCAGGAACACAGAGCGGTGACAGATTAAAAAGCAGGAACACAGCGCGGTGACAGTTTAAAAAGCCGGAACACAGAGCGGTGACAGTTTAAAAAGCAGGAACACAGAGCGGTGACAGTTTAAAAAGCAGGAACACAGAGCGGTGACAGTTTTAAAAGCAGGAACACAGAGTGGTGACAGTTTAAAAAGCAAGAACACAGAGCGGTGACAGTTTAAAAAGCAGGAACTCAGAGCGGTGACAGTTTAAAAAGCAGGAACTCAGAGCGGCGACAGTTTAAAATGCAGGAACACAGAGCGGTGACTGAGTAAAAAGCAGGAACACTGCGCGGTGACAGTTTAAAAAGCAGGAATACAGAGCGGTGACAGTTTAAAAAGCAGGAACACAGAGCGGAGACAGTTTAAAAAGCCGGAACACAGAGCGGTGACAGTTTTAAAAGCAGGAACACAGAGTGGTGACAGTTTAAAAAGCAGGAACACAGCGCGGTGACAGTTTAAAAAGCAGGAACACAGAGCGGTGACAGTTTAAAAAGCAGGAACACAGAGCGGTGACAGTTTCAAAAGCAGGAACACAGAGCGGTGACAGTTTTAAAAGCAGGAACACAGAGCAGTGTCAGTTTAAAGAGCATGAACACAGAGCGTTTTTGGATTAAAAAGCAGGAACACAGAGCGGCAACTGTTTAAAAAGTAGGAACACAGGGCGGCAACTTTTTAAAGAGGAGTAACACAGAGCGGTGACAGTTTAAAAAGCAGGAACACAGAGCGGTGACAGTTTACAGAGCGGTAACACTGAGCGGTGACAGATTAAAAAGCAGTAACGCAGAGCGGTGATAGTTTAAATAGAAGGAACACAGAGCGGCAACACGTAAAAGAGCAGGAACACAGAGCTGTGACAGTTTACAGAGCGGGAACACAGAGCGGTGACAGTTTAAAGCGCAGGAACACAGCGTTTACAGGTTAAAATGCAAGAACACAGAGCGGTGTAAGTTTAAAAAGCAGGAACACAGAGCGGTGACAGTTTAAAAAGCAGGAACACAGAGCGGTGACAGTTTTAAAAGCGGGAACACAGAGTGGCGACAGTCTAAAAAGCAGGAACATAGAGCGGTGACAGTTTAAAAAGCAGGAACACAGAACGGTGACAGTTTAAAAAGCAGGAACACAGAGCGGTGACAGTTTAGAAAGCAGGAACACAGAGCGGTGACTTTTTAAAAAGCAGGAACACAGAGCGGTGACAGTTTAAAAAGCTGGAACACAGAACGGTGACAGTTTAAAAAGCAGAAACACAGAGCGGTGACAGTTTAAAAAGCAGGAACACAGAGCGGTGACAGTTTCAAAAGCAGGAACTCAGAGCGGCGACAGTTTAAAAAGCAGGAACACAGAGCGGTGACAGATTAAAAAGCAGGAACACAGCGCGGTGACAGATTAAAAAGGAGGAACACAGAGCGGCAACACTTAAAAGAGCAGGAACACAGAGCTGTGACAGTTTACAGAGCGGGAACACAGAGCGGTGACAGTTTAAAGCGCAGGAACACAGCGTTTACAGGTTAAAATGCAAGAACACAGAGCGGTGTAAGTTTAAAAAGCAGGAACACAGAGCGGTGACAGTTTAAAAAGCAGGAACACAGAGCGGTGACAGTTTTAAAAGCGGGAACACAGAGTGGCGACAGTCTAAAAAGCAGGAACATAGAGCGGTGACAGTTTAAAAAGCAGGAACACAGAACGGTGACAGTTTAAAAAGCAGGAACACAGAACGGTGACAGTTTAAAAAGCAGGAACACAGAGCGGTGACTTTTTAAAAAGCAGGAACACAGAGCGGTGACAGTTTAAAAAGCAGGAACACAGAACGGTGACAGTTTAAAAAGCAGAAACACAGAGCGGTGACAGATTAAAAAGCAGGAACACAGCGCGGTGACAGTTTAAAAAGGAGGAACACAGAGCGGTGACAGTTTAAAAAGCAGGAACACAGAGCGGTGACAGTTTCAAAAGCAGGAACTCAGAGCGGCGACAGTTTAAAAAGCAGGAACACAGAGCGGTGACAGATTAAAAAGCAGGAACACAGCGCGGTGACAGTTTAAAAAGGAGGAACACAGAGCGGTGACAGTTTAAAAAGCAGGAACACAGAGCGGTGACAGTTTAAAAAGCCGGAACACAGAGCGGCGACAGTTTAAAAAGCAGGAAGACAGAGCGGTGACAGTTTAAAAAGCAGGAACACAGAGCGGTGACAGTTTAAAAAGCAGGAACACACAGCGGTGACAGGTTAAAAAGCAGGAACACAGAGCAGTGTCAGTTTAAAGAGCATGAACACAGAGCGTTTATGGATTAAAAAGCAGGAACACAGAGAGGCAACTGTTTAAAAAGTAGGAACACAGAGCGGCAACATTTTAAAGAGGAGTAACACAGAGCGGTGACAGTTTAAAAAGCAGGAACACAGAGCGGTGACAGTTTACAGAGCGGTAACACTGAGCGGTGACAGATTAAAAAGCAGTAACGCAGAGCGGTGATAGTTTAAATAGAAGGAACGCAGAGCGGCAAAACTTAAAAGAGCAGGAACACAGAGCTGTGACAGTTTACAGAGCGGTAACACAGAGCGGTGTCAGTTTAAAAAGCAGGAACACAGAGTGCTGACAGTTTAAAAAGCAGGAACATAGAGCGGTGACAGTTTAAAAAGCAGGAACACAGAGCGGTGACAGTTTAAAAAGCAGGAACACAGAGCGGCGACAGTTTAAAGAGCAGGAACACAGAGCGGTGACAGTTTAAAAAGCAGGAACACAGAGCGCTTACAGATCAAAAAGCAGGAAAACAGAGTGGCGACTGTTTTAAGTGCAGCATCACAGAGCGGTGACAGAATAAAAAGCAGGAACACAGAGCGGTGACAGATTAAAAAGCAGGAACACAGCGCGGTGACAGTTTGAAAAGCAGGAACACAGAGCGGTGACAGATTAAAAAGCAGGAACACAGCGCGGTGACAGTTTAAAAAGCCGGAACACAGAGTGGTGACAGTTTAAAAAGCAGGAACACAGAGCGGTGACAGTTTAAAAAGCAGGAACACAGAGCGGTGACAGTTTAAAAAGCAGGAACACAGAGCGGTGACAGTTTAAAAAGCAGGAACACAGAGCGGTGACAGTTTTAAAAGCAGGAACACAGAGTGGTGACAGTTTAAAAAGCAAGAACACAGAGCGGTGACAGTTTAAAAAGCAGGAACTCAGAGCGGTGACAGTTTAAAAAGCAGGAACTCAGAGCGGCGACAGTTTAAAATGCAGGAACACAGAGCGGTGACTGAGTAAAAAGCAGGAACACTGCGCGGTGACAGTTTAAAAAGCAGGAATACAGAGCGGTGACAGTTTAAAAAGCAGGAACACAGAGCGGAGACAGTTTAAAAAGCCGGAACACAGAGCGGTGACTGTTTTAAAAGCAGGAACACAGAGTGGTGACAGTTTAAAAAGCAGGAACACAGCGCGGTGACAGTTTAAAAAGCAGGAACACAGAGCGGTGACAGTTTAAAAAGCAGGAACACAGAGCGGTGACAGTTTCAAAAGCAGGAACACAGAGCGGTGACAGTTTATAAAGCAGGAACACAGAGCAGTGTCAGTTTAAAGAGCATGAACACAGAGCGTTTTTGGATTAAAAAGCAGGAACACAGAGCGGCAACTGTTTAAAAAGTAGGAACACAGGGCGGCAACTTTTTAAAGAGGAGTAACACAGAGCGGTGACAGTTTAAAAAGCAGGAACACAGAGCGGTGACAGTTTACAGAGCGGTAACACTGAGCGGTGACAGATTAAAAAGCAGTAACGCAGAGCGGTGATAGTTTAAATAGAAGGAACACAGAGCGGCAACACTTAAAAGAGCAGGAACACAGAGCTGTGACAGTTTACAGAGCGGGAACACAGAGCGGTGACAGTTTAAAGCGCAGGAACACAGCGTTTACAGGTTAAAATGCAAGAACACAGAGCGGTGACAGTTTAAAAAGCAGGAACACAGAGCGGTGACAGTTTAAAAAGCAGGAACACAGAACGGCGACAGTTTAAAGAGCAGGAACACAGAGCGGTGACAGTATATAATGCAGGAACATAGAGCGGTGAGAGTATTAAAAGCAGGAACACAGAGTGGCGACAGTTTAAAGAGCAGGAACACAGAGCGTTTACAGATCAAAAAGCAGGAAAATAGAGTGGCGACTGTTTAAAGTGCAGCAACACAGAGCGGTGACAGAAAATAAAGCAGGAACACGGATCGGTGACAGATTAAAAAGCAGGAACACAGTCCGGTGACTTTTTAAAAAGCAGGAACACAGAGTGGTGACAGTTTTAAAAGCGGGAACACAGAGTGGCGACAGTCTAAAAAGCAGGAACATAGAGCGGTGACAGTTTAAAAAGCAGGAACACAGAACGGTGACAGTTTAAAAAGCAGGAACACAGAGCGGTGACAGTTTAGAAAGCAGGAACACAGAGCGGTGACTTTTAAAGTGCAGCAACACAGAGCGGTGACAGTTTAAAAAGCAGGAACACAGAACGGTGACAGTTTAAAAAGCAGAAACACAGAGCGGTGACAGTTTAAAAAGCAGGAACACAGAGCGGTGACAGATTAAAAAGCAGGAACACAGCGCGGTGACAGTTTAAAAAGGAGGAACACAGAGCGGTGACAGTTTAAAAAGCAGGAACACAGAGCGGTGACAGTTTCAAAAGCAGGAACTCAGAGCGGCGACAGTTTAAAAAGCAGGAACACAGAGCGGTGACAGATTAAAAAGCAGGAACACAGCGCGGTGACAGATTAAAAAGGAGGAACACAGAGCGGTGACAGTTTAAAAAGCAGGAACACAGAGCGGTGACAGTTTAAAAAGCAGGAACACAGAGCGGTGACAGTTTAAAAAGCCGGAACACAGAGCGGTGACAGTTTTAAAAGCGGGAACACAGAGTGGCGACAGTTTAATAAGCAGGAACACAGAGCGGTGACAGTTTTAAAAGCGAGAACACAGAGTGGCGACAGTCTAATAAGCAGGAACACAGAGCGGTGACAGTTTAAAAAGCAGGAACACAGAGCGGTGACAGTTTTAAAAGCGAGAACACAGAGTGGCGACAGTCTAATAAGCAGGAACACAGAGCGGTGACAGTTTAAAAAGCAGGAACACAGAGCGGTGACAGTTTAAAAAGCCGGAACACAGAGCGGTGACAGTTTAAAAAGCAGGAACACAGAGCGGTGACAGTTTAGAAAGCAGGAACACAGAGCGGTGACAGTTTAAAAAGCAGGAACACAGAGCGGTGACAGTTTAGAAAGCAGGAACACAGAGCGGTGACAGTTTAAAAAGCAGGAACACAGAACGGTGCCAGTTTAAACAGCAGGAACACAGAGCGGTGACAGTTTAAAAAGCAGGAACACAGAGCGGTGACAGTTTAAAAAGCATGAACACAGAGCGTTTATGGATTAAAAAGCAGGAACACAGAGCGGCAACTGTTTAAAAAGTAGGAACACAGAGCGGTGACAGTTTAAAAAGCAGGAACACAGAGCGGTGACATTTAAAAAACAGGAACACAGAGCGGTGACAGTTTAAAGAGCAGGGACACAGAGCGGTGACAATTTAAAAAGCAGGATCACAGAGCGGTGACAGTTTAAAAAGCAGGAACACAGAGCGGTGACAGTTTAAAAAGCAGGAACACAGAGCGGCGACAGTTTAAAGAGCAGGAACACAGAGCGCTTACAGATCAAAAAGCAGGAAAACAGAGTGGCGACTGTTTTAAGTGCAGCATCACAGAGCGGTGACAGAATAAAAAGCAGGAACACAGAGCGGTGACAGATTAAAAAGCAGGAACACAGCGCGGTGACAGTTTGAAAAGCAGGAACACAGAGCGGTGACAGAATAAAAAGCCGGAACACAGAGCGGTGACAGTTTAAAAAGCAGGAACACAGAGCGGTGACAGTTTAAAAAGCAGGAACACAGAGCGGTGACAGTTTTAAAAGCAGGAACACAGAGTGGTGACAGTTTAAAAAGCAAGAACACAGAGCGGTGACAGTTTAAAAAGCAGGAACTCAGAGCGGTGACAGTTTAAAAAGCAGGAACTCAGAGCGGCGACAGTTTAAAATGCAGGAACACAGAGCGGTGACTGAGTAAAAAGCAGGAACACTGCGCGGTGACAGTTTAAAAAGCAGGAATACAGAGCGGTGACAGTTTAAAAAGCAGGAACACAGAGCGGAGACAGTTTAAAAAGCCGGAACACAGAGCGGTGACAGTTTTAAAAGCAGGAACACAGAGTGGTGACAGTTTAAAAAGCAGGAACACAGCGCGGTGACAGTTTAAAAAGCAGGAACACAGAGCGGTGACAGTTTAAAAAGCAGGAACACAGAGCGGTGACAGTTTCAAAAGCAGGAACACAGAGCGGTGACAGTTTTAAAAGCAGGAACACAGAGCAGTGTCAGTTTAAAGAGCATGAACACAGAGCGTTTTTGGATTAAAAAGCAGGAACACAGAGCGGCAACTGTTTAAAAAGTAGGAACACAGGGCGGCAACTTTTTAAAGAGGAGTAACACAGAGCGGTGACAGTTTAAAAAGCAGGAACACAGAGCGGTGACAGTTTACAGAGCGGTAACACTGAGCGGTGACAGATTAAAAAGCAGTAACGCAGAGCGGTGATAGTTTAAATAGAAGGAACACAGAGCGGCAACACTTAAAAGAGCAGGAACACAGAGCTGTGACAGTTTACAGAGCGGGAACACAGCGTTTACAGGTTAAAATGCAAGAACACAGAGCGGTGTAAGTTTAAAAAGCAGGAACACAGAGCGGTGACAGTTTAAAAAGCAGGAACACAGAGCGGTGACAGTTTTAAAAGCGGGAACACAGAGTGGCGACAGTCTAAAAAGCAGGAACATAGAGCGGTGACAGTTTAAAAAGCAGGAACACAGAACGGTGACAGTTTAAAAAGCAGGAACACAGAACGGTGACAGTTTAAAAAGCAGGAACACAGAGCGGTGACTTTTTAAAAAGCAGGAACACAGAGCGGTGACAGTTTAAAAAGCAGGAACACAGAACGGTGACAGTTTAAAAAGCAGAAACACAGAGCGGTGACAGATTAAAAAGCAGGAACACAGCGCGGTGACAGTTTAAAAAGGAGGAACACAGAGCGGTGACAGTTTAAAAAGCAGGAACACAGAGCGGTGACAGTTTCAAAAGCAGGAACTCAGAGCGGCGACAGTTTAAAAAGCAGGAACACAGAGCGGTGACAGATTAAAAAGCAGGAACACAGCGCGGTGACAGTTTAAAAAGGAGGAACACAGAGCGGTGACAGTTTAAAAAGCAGGAACACAGAGCGGTGACAGTTTAAAAAGCCGGAACACAGAGCGGCGACAGTTTAAAAAGCAGGAAGACAGAGCGGTGACAGTTTAAAAAGCAGGAACACAGAGCGGTGACAGTTTAAAAAGCAGGAACACACAGCGGTGACAGGTTAAAAAGCAGGAACACAGAGCAGTGTCAGTTTAAAGAGCATGAACACAGAGCGTTTATGGATTAAAAAGCAGGAACACAGAGAGGCAACTGTTTAAAAAGTAGGAACACAGAGCGGCAACATTTTAAAGAGGAGTAACACAGAGCGGTGACAGTTTAAAAAGCAGGAACGCAGAGCGGTGACAGTTTACAGAGCGGTAACACTGAGCGGTGACAGATTAAAAAGCAGTAACGCAGAGCGGTGATAGTTTAAATAGAAGGAACGCAGAGCGGCAAAACTTAAAAGAGCAGGAACACAGAGCTGTGACAGTTTACAGAGCGGGAACACAGAGCGGGGACAGTTTAAAGCGCAGGAACGCAGCGTTTACAGATTAAAATGCAAGAACACAGAGCGGTGTCAGTTTAAAAAGCAGGAACACAGAGTGCTGACAGTTTAAAAAGCAGGCACACAGAGTAGCGACAGTCTAAAAAGCAGGAACACAGAGCGGTGACAGTTTAAAAAGCAGGAACACTGAACGGTGACAGTTTAAAAAGCAGGAACACAGAACGGTGAGAGTTTATAAAGCAGGAACACAGAGCGGTGACAGTTTAAAAAGCAGGAACACAGAAAGGTGACAGTTTAAAAAGCAGGAACACAGAGCGGTGACAGTTTAAAAAGCAGGGACACAGAGCGGTGACAGTTTAAAAAGCAGGAACACAGAGCGGTGATAGTTTTTAAAGCAGGAACACAGAACGGTGACAGTTTAAAAAGCAGGAACACAGAGCGGTGACAGTTTAAAAAGCAGGAACACAGAGCGGCGACAGTTTAAAGAGCAGGGACACAGAGCGGTGACAATTTAAAAAGCAGGATCACAGAGCGGTGACAGTTTAAAAAGCAGGAACACAGAGCGGTGACAGTTTAAAAAGCAGGAACACAGAACGGCGACAGTTTAAAGAGCAGGAACACAGAGCGGTGACAGTTTATAATGCAGGAACATAGAGCGGTGAGAGTATTAAAAGCAGGAACACAGAGTGGCGACAGTTTAAAGAGCAGGAACACAGAGCGTTTACAGATCAAAAAGCAGGAAAATAGAGTGGCGACTGTTTAAAGTGCAGCAACACAGAGCGGTGACAGAAAATAAAGCAGGAACACGGATCGGTGACAGATTAAAAAGCAGGAACACAGTCCGGTGACAGTTTAAAAAGCAGGAACACAGAGTGGTGACAGTTTAAAAAGCAGGAACACAGAGCGGAGACAGTTTAGAAAGCAGGAACACAGTCCGGTGACAGTTTAAAAAGCAGGAACACAGAGTGGTGACAGTTTAAAAAGCAGGAACACAGAACGGCGACAGTTTAAAAAGCAGGAACACAGAGCTGTGACAGTTTAAAAAGCAGGAACTCAGAGCGGTGACAGTTTAAAAAGCCGGAACACAGAGCGGTGACAGTTTAAAAAGCAGGAACACAGAGCGGTGACAGTTTAAAAAGCAGGAACACAGAGCGGTGACAGTTTAAAAAGCAGGAACTCAGAGCGGTGACAGTTTAAAAAGCCGGAACACAGAGCGGTGACTGTTTAAAAAGCTGGAACACAGAGCGGTGACAGTTTAAAAATCAGGAACTCAGAGCGGTGACAGTTTTAAAAGCAGGAACTCAGAGCGGTGACAGTTTAAAAAGCAGGAACACAGAGCGGCGACAGTTTAAAAAGCAGGATCACAGAGCGATGACAGTTTAAATAGCAGGAACACAGAGCGGTGACAGTTTAAAAAGCAGGAACACAGAGCGGTGACAGTTTAAAAAGCAGGAACACAGAGCGGTGACAGTTTAAAAAGCAGGATCACAGAGCGATGACAGTTTAAAAAGCAGGAACACCGTGCGGTGACAGTTTAAAAAGCAGGAACACAGAGCGGTGACAGTTTAAAAAGCTGGAACACAGAGCGGTGACAGTTTAAAAAGCAGGATCACAGAGCGATGACAGTTTAAAAAGCCGGAACACAGAGCGGTGACAGTTTAAAAAGCCGGAACACAGAGCGGTGACAGTTTAAAAAGCAGGATCACAGAGCGGTGACAGTTTAAAAAGCCGGAACACAGGGCGGTGACAGTTTAAAAAGCAGGATCACAGAGCGGTGACATTTTAAAAAGCAGGAACACAGAGCGGTGTAAGTTTAAAAAGCAGGAACACAGAGCGGTGACAGTTTAAAAAGCAGGATCACAGAGCGATGACAGTTTAAAAAGCAGGAACACAGAGCGGTGACATTTTAAAAAGCAGGAACACAGAGCGGTGTAAGTTTAAAAAGCAGGAACACAGAGCGGTGACAGTTTAAAAAGCAGGATCACAGAGCGATGACAGTTTAAAAAGCCGGAACACAGAGCGGTGACAGTTTAAAAAGCCGGAACACAGAGCGGTGACAGTTTAAAAAGCAGGATCACAGAGCGGTGACAGTTTAAAAAGCCGGAACACAGAGCGGTGACAGTTTAAAAAGCAGGATCACAGATCGGTGACATTTTAAAAAGCAGGAACACAGAGCGGTGTAAGTTTAAAAAGCAGGAACACAGAGCGGTGACAGTTTAAAAAGCAGGATCACAGAGCGATGACAGTTTAAAAAGCAGGAACACAGAGCGGTGTAAGTTTAAAAAGCAGGAACACAGAGCGGTGACAGTTTAAAAAGCGGGAACACAGAGTGCTGACAGTTTAAAAAGCAGGAACACAGAGCGGTGACAGTTTTAAAAGCGGGAACACAGAGTGGCGACAGACTAAAAAGCAGGAACACAGAGCGGTGACAGTTTAAAAAGCAGGAACACAGAGCCGTGTCAGTTTAAAGAGCATGAACACAGAGCGTTTATGGATTAAAAAGCAGGAACACAGAGAGGCAACTGTTTAAAAAGTAGGAACACAGAGCGGCAACATTTTAAAGAGGAGTAACACAGAGCGGTGACAGTTTAAAAAGCAGGAACACTGAGCGGTGACAGTTTACAGAGCGGTAACACTGAGCGGTGACAGATTAAAAAGCAGTAACGCAGAGCGGTGATAGTTTAAATAGAAGGAACACAGATCGGCAACGCTTAAAAGAGCAGGAACACATAGCTGTGACAGTTTACAGAGCGGGAACACAGAGCGGGGACAGTTTAAAGCGCAGGAACGCAACGTTTACAGATTAAAATGCAAGAAAACAGCGCGGTGTAAGTTTAAAAAGCAGGAACACAGACTGCTGACAGTTTAAAAAGCAGGAACACAGAGCGGTGACAGTTTTAAAAGCGGGAACACAGAGTGGCGACAGTCTAAAAAGCAGGAACACAGAGCGGTGACAGTTTAAAAAGCAGGAACACAGAACGGTGACAGTTTAAAAAGCAGGAACACAGAGCGGTGACAGTTTAGAAAGCAGGAACACAGAGCGGTGACTTTTTAAAAAGCAGGAACACAGAGCGGTGACAGTTTAAAAAGCAGGAACACAGAGCGGTGACAGTTTAAAAAGCAGGAACACAGAACGGTGACAGTTTAAAAAGCAGGAACACAGAGCGGTGACAGTTTAAAAAGCAGGAACACAGAGCGGTGACAGTTTAAAAAGCAGGAACTCAGAGCGGTGACAGTTTAAAAAGCAGGAACACAGAGCGGTGACAGTTTAAAAAGCAGGAACACAGAGCGGTGACAGTTTAAAAAGCAGGAACACAGAGCGGTGACAGTTTAAAAAGCGGGAACACAGAGTGCTGACAGTTTAAAAAGCAGGAACACAGAGCGGTGACAGTTTTAAAAGCGGGAACACAGAGCGGTGACAGTTTAAAAAGCAGGAACAGAGAGCCGTGACAGTTTCAAAAGCAGGAACACAGAGTGGCGACAGTCTAAAAAGCAGGAACACAGAGCGGTGACAGTTTAAAAAGCAGGAACAGAGAGCCGTGACAGTTTCAAAAGCAGGAACACAGAGTGGCGACAGTCTAAAAAGCAGGAACACAGAGCGGTGACAGTTTAAAAAGCAGGAACACAGAGCGGTGACAGTTTAAAAAGCAGGAACACAGAGCGGTGACAGTTTAAAGAGCAGGAACACTGAGCGGTGACAGTTTAAAGAGCAGGAACACAGACCGGTGACAATTTAAAATGCAGGAACACAGAGCGGTGACAGTTTAAAGAGCAGGGACACAGAGCGGTGACAATTTAAAAAGCAGGTTCACAGAGCGGTGACAGGTTAAAAAGCAGGAACACAGAGCGGTGACAGTTTAAAAAGCAGGAACACAGAGTGGCGACAGTCTAAAAAGAAGGAACACAGAGCGGTGACAGTTTAAAAAGCAGGAACACAGAGCGGTGACAGTTTAAAAAGCCGGAACACAGAGCGGTGACAGTTTAAAAAGCCGGAACACAGAGCGGTGACAGTTTAAAAAGCAGGAACACAGAGCGGTGACAGTTTAAAAAGCAGGAACACAGAGCGGTGACAGTTTAAAAAGCGGGAACACAGAGCGGTGACAGTTTAAAATGCAGGAACACAGAGCGGTGACAGTTTAAAGAGCAGGGACACAGAGCGGTGACAATTTAAAAAGCAGGTTCACAGAGCGGTGACAGGTTAAAAAGCAGGAACACAGAGCGGTGACAGTTTAAAAAGCGGGAACACAGAGTGCTGACAGTTTAAAAAGCAGGAACACAGAGCGGTGACAGTTTTAAAAGCGGGAACACAGAGTGGCGACAGACTAAAAAGCAGGAACACAGAGCGGTGACAGTTTAAAAAGCAGTAACACAGAGCCGTGTCAGTTTTAAAAGCAGGAACACAGAGCGGTGACAGATTAAAAAGCAGGAACACACAGCGGTGACAGGTTAAAAAGCAGGAACACAGAGCAGTGTCAGTTTAAAGAGCATGAACACAGAGCGTTTATGGATTAAAAAGCAGGAACACAGAGAGGCAACTGTTTAAAAAGTAGGAACACAGAGCGGCAACATTTTAAAGAGGAGTAACACAGAGCGGTGACAGTTTAAAAAGCAGGAACACAGAGCGGTGACAGTTTACAGAGCGGTAACACTGAGCGGTGACAGTTTAAAAAGCAGTAACGCAGAGCGGTGATAGTTTAAATAGCAGGAACGCAGAGCGGCAAAACTTAAAAGAGCAGGAACACAGAGCTGTGACAGTTTACAGAGCGGGAACACAGAGCGGGGACAGTTTAAAGCGCAGGAACGCAGCGTTTACAGATTAAAATGCAAGAACACAGAGCGGTGTCAGTTTAAAAAGCAGGAACACAGAGTGCTGACTGTTTAAAAAGCAGGAACACAGAGTAGCGACAGTCTAAAAAGCAGGAACACAGAGCGGTGACAGTTTAAAAAGCAGGAACACTGAACGGTGACAGTTTAAAAAGCAGGAACACAGAACGGTGACAGTTTATAAAGCAGGAACACAGAGCGGTGACAGTTTAAAAAGCAGGAACACAGAAAGGTGACAGTTTAAAAAGCAGGAACACAGAGCGGTGACAGTTTAAAAAGCAGGAACACAGAGCGGTGATAGTTTAAAAAGCAGGAACACAGAGCGGTGACTGATTAAAGAGCAGGAACACAGAACGGTAACAGTTTAAAATGCAGGAACACAGAGCGGTGACAGTTTAAAAAGCAGGAACACAGAGCGGCGACAGTTTAAAGAGCAGGGACACCGAGCGGTGACAATTTAAAAAGCAGGATCACAGAGCGGTGACAGTTTAAAAAGCAGGAACACAGAGCGGTGACAGTTTAAAAAGCAGGAACACAGAGCGGTGACAGTTTATAATGCAGGAACATAGAGCGGTGAGAGTATTAAAAGCAGGAACACAGAGTGGCGACAGTTTAAAGAGCAGGAACACAGAGCGATTACAGATCAAAAAGCAGGAAAATAGAGTGGCGACTGTTTAAAGTGCAGCAACACAGAGCGGTGACAGAAAATAAAGCAGGAACACGGATCGGTGACAGATTAAAAAGCAGGAACACAGTCCGGTGACAGTTTAAAAAGCAGGAACACAGAGTGGTGACAGTTTAAAAAGCAGGAACACAGAGCGGAGACAGTTTAAAAAGCAGGAACACAGTCCGGTGACAGTTTAAAAAGCAGGAACACAGAGTGGTGACAGTTTAAAAAGCAGGAACACAGAGCGGTGACAGTCTAAAAAGCAGGAACACAGAGCGGTGACAGTTTAAAAAGCAGGAACACAGAGCGGTGACAGTTTAAAAAGCAGGAACACAGAGCGGTGACAGTATAAAAAGCAGGAACTCAGAGCGGTGACAGTTTAAAAAGCCGGAACACAGAGCGGTGACTGTTTAAAAAGCAGGAACACAGAGCGGTGACAGTTTAAAAAGCTGGAACACAGAGCGGTGACAGTTTAAAAAGCAGGAACTCAGAGCGGTGACAGTTTTAAAAGCAGGAACTCAGAGCGGTGACAGTTTAAAAAGCAGGAACACAGAGCGGCGACAGTTTAAAAAGCAGGATCACAGAGCGATGACAGTTTAAATAGCAGGAACACAGAGCGGTGACAGTTTAAAAAGCAGGAACACAGAGCGGTGACAGTTTAAAAAGCAGGAACACAGAGCGGTGACAGTTTAAAAAGCAGGATCACAGAGCGATGACAGTTTAAAAAGCAGGAACACCGTGCGGTGACAGTTTAAAAAGCAGGAACACAGAGCGGTGACAGTTTAAAAAGCTGGAACACAGAGCGGTGACAGTTTAAAAAGCAGGATCACAGAGCGATGACAGTTTAAAAAGCCGGAACACAGAGCGGTGACAGTTTAAAAAGCCGGAACACAGAGCGGTGACAGTTTAAAAAGCAGGAACACAGGGCGGTGACAGTTTAAAAAGCAGGATCACAGAGCGGTGACATTTTAAAAAGCAGGAACACAGAGCGGTGTAAGTTTAAAAAGCAGGAACACAGAGCGGTGACAGTTTAAAAAGCAGGAACACAGAGCCGTGTCAGTTTAAAGAGCATGAACACAGAGCGTTTATGGATTAAAAAGCAGGAACACAGAGAGGCAACTGTTTAAAAAGTAGGAACACAGAGCGGCAACATTTTAAAGAGGAGTAACACAGAGCGGTGACAGTTTAAAAAGCAGGAACACTGAGCGGTGACAGTTTACAGAGCGGTAACACTGAGCGGTGACAGATTAAAAAGCAGTAACGCAGAGCGGTGATAGTTTAAATAGAAGGAACACAGATCGGCAACGCTGAAAAGAGCAGGAACACAGAGCTGTGACAGTTTACAGAGCGGGAACACAGAGCGGGGACAGTTTAAAGCGCAGGAACGCAACGTTTACAGATTAAAATGCAAGAACACAGCGCGGTGTAAGTTTAAAAAGCAGGAACACAGACTGCTGACAGTTTAAAAAGCAGGAACACAGAGTGGCGACAGTCTAAAAAGCAGGAACACAGAGCGGTGACAGTTTAAAAAGCAGGAACACAGAGCGGTGACTTTTTAAAAAGCAGGAACACAGAGCGGTGACAGTTTAAAAAGCAGGAACACAGAACGGTGACAGTTTAAAAAGCAGAAACACAGAGCGGTGACAGTTTAAAAAGCAGGAACACAGACTGCTGACAGTTTAAAAAGCAGGAACACAGAGCGGTGACAGTTTTAAAAGCGGGAACACAGAGTGGCGACAGTCTAAAAAGCAGGAACACAGAGCGGTGACAGTTTAAAAAGCAGGAACACAGAACGGTGACAGTTTAAAAAGCAGGAACACAGAGCGGTGACAGTTTAGAAAGCAGGAACACAGAGCGGTGACTTTTTAAAAAGCAGGAACACAGAGCGGTGACAGTTTAAAAAGCAGGAACACAGAGCGGTGACAGTTTAAAAAGCAGGAACACAGAACGGTGACAGTTTAAAAAGCAGGAACACAGAGCGGTGACAGTTTAAAAAGCAGGAACACAGAGCGGTGACAGTTTAAAAAGCAGGAACACAGAGCGGTGACAGTTTAAAAAGCAGGAACACAGAGCGGTGACAGTTTAAAAAGCAGGAACACAGAGCGGTGACAGTTTATAATGCAGGAACATAGAGCGGTGAGAGTATTAAAAGCAGGAACACAGAGTGGCGACAGTTTAAAGAGCAGGAACACAGAGCGATTACAGATCAAAAAGCAGGAAAATAGAGTGGCGACTGTTTAAAGTGCAGCAACACAGAGCGGTGACAGAAAATAAAGCAGGAACACGGATCGGTGACAGATTAAAAAGCAGGAACACAGTCCGGTGACAGTTTAAAAAGCAGGAACACAGAGTGGTGACAGTTTAAAAAGCAGGAACACAGAGCGGAGACAGTTTAAAAAGCAGGAACACAGTCCGGTGACAGTTTAAAAAGCAGGAACACAGAGTGGTGACAGTTTAAAAAGCAGGAACACAGAGCGGTGACAGTCTAAAAAGCAGGAACACAGAGCGGTGACAGTTTAAAAAGCAGGAACACAGAGCGGTGACAGTTTAAAAAGCAGGAACACAGAGCGGTGACAGTATAAAAAGCAGGAACTCAGAGCGGTGACAGTTTAAAAAGCCGGAACACAGAGCGGTGACTGTTTAAAAAGCAGGAACACAGAGCGGTGACAGTTTAAAAAGCTGGAACACAGAGCGGTGACAGTTTAAAAAGCAGGAACTCAGAGCGGTGACAGTTTTAAAAGCAGGAACTCAGAGCGGTGACAGTTTAAAAAGCAGGAACACAGAGCGGCGACAGTTTAAAAAGCAGGATCACAGAGCGATGACAGTTTAAATAGCAGGAACACAGAGCGGTGACAGTTTAAAAAGCAGGAACACAGAGCGGTGACAGTTTAAAAAGCAGGAACACAGAGCGGTGACAGTTTAAAAAGCAGGATCACAGAGCGATGACAGTTTAAAAAGCAGGAACACCGTGCGGTGACAGTTTAAAAAGCAGGAACACAGAGCGGTGACAGTTTAAAAAGCTGGAACACAGAGCGGTGACAGTTTAAAAAGCAGGATCACAGAGCGATGACAGTTTAAAAAGCCGGAACACAGAGCGGTGACAGTTTAAAAAGCCGGAACACAGAGCGGTGACAGTTTAAAAAGCAGGAACACAGGGCGGTGACAGTTTAAAAAGCAGGATCACAGAGCGGTGACATTTTAAAAAGCAGGAACACAGAGCGGTGTAAGTTTAAAAAGCAGGAACACAGAGCGGTGACAGTTTTAAAAGCGGGAACACAGAGTGGCGACAGACTAAAAAGCAGGAACACAGAGCGGTGACAGTTTAAAAAGCAGGAACACAGAGCCGTGTCAGTTTAAAGAGCATGAACACAGAGCGTTTATGGATTAAAAAGCAGGAACACAGAGAGGCAACTGTTTAAAAAGTAGGAACACAGAGCGGCAACATTTTAAAGAGGAGTAACACAGAGCGGTGACAGTTTAAAAAGCAGGAACACTGAGCGGTGACAGTTTACAGAGCGGTAACACTGAGCGGTGACAGATTAAAAAGCAGTAACGCAGAGCGGTGATAGTTTAAATAGAAGGAACACAGATCGGCAACGCTGAAAAGAGCAGGAACACAGAGCTGTGACAGTTTACAGAGCGGGAACACAGAGCGGGGACAGTTTAAAGCGCAGGAACACAGAGCGGTGACAGTTTACAGATCGGGAACACAGAGCGGGGACAGTTTAAAGCGCAGGAACGCAACGTTTACAGATTAAAATGCAAGAACACAGCGCGGTGTAAGTTTAAAAAGCAGGAACACAGACTGCTGACAGTTTAAAAAGCAGGAACACAGAGTGGCGACAGTCTAAAAAGCAGGAACACAGAGCGGTGACAGTTTAAAAAGCAGGAACACAGAGCGGTGACAGTTTAGAAAGCAGGAACACAGAGCGGTGACTTTTTAAAAAGCAGGAACACAGAGCGGTGACAGTTTAAAAAGCAGGAACACAGAACGGTGACAGTTTAAAAAGCAGAAACACAGAGCGGTGACAGTTTAAAAAGCAGGAACACAGACTGCTGACAGTTTAAAAAGCAGGAACACAGAGCGGTGACAGATTTAAAAGCGGGAACACAGAGTGGCGACAGTCTAAAAAGCAGGAACACAGAGCGGTGACAGTTTAAAAAGCAGGAACACAGAACGGTGACAGTTTAAAAAGCAGGAACACAGAGCGGTGACAGTTTAGAAAGCAGGAACACAGAGCGGTGACTTTTTAAAAAGCAGGAACACAGAGCGGTGACAGTTTAAAAAGCAGGAACACAGAGCGGTGACAGTTTAAAAAGCAGGAACACAGAACGGTGACAGTTTAAAAAGCAGGAACACAGAGCGGTGACAGTTTAAAAAGCAGGAACACAGAGCGGTGACAGTTTAAAAAGCAGGAACACAGAGCGGTGACAGTTTAAAAAGCAGGAACACAGAGCGGTGACAGTTTAAAAAGCAGGAACACAGAGCGGTGACAGTTTAAAAAGCGGGAACACAGAGTGCTGACAGTTTAAAAAGCAGGAACACAGAGCGGTGACAGTTTTAAAAGCGGGAACACAGAGTGGCGACAGTTTAAAAAGCAGGAACACAGAGCGGTGACAGTTTTAAAAGCGGGAACACAGAGCGGTGACAGTCTAAAAAGCAGGAACACAGAGCGGTGACAGTTTAAAAAGCAGGAACAGAGAGCCGTGACAGTTTCAAAAGCAGGAACACAGAGTGGCGACAGTCTAAAAAGCAGGAACACAGAGCGGTGACAGTTTAAAAAGCAGGAACACAGAGCGGTGACAGTTTAAAAAGCAGGAACACAGAGCGGTGACAGTTTAAAGAGCAGGAACACTGAGCGGTGACAGTTTAAAGAGCAGGAACACAGAGCGGTGACAATTTAAAATGCAGGAACACAGAGCGGTGACAGTTTAAAGAGCAGGGACGCAGAGCGGTGACAATTTAAAAAGCAGGTTCACAGAGCGGTGACAGGTTAAAAAGCAGGAACACAGAGCGGTGACAGTTTAAAAAGCAGGAACACAGTGTGGCGACAGTCTAAAAAGCAGGAACACAGAGCGGTGACAGTTTAAAAAGCAGGAACACAGAGCCGTGACAGTTTAAAAAGCAGGAACACAGAGCGGTGACAGTTTAAAAAGCCGGAACACAGAGCGGTGACAGTTTAAAAAGCCGGAACACAGAGCGGTGACAGTTTAAAAAGCAGGAACACAGAGCGTTGACAGTTTAAAAAGCAGGAACACAGAGCGGTGACAGTGTAAAAAGCAGGAACACAGAGCGGTGACAGTTTAAAAAGCGGGAACACAGAGCGGTGACAGTTTAAAAAGCAGGAACACAGAGCGGTGACAGTTTAAAATGCAGGAACACAGAGCGGTGACAGTTTAAAGAGCAGGGACACAGAGCGGTGACAGTTTAAAAAGCAGGTTCACAGAGCGGTGACAGGTTAAAAAGCAGGAACACAGAGCGGTGACAGTTTAAAAAGCGGGAACACAGAGTGCTGACAGTTTAAAAAGCAGGAACACAGAGCGGTGACAGTTTTAAAAGCGGGAACACAGAGTGGCGACAGACTAAAAAGCAGGAACACAGAGCGGTGACAGTTTAAAAAGCAGGAACACAGAGCCGTGTCTGTTTAAAGAGCATGAACACAGAGCGTTTATGGATTAAAAAGCAGGAACACAGAGAGGCAACTGTTTAAAAAGTAGGAACACAGAGCGGCAACATTTTAAAGAGGAGTAACACAGAGCGGTGACAGTTTAAAAAGCAGGAACACTGAGCGGTGACAGTTTACAGAGCGGTAACACTGAGCAGTGACAGATTAAAAAGCAGTAACGCAGAGCGGTGATAGTTTAAATAGAAGGAACACAGATCGGCAACACTTAAAAGAGCAGGAACACAGAGCTGTGACAGTTTACAGAGCGGGAACACAGAGCGGGGACAGTTTAAAGCGCAGGAACGCAGCGTTTACAGATTAAAATGCAAGAACACAGCGCGGTGTAAGTTTAAAAAGCAGGAACACAGACTGCTGACAGTTTAAAAAGCAGGAACACAGAGCGGTGACAGTTTTAAAAGCGGGAACACAGAGTGGCGACAGTCTAAAAAGCAGGAACACAGAGCGGTGACAGTTTAAAAAGCAGGAACACAGAGCGGTGACAGTTTAAAAAGCCGGAACACAGAGCGGTGACAGTTTAAAAAGCAGGAACACAGAGTGGCGACAGTTTAAAGAGCAGGAACACAGAGCGTTTATGGATTAAAAAGCAGGAACACAGAGCGGCAACTGTTTAAAAAGTAGGAACACAGAGCGGCAACATTTTAAAGAGGAGTAACACAGAGCGGTGACAGTTTAAAAAACAGGAACACAGAGCGGTGACAGTTTAAAGAGCAGGGACACAGAGCGGTGACAATTTAAAAAGCAGGATCACAGAGCGGTGACAGTTTAAAAAGCAGGAACACCGAGCGGTGACAGTTTAAAGAGCAGGGACACAGAGCGGTGACAATTTAAAAAGCAGGATCACAGAGCGGTGACAGTTTAAAAAGCCGGAACACAGAGCGGTGACAGTTTAAAAAGCAGGATCACAGAGCGGTGACAGTTTAAAAAGCCGGAACACAGAGCGGTGACAGTTTAAAAAGCCGGAACACAGAGCGGTGACAGTTTAAAAAGCAGGATCACAGAGCGGTGACAGTTTAAAAAGCCGGAACACAGAGCGGTGACAGTTTAAAAAGCAGGAACACAGAGTGGCGACAGTTTAAAGAGCAGGAACACAGTGCGTTTACAGATCAAAAAGCAGGAAAACAGAGTGGCGACTGTTTTACGTGCAGCATCACAGAGCGGTGACAGAATAAAAAGCAGGAACACGGAGCGGTGACAATTTAAAAAGCAGGAACACAGAGTGGTGACAGTTTAAAAAGCAGGAACACAGAGCGGTGACAGTTTAAAAAGCAGGAACACAGAGCGGTGACAGATGAAAAAGCAGGAACTCAGAGCGGTGACAGTTTAAAAAGCAGGAACTCAGAGCGGTGACAGTTTAAAAAGCAGGAACTCAGAGCGGCGACAGTTTAAAAAGCAGGAACACAGCGCGGTGACAGTTTGAAAAGCAGGAACACAGAACGGTGACAGTTTAAAAAGCAGGAACACAGAGCGGTGACAGAATAAAAAGCCGGAACACAGAGTGGTGACAGTTTAAAAAGCAAGAACACAGAGCGGTGACAGTTTAAAAAGCAGGAACACAGAGCGGTGACTGAGTAAAAAGCAGGAACACAGAGCGGTGACAGTTTAAAAAGCAGGAACACAGAGCGGTGACAGTTTAAAAAGCCGGAACACAGAGCGGTGACAGTTTTAAAAGCAGGAACACAGAGTGGTGACAGTTTAAAAAGCAGGAACACAGCGCGGTGACAGTTTAAAAAGCAGGAACACAGAGCGGTGACAGTTTAAAAAGCAGGAACACAGAGCGGTGACAGTTTATAAAGCCGGAACACAGAGCGGTGACAGTTTAAAAAGCAGGAACACAGAGCGGTGACAGTTTAAAAAGCAGGAACACAGAGCGGTGACAGTTTTAAAAGCAGGAACACAGAGCAGTGTCAGTTTAAAGAGCATGAACACAGAGCGTTTTTGGATTAAAAAGCAGGAACACAGAGAGGCAACTGTTTAAAAAGTAGGAACACAGAGCGGGAACATTTTAAAGAGGAGTAACACAGAGCGGTGACAGTTTAAAAAGCAGGAACACAGAGCGGTGACAGTTTACAGAGCGGTAACACTGAGCGGTGACAGATTAAAAAGCAGTAACGCAGAGCGGTGATAGTTTAAATAGAAGGAACACAGAGCGGCAACACTTAAAAGAGCAGGAACACAGAGCTGTGACAGTTTACAGAGTGGGAACACAGAGCGGTGACAGTTTAAAGCGCAGGAACACAGCGTTTACAGGTTAAAATGCAAGAACACAGAGCGGTGTAAGTTTAAAAAGCAGGAACACAGAGCGGTGACAGTTTAAAAAGCAGGAACACAGAGCGGTGACAATTTTAAAAGCGGGAACACAGAGTGGCGACAGACTAAAAAGCAGGAACACAGAGCGGTGACAGTTTAAAAAGCAGGAACACAGAGCCGTGTCAGTTTAAAGAGCATGAACACAGAGCGTTTATGGATTAAAAAGCAGGAACACAGAGAGGCAACTGTTTAAAAAGTAGGAACACAGAGCGGCAACATTTTAAAGAGGAGTAACACAGAGCGGTGACAGTTTAAAAAGCAGGAACACAGAGCGGTGACAGTTTACAGAGCGGTAACACTGAGCGGTGACAGATTAAAAAGCAGTAACGCAGAGCGGTGATAGTTTAAATAGAAGGAACACAGATCGGCAACACTTAAAAGAGCAGGAACACAGAGCTGTGACAGTTTGCAGAGCGGGAACACAGAGCGGGGACTGTTTAAAGCGCAGGAACGCAGCGTTTACAGATTAAAATGCAAGAACACAGCGCGGTGTAAGTTTAAAAAGCAGGAACACAGACTGCTGACATTTTAAAAAGCAGGAACACAGAGCGGTGACAGTTTTAAAAGCCGGAACACAGAGTGGCGACAGTCTAAAAAGCAGGAACACAGAGCGGTGACAGTTTAAAAAGCAGGAACACAGAGCGGTGACAGTTTAAAAAGCAGGAACACAGAGCGGTGACAGTTTAAAAAGCAGGAACCACAGAGCGGTGACAGTTTAAAAAGCAGGAACACAGAGCGGTGACAGTTTAAAAAGCAGAAACTCAGAGCGGTGACAGTTTAAAAAGCAGGAACACAGAACGGTGCCAGTTTAAAAAGCAGGAACACAGAGCGGTGACAGTTTAAAAAGCAGGAACACAGAGCGGTGACAGTTTAAAAAGCATGAACACAGAGCGTTTATGGATTAAAAAGCAGGAACACAGAGCGGCAACTGTTTAAAAAGTAGGAACACAGAGCGGCAACATTTTAAAGAGGAGTAACACAGAGCGGTGACAGTTTAAAAAACAGGAACACAGAGCGGTGACAGTTTAAAGAGCAGGGACACAGAGCGGTGACAATTTAAAAAGCAGGATCACAGAGCGGTGACAGTTTAAAAAGCAGGAACACAGAGCAGTGACAGATTAAAAAGCAGGAACACAGTCCGGTGACAGTTTAAAAAGCAGGAAAACAGAGTGGTGACAGTTTAAAAAGCAGGAACACAGAGCGGTGACAGTTTAAAAAGCAGGAACACAGAGCGGTTACAGATTAAAAAGCAGGAACTCAGAGCGGTGACAGTTTAAAAAGCAGGAACCCAGAGCGGTGACAGTTTAAAAAGCAGGAACACAGAGCGATGACAGTTTAAAAAGCAGGAACACAGAGCGGTGACAGTTTGAAAAGCAGGAACACAGAGCGGTGACAGTTTAAAAAGCCGGAACACAGAGCGGTGACAGTTTAAAAAGCAGGAACACAGAGCGGTGACAGATTAAAAAGCAGGAACACAGAGCGGTGACAGTTTAAAAAGCCGGAACACAGAGCGGTGACAGTTTAAAAAGCAGGAACACAGCGCGGTGACAGTTTAAAAAGCAGGAACACAGAGCGGTGACAGTTTAAAAAGCCGGAACACAGAGCGGTGACAGTTTAAAAAGCAGGAACACAGAGCGGTGACAGTTTAAAAAGCTGGAACACAGAGCAGTGTCAGTTTAAAGAGCATGAACACAGAGCGTTTATGGATTAAAAAGCAGGAACACAGAGCGGCAACTGTTTAAAAAGTAGGAACACAGAGCGGCAACCTTTTAAAAAGGAGTAACACAGAGCGGTGACAGTTTAAAAAGCAGGAACACAGGGCGGTGACAGTTTACAGAGCGGTAACACTGAGCGGTGACAGATTAAAAAGCAGTAACGCAGAGCAGTGACAGTTTAAAGAGCATGAACACAGAGCGTTTATGGATTAAAAAGCAGGAACACAGAGCGGCAACTGTTTAAAAAGTAGGAACACAGAGCGGCAACCTTTTAAAAAGGAGTAACACAGAGCGGTGACAGATTAAAAAGCAGGAACACAGAGCGGTGACAGTTTACAGAGCGGGAATGCTGAGCGGTGACAGATTAAAAAGCAGTAACGCAGAGCGGTGATAGTTTAAATAGAAGGAACACAGAGCGGCAACACTTAAAAGAGCAGGAACACAGAGCTGTGAAGGTTTACAGAGCGGGAACACAGAGCGGGGACAGTTTAAAGCGCAGGAACACAGCGTTTACAGATTAAAATGCAAGAACAAAGAGCGGTGTAAGTTTAAAAAGCAGGAACACAGAGCGGTGACAGTTTTAAAAGCGGGAACACAGAGTGGCGACAGTTTAAAAAGCAGGAACACAGAGCGGTGACAATTTAAAAAGCAGGAACACAGAGCGGTGACAGTTTAAAAAGCAGGAACACAGAGCGGTGACAATTTAAAATGCAGGAACACAGAGCGGTGACAGTTTAAAGAGCAGGGACACAGAGCGGTGACAATTTAAAAAGCAGGATCACAGAGCAGTGACAGTTTAAAAAGCAGGAACACAGCGCGGTGACAGTTTAAAAAGCAGGATCACAGAGCGGTGACAGTTTATAATGCAGGAACATAGAACGGTGAGAGTATAAAAAGCAGGAACACAGAGTGGCGACAGTTTAAAGAGCAGGAACACAAAGTGGTGACAGTTTAAAAAGTAGGAACACAGAGCGGTGACAGTTTATAGAGCAGGAAAACAGAGCGTTTACAGATCAAAAAGCAGGAAAACAGAGCGGCGACTGTTTAAAGTGCAGCAACACAGAGCGGTGACAGAATAAAAAGCAGGAACAAGGAGCGGTGACAGATTAAAAAGCAGGAACACAGTCCGGTGACAGTTTAAAAAGCAGGAACACAGAGTGGTGACAGTTTAAAAAGCAGGAACACAGAGCGGAGTCAGATTAAAAGCAGGAACACACAGCGGTGACAGATTAAAAAGCAGGAACTCAGAGCGGTGACAGTTTAAAAAGCAGGAACTCAGAGCGGCGACAGTTTAAAAAGCAGGAACACAGAGCGGTGACAGATTAAAAAGCAGGAACACAGCGCGGTGACAGTTTAAAAAGCAGGAACACAGAGCGGTGACAGTTTAAAAAGCAGGAACACAGAGCAGTGTCAGTTTAAAGAGCATGAACACAGAGCGTTTACGGATTAAAAAGCAGGAACACAGAGAGGCAACTGTTTAAAAAGTAGGAACACAGAGCGGCAACATTTTAAAGAGGAGTAACACAGAGCGGTGACAGTTTAAAAAGCAGGAACACAGAGCGGTGACAGTTTACAGAGCGGGAACACAGAGCGGTGACAGATTAAAAAGCAGGAACTCAGAGCGGTGACAGTTTAAAAAGCAGGAACACAGAGCGGTGACAGTTTAAAAAGCAGGAACACAGAGCGGCGACAGTTTAAAAAGCAGGAACACTGAGCGGGGACAGTTTAACAGCAGGAACACAGAGCGGCAACAGTTTAAAAAGCAGGAACACAGAGCGGTGACAGTTTACAGGGCGGTAACACTGAGCGGTGACAGATTAAAAAGCAGTAACGCAGAGCGGTGATAGTTTAAATAGAAGGAACACAGAGCGGCAACACTTAAAAGAGCAGGAACACAGAGCTGTGACAGTTTACAGAGCGGGAACACAGAGCGGGGACAGTTTAAAGCGCAGGAACACAGCGTTTACAGATTAAAATGCAAGAACACAGAGCGGTGACAGTTTAAGAGCAGGGACACAGAGCGGTGACAATTTAAGAAGCAGGATCACAGAGCGGTGACAGTTTAAAAAGCAGGAACACAGAGCGGTGACAGTTTAAAAAGCAGGAACACAGAGCGGTGACAGTTTAAAAAGCAGGAACACAGAGCGGTGACAATTTCAAAAGCAGGATCACAGAGCGGTGACAGTTTAAAAAGCAGGAACACAGAGCGGTGACAGTGTAAAAAGCAGGAACACAGAGCGGTGACAGTTTAAAAAGCAGGAACACAGAGCGGCGACAGTTTAAAGAGCAGGAACACAGAGCGGTGACAGTTTATAATGCAGGAACACACAGCGGTGAGAGTATAAAAAGCAGGAACACAGAGTGGCGACAGTTGAAAGAGCAGGAACACAGAGCGTTTACAGATCAAAAAGCAGGAAAACAGAGTGGCGACTGTTTAAAGTGCAGCAACACAGAGCGGTGACAGAATAAAAAGCAGGAACATGGAGCGGTGACAGATTAAAAAGCAGGAACACAGTCCGGTGACAGTTTAAAAAGCAGGAACACAGAGTGGTGACAGTTTAAAAGCAGGAACACAGAGCGGTGACAGTTTTAAAAGCTGGAACACAGTCCGGTGACAGTTTAAAAAGCAGGAACACAGAGTGGTGACAGTTTAAAAAGCAGGAACACAGAGCGGTGACATTTTAAAAAGCAGGAGCACGGCGCGGTGACAGTTTAAAAAGCAGGAACTCAGAGCGGTGACAGTTTAAAAAGCAGGAACTCAGAGCGGCGACAGTTTAAAAAGCAGGAACACAGAGCGGTGACAGATTAAAAAGCAGGAACACAGCGCGGTGACAGTTTAAAAAGCAGGAACACAGAGCGGTGACAGTTTAAAGAGGAGGAACACACAGCGGTGACAGTTTAAAAAGCTGGAACACAGAGCAGTGTCAGTTTAAAGTGCAGGAACACAGAGCGGTGACAGTTTAAAGAGGAGGAACACAGAGCGTTTATGGATTAAAAAGCAGGAACACAGCGGCAACTGTTTAAAAAGTAGGAACACAGAGCGGCAACTTGTTAAAGAGGAGTAACACAGAGCGGTGACAGTTTAAAAAGCAGGAACACAGAGCGGTGACAGTTTACAGAGCGGTAACACTGAGCGGTGACAGATTAAAAAGCTGTAACGCAGAGCGGTGATAGTTTAAATAGAAGGAACACAGAGCGGCAACACTTAAAAGAGCAGGAACACAGAGCTGTGACAGTTTACAGAGCGGGAACACAGAGCGGGGACACTTTAAAGCGCAGGAACACAGCGTTTACAGCTTAAAATGCAAGAACAAAGAGCGGTGTAAGTTTAAAAAGCAGGAACACAGAGCGGTGACAGTTTTAAAAGCTGGAACACAGAGTGGCGACAGTCTAAAAAGCAGGAACACAGAGCGGTGACAGTTTAAAAAGCAGGAATACAGCGCGGTGACAGTTTAAAAAGCAGGAACACAGCGCGATGACAGTTTAAAAAGCAGGAACACAGCGCGGTGACAGTTTAAAAAGCAGGAACACAGAGCGGTGACAGTTTAAAAAGCAGGAACACAGCGCGGTGACAGTTTAAAAAGCAGGAACACAGAGCGGTGACAGTTTAAAAAGCAGGAACACAGAGCGGTGACAGTTTAAAAAGCAGGAACACAGAACAGCGACAGTTTAAAGAGCAGGAACACAGAGCGGTGACAGTTTATAATGCAGGAACATAGAGCGGTGAGAGTATAAAAAGCAGGAACACAGAGTGGCGACAGTTTAAAGAGCAGGAACACAAAGTGGTGACAGTTTAGAAAGTAGGAACACAGAGCGGTGACAGTTTATAGAGCAGGAAAACAGAGCGTTTACAGTTCAAAAAGCAGGAAAACAGAGCGGCGACTGTTTAAAGTGCAGCAACACAGAGCGGTGACAGAATAAAAAGCAGGAACACGGAGCGGTGACAGAATAAAAAGCAGGAACACAGTCCGGTGACAGTTTAAAAAGCAGGAACACAGAGTGGTGACAGTTTAAAAAGCAGGAACACAGAGCGGTGACAGTTTAAAAAGCAGGAACACAGAGCGGTGACAGTTTAAAAAGCAGGAACACAGAGCGGTGACAGTTTAAAAAGCAGGAACACAGAGCGGTGACAGTTTAAAAAGCAGGAACACAGAGCGGTGACAGTTTTAAAAGCAGGAACACAGAGCGGTGACAGATTAAAAAGCAGGAACTCAGAGCGGTGACAGTTTAAAAAGCAGGAACTCAGAGCGGTGATAGTTTAAATAGAAGGAACACAGAGCGGCAACACTTAAAAGAGCAGGAACACAGAGCTGTGACAGTTTACAGAGCGGGAACACAGAGCGGGGACAGTTTAAAGCGCAGGAACACAGCGTTTACAGATTAAAATGCAAGAACACAGAGCGGTGACAGTTTAAGAGCAGGGACACAGAGCGGTGACAATTTAAGAAGCAGGATCACAGAGCGGTGACAGTTTAAAAAGCAGGAACACAGAGCGGTGACAGTTTAAAAAGCAGGAACACAGAGCGGTGACAGTTTAAAAAGCAGGAACACAGAGCGGTGACAATTTCAAAAGCAGGATCACAGAGCGGTGACAGTTTAAAAAGCAGGAACACAGAGCGGTGACAGTGTAAAAAGCAGGAACACAGAGCGGTGACAGTTTAAAAAGCAGGAACACAGAGCGGCGACAGTTTAAAGAGCAGGAACACAGAGCGGTGACAGTTTATAATGCAGGAACACACAGCGGTGAGAGTATAAAAAGCAGGAACACAGAGTGGCGACAGTTGAAAGAGCAGGAACACAGAGCGTTTACAGATCAAAAAGCAGGAAAACAGAGTGGCGACTGTTTAAAGTGCAGCAACACAGAGCGGTGACAGAATAAAAAGCAGGAACATGGAGCGGTGACAGATTAAAAAGCAGGAACACAGTCCGGTGACAGTTTAAAAAGCAGGAACACAGAGTGGTGACAGTTTAAAAGCAGGAACACAGAGCGGTGACAGTTTTAAAAGCTGGAACACAGTCCGGTGACAGTTTAAAAAGCAGGAACACAGAGTGGTGACAGTTTAAAAAGCAGGAACACAGAGCGGTGACATTTTAAAAAGCAGGAACACGGCGCGGTGACAGTTTAAAAAGCAGGAACTCAGAGCGGTGACAGTTTAAAAAGCAGGAACTCAGAGCGGCGACAGTTTAAAAAGCAGGAACACAGAGCGGTGACAGATTAAAAAGCAGGAACACAGCGCGGTGACAGTTTAAAAAGCAGGAACACACAGCGGTGACAGTTTAAAAAGCTGGAACACAGAGCAGTGTCAGTTTAAAGTGCAGGAACACAGAGCGGTGACAGTTTAAAGAGGAGGAACACAGAGCGTTTATGGATTAAAAAGCAGGAACACAGCGGCAACTGTTTAAAAAGTAGGAACACAGAGCGGCAACTTGTTAAAGAGGAGTAACACAGAGCGGTGACAGTTTAAAAAGCAGGAACACAGAGCGGTGACAGTTTACAGAGCGGTAACACTGAGCGGTGACAGATTAAAAAGCTGTAACGCAGAGCGGTGATAGTTTAAATAGAAGGAACACAGAGCGGCAACACTTAAAAGAGCAGGAACACAGAGCTGTGACAGTTTACAGAGCGGGAACACAGAGCGGGGACACTTTAAAGCGCAGGAACACAGCGTTTACAGCTTAAAATGCAAGAACAAAGAGCGGTGTAAGTTTAAAAAGCAGGAACACAGAGCGGTGACAGTTTTAAAAGCTGGAACACAGAGTGGCGACAGTCTAAAAAGCAGGAACACAGAGCGGTGACAGTTTAAAAAGCAGGAATACAGCGCGGTGACAGTTTAAAAAGCAGGAACACAGCGCGGTGACAGTTTAAAAAGCAGGAACACAGCGCGGTGACAGTTTAAAAAGCAGGAACACAGAGCGGTGACAGTTTAAAAAGCAGGAACACAGCGCGGTGACAGTTTAAAAAGCAGGAACACAGAGCGGTGACAGTTTAAAAAGCAGGAACACAGAGCGGTGACAGTTTAAAAAGCAGGAACACAGAACAGCGACAGTTTAAAGAGCAGGAACACAGAGCGGTGACAGTTTATAATGCAGGAACATAGAGCGGTGAGAGTATAAAAAGCAGGAACACAGAGTGGCGACAGTTTAAAGAGCAGGAACACAAAGTGGTGACAGTTTAGAAAGTAGGAACACAGAGCGGTGACAGTTTATAGAGCAGGAAAACAGAGCGTTTACAGTTCAAAAAGCAGGAAAACAGAGCGGCGACTGTTTAAAGTGCAGCAACACAGAGCGGTGACAGAATAAAAAGCAGGAACACGGAGCGGTGACAGAATAAAAAGCAGGAACACAGTCCGGTGACAGTTTAAAAAGCAGGAACACAGAGTGGTGACAGTTTAAAAAGCAGGAACACAGAGCGGTGACAGTTTAAAAAGCAGGAACACAGAGCGGTGACAGTTTAAAAAGCAGGAACACAGAGTGGTGACAGTTTAAAAAGCAGGAACACAGAGCGGTGACAGTTTAAAAAGCAGGAACACAGAGCGGTGACAGTTTTAAAAGCAGGAACACAGAGCGGTGACAGATTAAAAAGCAGGAACTCAGAGCGGTGACAGTTTAAAAAGCAGGAACTCAGAGCGGCGACAGTTTAAAAAGCAGGAACACAGAGCGGTGACAGATTAAAAAGCAGGAACACAGCGCGGTGACAGTTTAAAAAGCAGGAACACAGAGCGATGACAGTTTAAAAAGCAGGAACACACAGCGGTGACAGTTTAAAAAGCAGGAACACAGAGCAGTGTCAGTTTAAAGAGCATGAACACAGAGCGTTTACGGATTAAAAAGCAGGAACACAGAGAGGCAACTGTTTAAAAAGTAGGAACACAGAGCGGCAACATTTTAAAGAGGAGTAACACAGAGCGGTGACAGTTTAAAAAGCAGGAACACAGAGCGGTGACAGTTTACAGAGCGGGAACACAGAGCGGTGACAGATTAAAAAGCAGGAACTCAGAGCGGTGACAGTTTAAAAAGCAGGAACACAGAGCGGTGACAATTTAAAAAGCAGGAACACAGAGCGGTGACAGTTTAAAAAGCAGGAACACAGAGCGGTGACAATTTAAAATGCAGGAACACAGAGCGGTGACAGTTTAAAGAGCAGGGACACAGAGCGGTGACAATTTAAAAAGCAGGATCACAGAGCAGTGACAGTTTAAAAAGCAGGAACACAGAGCAGTGACAGTTTAAAAATCAGGAACACAGAACAGCGACAGTTTAAAGAGCAGGAACACAGAGCGGTGACAGTTTAAAAAGCAGGAACACAGAGCGGCGACAGTTTAAAAAGCAGGATCACAGAGCGGTGACAGTTTATAATGCAGGAACATAGAACGGTGAGAGTATAAAAAGCAGGAACACAGAGTGGCGACAGTTTAAAGAGCAGGAACACAAAGTGGTGACAGTTTAAAAAGTAGGAACACAGAGCGGTGACAGTTTATAGAGCAGGAAAACAGAGCGTTTACAGATCAAAAAGCAGGAAAACAGAGCGGCGACTGTTTAAAGTGCAGCAACACAGAGCGGTGACAGAATAAAAAGCAGGAACAAGGAGCGGTGACAGATTAAAAAGCAGGAACACAGTCCGGTGACAGTTTAAAAAGCAGGAACACAGAGTGGTGACAGTTTAAAAAGCAGGAACACAGAGCGGAGTCAGATTAAAAGCAGGAACACAGCGCGGTGACAGTTTAAAAAGCAGGAACACAGAGCGGTGACAGTTTAAAAAGCAGGAACACACAGCGGTGACAGTTTAAAAAGCAGGAACACAGAGCGGTGACAGATTAAAAAGCAGGAACTCAGAGCGGTGACAGATTAAAAAGCAGGAACTCAGAGCGGTGACAGTTTAAAAAGCAGGAACTCAGAGCTGCGACAGTTTAAAAAGCAGGAACACAGAGCGGTGACAGATTAAAAAGCAGGAACACAGCGCGGTGACAGTTTAAAAAGCAGGAACACAGAGCGGTGACAGTTTAAAAAGCAGGAACACAGAGCAGTGTCAGTTTAAAGAGCATGAACACAGAGCGTTTACGGATTAAAAAGCAGGAACACAGAGAGGCAACTGTTTAAAAAGTAGGAACACAGAGCGGCAACATTTTAAAGAGGAGTAACACAGAGCGGTGACAGTTTAAAAAGCAGGAACACAGAGCGGTGACAGTTTACAGAGCGGGAACACAGAGCGGTGACAGATTAAAAAGCAGGAACTCAGAGCGGTGACAGTTTAAAAAGCAGGAACACAGAGCGGTGACAGTTTAAAAAGCAGGAACACAGAGCGGCGACAGTTTAAAAAGCAGGAACACTGAGCGGGGACAGTTTAACAGCAGGAACACAGAGCGGCAACAGTTTAAAAAGCAGGAACACAGAGCGGTGACAGTTTACAGGGCGGTAACACTGAGCGGTGACAGATTAAAAAGCAGTAACGCAGAGCGGTGATAGTTTAAATAGAAGGAACACAGAGCGGCAACACTTAAAAGAGCAGGAACACAGAGCTGTGACAGTTTACAGAGCGGGAACACAGAGCGGGGACAGTTTAAAGCGCAGGAACACAGCGTTTACAGATTAAAATGCAAGAACACAGAGCGGTGACAGTTTAAGAGCAGGGACACAGAGCGGTGACAATTTAAGAAGCAGGATCACAGAGCGGTGACAGTTTAAAAAGCAGGAACACAGAGCGGTGACAGTTTAAAAAGCCGGAACACAGAGCGGTGACAGTTTAAAAAGCAGGAACACAGAGCGGTGACAATTTCAAAAGCAGGATCACAGAGCGGTGACAGTTTAAAAAGCAGGAACACAGAGCGGTGACAGTGTAAAAAGCAGGAACACAGAGCGGTGACAGTTTAAAAAGCAGGAACACAGAGCGGCGACAGTTTAAAGAGCAGGAACACAGAGCGGTGACAGTTTATAATGCAGGAACACACAGCGGTGAGAGTATAAAAAGCAGGAACACAGAGTGGCGACAGTTGAAAGAGCAGGAACACAGAGCGTTTACAGATCAAAAAGCAGGAAAACAGAGTGGCGACTGTTTAAAGTGCAGCAACACAGAGCGGTGACAGAATAAAAAGCAGGAACATGGAGCGGTGACAGATTAAAAAGCAGGAACACAG
Organism: Mustelus asterias; assembly: GCF_964213995.1. Lineage (NCBI taxonomy): Eukaryota > Metazoa > Chordata > Chondrichthyes > Carcharhiniformes > Triakidae > Mustelus > Mustelus asterias. Next base: position 1,114,132 of record NW_027590129.1, read on the forward strand.
TCCGGTGACAGTTTAAAAAGCAGGAACACAGAGTGGTGACAGTTTAAAAGCAGGAACACAGAGCGGTGACAGTTTTAAAAGCAGGAACACAGTCCGGTGACAGTTTAAAAAGCAGGAACACAGAGTGGTGACAGTTTAAAAAGCAGGAACACAGAGCGGTGACATTTTAAAAAGCAGGAACACGGCGCGGTGACAGTTTAAAAAGCAGGAACTCAGAGCGGTGACAGTTTAAAAAGCAGGAACTCAGAGCGGCGACAGTTTAAAAAGCAGGAACACAGAGCGGTGACAGATTAAAAAGCAGGAACACAGCGCGGTGACAGTTTAAAAAGCAGGAACACAGAGCGGTGACAGTTTAAAGAGGAGGAACACACAGCGGTGACAGTTTAAAAAGCTGGAACACAGAGCGGTGACAGTTTAAAGAGGAGGAACACAGAGCGTTTATGGATTAAAAAGCAGGAACACAGAGCGGCAACTGTTTAAAAAGTAGGAACACAGAGCGGCAACTTGTTAAAGAGGAGTAACACAGAGCGGTGACAGTTTAAAAAGCAGGAACACAGAGCGGTGACAGTTTACAGAGCGGTAACACTGAGCGGTGACAGATTAAAAAGCTGTAACGCAGAGCGGTGATAGTTTAAATAGAAGGAACACAGAGCGGCAACACTTAAAAGAGCAGGAACACAGAGCTGTGACAGTTTACAGAGCGGGAACACAGAGCGGGGACACTTTAAAGCGCAGGAACACAGCGTTTACAGCTTAAAATGCAAGAACAAAGAGCGGTGTAAGTTTAAAAAGCAGGAACACAGAGCGGTGACAGTTTTAAAAGCTGGAACACAAAGTGGCGACAGTCTAAAAAGCAGGAACACAGAGCGGTGACAGTTTAAAAAGCAGGAATACAGCGCGGTGACAGTTTAAAAAGCAGGAACACAGCGCGGTGACAGTTTAAAAAGCAGGAACACAGCGCGGTGACAGTTTAAAAAGCAGGAACACAGAGCGGTGACAGTTTAAAAAGCAGGAACACAGCGCGGTGACAGTTTAAAAAGCAGGAACACAGAGCGGTGACAGTTTAAAAAGCAGGAACACAGAGCGGTGACAGTTTAAAAAGCAGGAACACAGAACAGCGACAGTTTAAAGAGCAGGAACACAGAGCGGTGACAGTTTATAATGCAGGAACATAGAGCGGTGAGAGTATAAAAAGCAGGAACACAGAGTGGCGACAGTTTAAAGAGCAGGAACACAAAGTGGTGACAGTTTATAAAGTAGGAACACAGAGCGGTGACAGTTTATAGAGCAGGAAAACAGAGCGTTTACAGTTCAAAAAGCAGGAAAACAGAGCGGCGACTGTTTAAAGTGCAGCAACACAGAGCGGTGACAGAATAAAAAGCAGGAACACGGAGCGGTGACAGAATAAAAAGCAGGAACACAGTCCGGTGACAGTTTAAAAAGCAGGAACACAGAGTGGTGACAGTTTAAAAAGCAGGAACACAGAGCGGTGACAGTTTAAAAAGCAGGAACGCAGAGCGGTGACAGTTTAAAAAGCAGGAACACAGAGTGGTGACAGTTTAAAAAGCAGGAACACAGAGCGGTGACAGTTTAAAAAGCAGGAACACAGAGCGGTGACAGTTTTAAAAGCAGGAACACAGAGCGGTGACAGATTAAAAAGCAGGAACTCAGAGCGGTGACAGTTTAAAAAGCAGGAACTCAGAGCGGCGACAGTTTAAAAAGCAGGAACACAGAGCGGTGACAGATTAAAAAGCAGGAACACAGCGCGGTGACAGTTTAAAAAGCAGGAACACAGAGCGGTGACAGTTTAAAAAGCAGGAACACACAGCGGTGACAGTTTAAAAAGCAGGAACACAGAGCAGTGACAGTTTAAAGAGCATGAACACAGAGCGTTTACGGATTAAAAAGCAGGAACACAGAGAGGCAACTGTTTAAAAAGTAGGAACACAGAGCGGCAACATTTTAAAGAGGAGTAACACAGAGCGGTGACAGTTTAAAAAGCAGGAACACAGAGCGGTGACAGTTTACAGAGCGGGAACACAGAGCGGTGACAGATTAAAAAGCAGGAACTCAGAGCGGTGACAGTTTAAAAAGCAGGAACACAGAGCGGTGACAGTTTAAAAAGCAGGAACTCAGAGTGGCGACAGTTTAAAAAGCAGGAACACTGAGCGGGGACAGTTTAACAGCAGGAACACAGAGCGGCAACAGTTTAAAAAGCAGTAACACAGCGCGGTGACAGTTTAAAAAGCAGGAACACAGAGCGGTGACAGTTTAAAAAGCAGGAACACAGAGCAGTGTCAGTTTAAAGAGCATGAACATAGAGCGTTTATGGATTAAAAAGCAGGAACACAGAGCGGCAACTGTTTAAAAAGTAGGAACACAGAGCGGCAACATTTTAAAGAGGAGTAACACAGAGCGGTGACAGTTTAAAAAGCAGGAACACAGAGCGGTGACAGTTTACAGGGCGGTAACCCTGAGCGGTGACAGATTAAAAAGCAGTAACGCAGAGCAGTGATAGTTTAAATAGAAGGAACACAGAGCGGCAACAATTAAAAGAGCAGGAACACAGAGCTGTGACAGTTTACAGAGCGGGAACACAGAGCGGGGACAGTTTAAAGCGCAGGAACACAGCGTTTACAGATTAAAATGCAAGAACACAGAGCGGTGACAGTTTAAGAGCAGGGACACAGAGCGGTGACAATTTAAGAAGCAGGATCACAGAGCGGTGACAGTTTAAAAAGCAGGAACACAGAGCGGTGACAGTTTAAAAAACAGGAACACAGAGCGGTGACAGTTTAAAAAGCAGGAACACAGAGCGGTGACAATTTCAAAAGCAGGATCACAGAGCGGTGACAGTTTAAAAAGCAGGAACACAGAGCGGTGACAGTGTAAAAAGCAGGAACACAGAGCGGTGACAGTTTAAAAAGCAGGAACACAGAGCGGTGACAGTTTAAAAAGCAGGAACACAGAGCGGCGACAGTTTAAAGAGCAGGAACACAGAGCGGTGACAGTTTATAATGCAGGAACATAGAGCGGTGAGAGTATAAAAAGCAGGAACACAGAGTGGCGACAGTTGAAAGAGCAGGAACACAGAGCGTTTACAGATCAAAAAGCAGGAAAACAGAGTGGCGACTGTTTAAAGTGCAGCAACACAGAGCGGTGACAGAATAAAAAGCAGGAACACGGAGCGGTGACAGATTAAAAAGCAGGAACACAGTCCGGTGACAGTTTAAAAAGCAGGAACACAGAGTGGTGACAGTTTAAAAGCAGGAACACAGAGCGGTGACAGTTTTAAAAGCAGGAACACAGTCCGGTGACAGTTTAAAAAGCAGGAACACAGAGTGGTGACAGTTTAAAAAGCAGGAACACAGAGCGGTGACAGTTTAAAAAGCAGGAACACAGAACAGCGACAGTTTAAAGAGCAGGAACACAGAGCGGTGACAGTTTATAATGCAGGAACATAGAGCGGTGAGAGTATAAAAAGCAGGAACACAGAGTGGCGACAGTTTAAAGAGCAGGAACACAAAGTGGTGACAGTTTATAAAGTTGGAACACAGAGCGGTGACAGTTTATAGAGCAGGAAAACAGAGCGTTTACAGTTCAAAAAGCAGGAAAACAGAGCGGCGACTGTTTAAAGTGCAGCAACACAGAGCGGTGACAGAATAAAAAGCAGGAACACGGAGCGGTGACAGAATAAAAAGCAGGAACACAGTCCGGTGACAGTTTAAAAAGCAGGAACACAGAGTGGTGACAGTTTAAAAAGCAGGAACACAGAGCGGTGACAGTTTAAAAAGCAGGAACACAGAGCGGTGACAGTTTAAAAAGCAGGAACACAGTCCGGTGACAGTTTAAAAAGCAGGAACACAGAGTGGTGACAGTTTAAAAAGCAGGAACACAGAGCGGTGACAGTTTTAAAAGCAGGAACACAGAGCGGTGACAGATTAAAAAGCAGGAACTCAGAGCGGTGACAGTTTAAAAAGCAGGAACTCAGAGCGGCGACAGTTTAAAAAGCAGGAACACAGAGCGGTGACAGTTTAAAAAGCAGGAACACAGCGCGGTGACAGTTTAAAAAGCAGGAACACAGCGCGGTGACAGTTTAAAAAGCAGGAACACAGCGCGGTGACAGTTTAAAAAGCAGGAACACACAGCGGTGACAGTTTAAAAAGCAGGAACACAGAGCAGTGTCAGTTTAAAGAGCATGAACACAGAGCGTTTTCGGATTAAAAAGCAGGAACACAGAGAGGCAACTGTTTAAAAAGTAGGAACACAGAGCGGCAACATTTTAAAGAGGAGTAACACAGAGCGGTGACAGTTTAAAAAGCAGGAACACAGAGCGGTGACAGTTTACAGAGCGGGAACACAGAGCGGTGACAGATTAAAAAGCAGGAACTCAGATCGGTGACAGTTTAAAAAGCAGGAACACAGAGCGGTGACAGTTTAAAAAGCAGGAACTCAGAGCGGCGACAGTTTAAAAAGCAGGAATACTGAGCGGGGACAGTTTAACAGCAGGAACACAGAACGGCAACAGTTTAAAAAGCAGTAACACAGCGCGGTGACAGTTTAAAAAGCAGGAACACAGAGCGGTGACAGTTTAAAAAGCAGGAACACAGAGCAGTGTCAGTTTAAAGAGCATGAACATAGAGCGTTTATGGATTAAAAAGCAGGAACACAGAGCGGCAACTGTTTAAAAAGTAGGAACACAGAGCGGCAACATTTTAAAGAGGAGTAACACAGAGCGGTGACAGTTTAAAAAGCAGGAACACAGAGCGGTGACAGTTTACAGGGCGGTAACACTGAGCGGTGACAGATTAAAAAGCAGTAACGCAGAGCAGTGATAGTTTAAATAGAAGGAACACAGAGCGGCAACAATTAAAAGAGCAGGAACACAGAGCGGGGACAGTTTAAAGCGCAGGAACACAGCGTTTACAGATTAAAATGCAAGAACACAGAGCGGTGACAGTTTAAGAGCAGGGACACAGAGCGGTGACAATTTAAGAAGCAGGATCACAGAGCGGTGACAGTTTAAAAAGCAGGAACACAGAGCGGTGACAGTTTAAAAAGCAGGAACACAGAGCGGTGACAGTTTAAAAAGCAGGAACACAGAGCGGTGACAATTTCAAAAGCAGGATCACAGAGCGGTGACAGTTTAAAAAGCAGGAACACAGAGCGGTGACAGTGTAAAAAGCAGGAACACAGAGCGGTGACAGTTTAAAAAGCAGGAACACAGAGCGGTGACAGTCAAAAAAGCAGGAACACAGAGCGGCGACAGTTTAAAGAGCAGGAACACAGAGCGGTGACAGTTTATAATGCAGGAACATAGAGCGGTGAGAGTATAAAAAGCAGGAACACAGAGTGGCGACAGTTGAAAGAGCAGGAACACAGAGCGTTTACAGATCAAAAAGCAGGAAAACAGAGTGGCGACTGTTTAAAGTGCAGCAACACAGAGCGGTGACAGAATAAAAAGCAGGAACACGGAGCGGTGACAGATTAAAAAGCAGGAACACAGTCCGGTGACAGTTTAAAAAGCAGGAACACAGAGTGGTGACAGTTTAAAAGCAGGAACACAGAGCGGTGACAGTTTTAAAAGCAGGAACACAGTCCGGTGACAGTTTAAAAAGCAGGAACACAGAGTGGTGACAGTTTAAAAAGCAGGAACACAGAGCGGTGACATTTTAAAAAGCAGGAACACGGCGCGGTGACAGTTTAAAAAGCAGGAACTCAGAGCGGTGACAGTTTAAAAAGCAGGAACTCAGAGCGGCGACAGTTTAAAAAGCAGGAACACAGAGCGGTGACAGATTAAAAAGCAGGAACACAGCGCGGTGACAGTTTAAAAAGCAGGAACACAGAGCGGTGACAGTTTAAAGAGGAGGAACACACAGCGGTGACAGTTTAAAAAGCTGGAACACAGAGCAGTGTCAGTTTAAAGAGCAGGAACACAGAGCGGTGACAGTTTAAAGAGGAGGAACACAGAGCGTTTATGGATTAAAAAGCAGGAACACAGAGCGGCAACTGTTTAAAAAGTAGGAACACAGAGCGGCAACTTGTTAAAGAGGAGTAACACAGAGCGGTGACAGTTTAAAAAGCAGGAACACAGAGCGGTGACAGTTTACAGAGCGGTAACACTGAGCGGTGACAGATTAAAAAGCTGTAACGCAGAGCGGTGATAGTTTAAATAGAAGGAACACAGAGCGGCAACACTTAAAAGAGCAGGAACACAGAGCTGTGACAGTTTACAGAGCGGGAACACAGAGCGGGGACACTTTAAAGCGCAGGAACACAGCGTTTACAGCTTAAAATGCAAGAACAAAGAGCGGTGTAAGTTTACAAAGCAGGAACACAGAGCGGTGACAGTTTTAAAAGCTGGAACACAGAGTGGCGACAGTCTAAAAAGCAGGAACACAGAGCGGTGACAGTTTAAAAAGCAGGAATACAGAGCGGTGACAGTTTAAAAAGCAGGAACACAGAGCGGTGACAGTTTAAAAAGCAGGAACACAGAGCGGTGACAGTTTAAAAAGCAGGCACACAGAACAGCGACAGTTTAAAGAGCAGGAACACAGTGCGGTGACAGTTTATAATGCAGGAACATAGAGCGGTGAGAGTATAAAAAGCAGGAACACAGAGTGGCGACAGTTTAAAGAGCAGGAACACAAAGTGGTGACAGTTTATAAAGTAGGAACACAGAGCGGTGACAGTTTATAGAGCAGGAAAACAGAGCGTTTACAGTTCAAAAAGCAGGAAAACAGAGCGGCGACTGTTTAAAGTGCAGCAACACAGAGCGGTGACAGAATAAAAAGCAGGAACACGGAGCGGTGACACATTAAAAAGCAGGAACACAGTCCGGTGACAGTTTAAAAAGCAGGAACACAGAGTGGTGACAGTTTAAAAGCAGGAACACAGAGCGGTGACAGTTTAAAAAGCAGGAACACAGAGCGGTGACAGATTAAAAAGCAGGAACACAGCGCGGTGACAGTTTAAAAAGCAGGAACACAGAGCGGTGACAGTTTAAAGAGGAGGAACACACAGCGGTGACAGTTTAAAAAGCTGGAACACAGAGCAGTGTCAGTTTAAAGAGCAGGAACACAGAGCGGTGACAGTTTAAAGAGGAGGAACACAGAGCGTTTATGGATTAAAAAGCAGGAACACAGAGCGGCAACTGTTTAAAAAGTAGGAACACAGAGCGGTAACTTTTTAAAGAGGAGTAACACAGAGCGGTGACAGTTTAAAAAGCAGGAACACAGAGCGGTGACAGTTTACAGAGCGGTAACACTGAGCGGTGACAGATTAAAAAGCAGTAACGCAGAGCGGTGATAGTTTAAATAGAAGGAACACAGAGCGGCAACACTTAAAAGAGCAGGAACACAGAGCTGTGACAGTTTACAGAGCGGGAACACAGAGCGGGGACACTTTAAAGCGCAGGAACACAGCGTTTACAGCTTAAAATGCAAGAACAAAGAGCGGTGTAAGTTTACAAAGCAGGAACACAGAGCGGTGACAGTTTTAAAAGCTGGAACACAGAGTGGCGACAGTCTAAAAAGCAGGAACACAGAGCGGTGACAGTTTAAAAAGCAGGAATACAGAGCGGTGACAGTTTAAAAAGCAGGAACACAGAGCGGTGACAGTTTAAAAAGCAGGAACACAGAGCGGTGACAGTTTAAAAAGCAGGCACACAGAACAGCGACAGTTTAAAGAGCAGGAACACAGTGCGGTGACAGTTTATAATGCAGGAACATAGAGCGGTGAGAGTATAAAAAGCAGGAACACAGAGTGGCGACAGTTTAAAGAGCAGGAACACAAAGTGGTGACAGTTTATAAAGTAGGAACACAGAGCGGTGACAGTTTATAGAGCAGGAAAACAGAGCGTTTACAGTTCAAAAAGCAGGAAAACAGAGCGGCGACTGTTTAAAGTGCAGCAACACAGAGCGGTGACAGAATAAAAAGCAGGAACACGGAGCGGTGACACATTAAAAAGCAGGAACACAGTCCGGTGACAGTTTAAAAAGCAGGAACACAGAGTGGTGACAGTTTAAAAGCAGGAACACAGAGCGGTGACAGTTTAAAAAGCAGGAACACAGAGCGGTGACAGATTAAAAAGCAGGAACACAGCGCGGTGACAGTTTAAAAAGCAGGAACACAGAGCGGTGACAGTTTAAAGAGGAGGAACACACAGCGGTGACAGTTTAAAAAGCTGGAACACAGAGCAGTGTCAGTTTAAAGAGCAGGAACACAGAGCGGTGACAGTTTAAAGAGGAGGAACACAGAGCGTTTATGGATTAAAAAGCAGGAACACAGAGCGGCAACTGTTTAAAAAGTAGGAACACAGAGCGGTAACTTTTTAAAGAGGAGTAACACAGAGCGGTGACAGTTTAAAAAGCAGGAACACAGAGCGGTGACAGTTTACAGAGCGGTAACACTGAGCGGTGACAGATTAAAAAGCAGTAACGCAGAGCGGTGATAGTTTAAATAGAAGGAACACAGAGCGGCAACACTTAAAAGAGCAGGAACACAGAGCTGTGACAGTTTACAGAGAGGGAACACAGAGCGGGGACACTTTAAAGCACAGGAACACAGCGTTTACAGATTAAAATGCAAGAACAAAGAGCGGTGTAAGTTTAAAAAGCAGGAACACAGAGCGGTGACAGTTTTAAAAGCTGGAACACAGAGTGGCGACAGTCTAAAAAGCAGGAACACAGAGCGGTGACAGTTTAAAAAGCAGGAACACAGAGCGGTGACAGTTTAAAAAGCAGGAACACAGAGCGGTGACAGTTTAAAAAGCAGGATCACAGAGCGGTGACAGTTTAAAAAGCAGGAACACAGAGCGGTGACAGTTTAAAAAGCAGGAACACAGAACAGCGACAGTTTAAAGAGCAGGAACACAGAGCGGTGACAGTTTATAATGCAGGAACATAGAGCGGTGAGAGTATAAAAAGGAGGAACACAGAGTGGCGACAGTTTAAAGAGCAGGAACACAAAGTGGTGACAGTTTAAAAAGTAGGAACACAGAGCGGTGACAGTTTATAGAGCAGGAAAACAGAGCGTTTACGGTTCAAAAAGCAGGAAAACAGAGCGGCGACTGTTTAAAGTGCAGCAACACAGAGCGGTGACAGAATAAAAAGCAGGAACACGGAGCGGTGACAGATTAAAAAGCAGGAACACACAGCGGTGACAGTTTAAAAAGCAGGAACACAGAGCAGTGTCAGTTTAAAGAGCATGAACACAGAGCGTTTTCGGATTAAAAAGCAGGAACACAGAGAGGCAACTGTTTAAAAAGTAGGAACACAGAGCGGCAACATTTTAAAGAGGAGTAACACAGAGCGGTGACAGTTTAAAAAGCAGGAACACAGAGCGGTGACAGTTTACAGAGCGGGAACACAGAGCGGTGACAGATTAAAAAGCAGGAACTCAGATCGGTGACAGTTTAAAAAGCAGGAACACAGAGCGGTGACAGTTTAAAAAGCAGGAACTCAGAGCGGCGACAGTTTAAAAAGCAGGAATACTGAGCGGGGACAGTTTAACAGCAGGAACACAGAACGGCAACAGTTTAAAAAGCAGTAACACAGCGCGGTGACAGTTTAAAAAGCAGGAACACAGAGCGGTGACAGTTTAAAAAGCAGGAACACAGAGCAGTGTCAGTTTAAAGAGCATGAACATAGAGCGTTTATGGATTAAAAAGCAGGAACACAGAGCGGCAACTGTTTAAAAAGTAGGAACACAGAGCGGCAACATTTTAAAGAGGAGTAACACAGAGCGGTGACAGTTTAAAAAGCAGGAACACAGAGCGGTGACAGTTTACAGGGCGGTAACACTGAGCGGTGACAGATTAAAAAGCAGTAACGCAGAGCAGTGATAGTTTAAATAGAAGGAACACAGAGCGGCAACAATTAAAAGAGCAGGAACACAGAGCGGGGACAGTTTAAAGCGCAGGAACACAGCGTTTACAGATTAAAATGCAAGAACACAGAGCGGTGACAGTTTAAGAGCAGGGACACAGAGCGGTGACAATTTAAGAAGCAGGATCACAGAGCGGTGACAGTTTAAAAAGCAGGAACACAGAGCGGTGACAGTTTAAAAAGCAGGAACACAGAGCGGTGACAGTTTAAAAAGCAGGAACACAGAACGGTGACAGTTTATAAAGCAGGAACACAGAGCGGTGACAGTTTAAAAAGCAGGAACACAGAAAGGTGACAGTGTAAAAAGCAGGAACACAGAGCGGTGACAGTTTAAAAAGCAGGAACACAGAGCGGTGACAGTGTAAAAAGCAGGAACACAGAGCGGTGACAGTTTAAAAAGCAGGAACACAGAGCGGTGACAGTCAAAAAAGCAGGAACACAGAGCGGCGACAGTTTAAAGAGCAGGAACACAGAGCGGTGACAGTTTATAATGCAGGAACATAGAGCGGTGAGAGTATAAAAAGCAGGAACACAGAGTGGCGACAGTTGAAAGAGCAGGAACACAGAGCGTTTACAGATCAAAAAGCAGGAAAACAGAGTGGCGACTGTTTAAAGTGCAGCAACACAGAGCGGTGACAGAATAAAAAGCAGGAACACGGAGCGGTGACAGATTAAAAAGCAGGAACACAGTCCGGTGACAGTTTAAAAAGCAGGAACACAGAGTGGTGACAGTTTAAAAGCAGGAACACAGAGCGGTGACAGTTTTAAAAGCAGGAACACAGTCCGGTGACAGTTTAAAAAGCAGGAACACAGAGTGGTGACAGTTTAAAAAGCAGGAACACAGAGCGGTGACATTTTAAAAAGCAGGAACACGGCGCGGTGACAGTTTAAAAAGCAGGAACTCAGAGCGGTGACAGTTTAAAAAGCAGGAACTCAGAGCGGCGACAGTTTAAAAAGCAGGAACACAGAGCGGTGACAGATTAAAAAGCAGGAACACAGCGCGGTGACAGTTTATAATGCAGGAACATAGAGCGGTGAGAGTATAAAAAGCAGGAACACAGAGTGGCGACAGTTTAAAGAGCAGGAACACAAAGTGGTGACAGTTTATAAAGTAGGAACACAGAGCGGTGACAGTTTATAGAGCAGGAAAACAGAGCGTTTACAGTTCAAAAAGCAGGAAAACAGAGCGGCGACTGTTTAAAGTGCAGCAACACAGAGCGGTGACAGAATAAAAAGCAGGAACACGGAGCGGTGACACATTAAAAAGCAGGAACACAGTCCGGTGACAGTTTAAAAAGCAGGAACACAGAGTGGTGACAGTTTAAAAGCAGGAACACAGAGCGGTGACAGTTTAAAAAGCAGGAACACAGAGCGGTGACAGATTAAAAAGCAGGAACACAGCGCGGTGACAGTTTAAAAAGCAGGAACACAGAGCGGTGACAGTTTAAAGAGGAGGAACACACAGCGGTGACAGTTTAAAAAGCTGGAACACAGAGCAGTGTCAGTTTAAAGAGCAGGAACACAGAGCGGTGACAGTTTAAAGAGGAGGAACACAGAGCGTTTATGGATTAAAAAGCAGGAACACAGAGCGGCAACTGTTTAAAAAGTAGGAACACAGAGCGGTAACTTTTTAAAGAGGAGTAACACAGAGCGGTGACAGTTTAAAAAGCAGGAACACAGAGCGGTGACAGTTTACAGAGCGGTAACACTGAGCGGTGACAGATTAAAAAGCAGTAACGCAGAGCGGTGATAGTTTAAATAGAAGGAACACAGAGCGGCAACACTTAAAAGAGCAGGAACACAGAGCTGTGACAGTTTACAGAGAGGGAACACAGAGCGGGGACACTTTAAAGCACAGGAACACAGCGTTTACAGATTAAAATGCAAGAACAAAGAGCGGTGTAAGTTTAAAAAGCAGGAACACAGAGCGGTGACAGTTTTAAAAGCTGGAACACAGAGTGGCGACAGTCTAAAAAGCAGGAACACAGAGCGGTGACAGTTTAAAAAGCAGGAACACAGAGCGGTGACAGTTTAAAAAGCAGGAACACAGAGCGGTGACAGTTTAAAAAGCAGGATCACAGAGCGGTGACAGTTTAAAAAGCAGGAACACAGAGCGGTGACAGTTTAAAAAGCAGGAACACAGAACAGCGACAGTTTAAAGAGCAGGAACACAGAGCGGTGACAGTTTATAATGCAGGAACATAGAGCGGTGAGAGTATAAAAAGGAGGAACACAGAGTGGCGACAGTTTAAAGAGCAGGAACACAAAGTGGTGACAGTTTAAAAAGTAGGAACACAGAGCGGTGACAGTTTATAGAGCAGGAAAACAGAGCGTTTACGGTTCAAAAAGCAGGAAAACAGAGCGGCGACTGTTTAAAGTGCAGCAACACAGAGCGGTGACAGAATAAAAAGCAGGAACACGGAGCGGTGACAGATTAAAAAGCAGGAACACAGTCCGGTGACAGTTTAAAAAGCAGGAACACAGAGTGGTGACAGTTTAAAAAGCAGGAACACAGATCGGTGACAGTTTTAAAAGCAGGAACACAGAGCGGTGACAGTTTAAAAAGCAGGAACACAGAGTGGTGACATTTTAAAAAGCAGGAACACAGAGCGGTGACAGTTTAAAAAGCAGGAACACAGAGCGGTGACAGTTTTAAAAGCAGGAACACAGAGCGGTGACAGATTAAAAAGAAGGAACACAGAGCGGTGACAGTTTAAAAAGCAGGAACACAGAGCGGTGACAGTTTTAAAAGCAGGAACACAGAGCGGTGACAGTTTTAAAAGCCGGAACACAGAGCGGTGACAGATTAAAAAGCAGGAACTCAGAGCGGTGACAGTTTAAAAAGCAGGAACTCAGAGCGGCGACAGTTTAAAAAGCAGGAACACAGAGCGGTGACAGATTAAAAAGCAGGAACACAGCGCGGTGACAGTTTAAAAAGCAGGAACACAGAGCGGTGACAGTTTAAAAAGCAGGAACACACAGCGGTGACAGTTTAAAAAGCAGGAACACAGAGCAGTGTCAGTTTGAAGAGCATGAACACAGAGCGTTTATGGATTAAAAAGCAGGAACACAGAGAGGCAACTGTTTAAAAAGTAGGAACACAGAGCGGCAACATTTTAAAGAGGAGTAACACCGAGCGGTGACAGTTTAAAAAGCAGGAACACAGAGCGGTGACAGTTTACAGAGCGGGAACACAGAGCGGTGACAGATTAAAAAGCAGGAACTCAGAGCGGTGACAGTTTAAAAAGCAGGAACACAGAGCGGTGACAGATTAAAAAGCAGGAACTCAGAGCGGTGACTGATTAAAAAGCAGGAACTCAGAGCGGTGACAGTTTAAAAAGCAGGAACTCAGACCGGCGGCAGTTTAAAAAGCAGGAACACTGAGCGGGGACAGATTAGAAAGCAGTAACACAGCGCGGTGACAGTTTAAAAAGCCGGAACACAGAGCGGTGACAGTTTAAAAAGCAGGAACACAGAGCGGTGACAGTTTAAAAAGCCGGAACACAGAGCGGTGACAGTTTAAAAAGCAGGAACACAGAGCGGTGACAGTTTAAAGAGCATGAACACAGAGCGTTTATGGATTAAAAAGCAGGAACACAGAGCGGTGACAGTTTAAAAAGCAGGAACACAGAGCGGTGACAGTTTAAAGAGCATGAACACAGAGCGTTTATGGATTAAAAAGCAGGAACACAGAGCGGCAACTGTTTAAAAAGTAGGAACACAGAGCGGCAACATTTTAAAGAGGAGTAACACAGAGCGGTGACAGTTTAAAAGCAGGAACACAGAGCGGTGACAGTTTACAGAGCGGTAACACTGAACGGTGACAGATTAAAAAGCAGGAACACAGAGCAGTGTCAGTTTGAAGAGCATGAACACAGAGCGTTTATGGATTAAAAAGCAGGAACACAGAGAGGCAACTGTTTAAAAAGTAGGAACACAGAGCAGCAACATTTTAAAGAGGAGTAACACCGAGCGGTGACAGTTTAAAAAGCAGGAACACAGAGCGGTGACAGTTTACAGAGCGGGAACACAGAGCGGTGACAGATTAAAAAGCAGGAACTCAGAGCGGTGACAGTTTAAAAAGCAGGAACACAGAGCGGTGACAGTTTAAAAAGCAGGAACACAGAGCGGTGACAGATTAAAAAGCAGGAACTCAGAGCGGTGACAGTTTAAAAAGCAGGAACTCAGACCGGCGGCAGTTTAAAAAGCAGGAACACTGAGCGGGGACAGATTAGAAAGCAGTAACACAGCGCGGTGACAGTTTAAAAAGCCGGAACACAGAGCGGTGACAGTTTAAAAAGCAGGAACACAGAGCGGTGACAGTTTAAAAAGCCGGAACACAGAGCGGTGACAGTTTAAAAAGCAGGAACACAGAGCGGTGACAGTGTAAAGAGCATGAACACAGAGCGTTTATGGATTAAAAAGCAGGAACACAGAGCGGTGACAGTTTAAAGAGCATGAACACAGAGCGTTTATGGATGAAAAAGCAGGAACACAGAGCGGCAACTGTTTAAAAAGTAGGAACACAGAGCGGCAACATTTTAAAGAGGAGTAACACAGAGCGGTGACAGTTTAAAAGCAGGAACACAGAGCGGTGACAGTTTACAGAGCGGTAACACTGAGCGGTGACAGTTTACAGAGCGGTAACACTGAGCGGTGACAGATTAAAAAGCAGTAACGCAGAGCAGTGATAGTTTAAATAGAAGGAACACAGAGCGGCAACACTTAAAAGAGCAGGAACACAGAGCTGTGACAGTTTACAGAGCGGGAACACAGAGCGGTGACAGCTTAAAAAGCAGGAACACAGCGTTTACAGATTAAAATGCAAGAACACAGAGCGGTGACAGTTTAAGAGCAGGGACACAGAGCGGTGACAATTTAAGAAGCAGGATCACAGAGCGGTGACAGTTTAAAAAGCAGGAACACAGAGCGGTGACAGTTTAAAAAGCAGGAACACAGAGCGGTGACAGTTTAAAAAGCAGGAACACAGAGCGGTGACAATTTCAAACGCAGGATCACAGAGCGGTGACAGTTTAAAAAGCAGGAACACAGAGCGGTGACAGTGTAAAAAGCAGGAACACAGAGCGGCGACATTTTAAAGAGCAGGAACACTGAGCGGTGACAGTTTATAATGCAGGAACATAGAGCGGTGAGAGTATAAAAAGCAGGAACACAGAGTGGCGACAGTTGAAAGTGCAGGAACTCAGAGCGTTTACAGTTCAAAAAGCAGGAAAACAGAGTGGCGACTGTTTAAAGTGCAGCAACACAGAGCGGTGACAGAATAAAAAGCAGTAACACGGAGCGGTGACAGATTAAAAAGCAGGAACACAGTCCGGTGACAGTTTAAAAAGCAGGAACACAGAGTGGTGACAGTTTAAAAAGCAGGAACACAGAGCGGTGACAGTTTTAAAAGCAGGAACATAGAGCGGTGACAGTTTAAAAAGCAGGAACACAGAGTGGTGACATTTTAAAAAGCAGGAACACAGAGCGGTGACAGTTTAAAAAGCAGGAACACAGAGCAGTGACAGTTTTAAAAGCAGGAACACAGAGCGGTGACAGATTAAAAAGAAGGAACACAGAGCGGTGACAGTTTAAAAAGCAGGAACACAGAGCGGTGACAGTTTTAAAAGCAGGAACACAGAGCGGTGACAGTTTTAAAAGCCGGAACACAGAGCGGTGACAGATTAAAAAGCAGGAACTCAGAGCGGTGACAGTTTAAAAAGCAGGAACTCAGAGCGGCGACAGTTTAAAAAGCAGGAACACAGAGCGGTGACAGATTAAAAAGCAGGAACACAGCGCGGTGACAGTTTAAAAAGCAGGAACACAGAGCGGTGACAGTTTAAAAAGCAGGAACACACAGCGGTGACAGTTTAAAAAGCAGGAACACAGAGCAGTGTCAGTTTGAAGAGCATGAACACAGAGCGTTTATGGATTAAAAAGCAGGAACACAGAGAGGCAACTGTTTAAAAAGTAGGAACACAGAGCGGCAACATTTTAAAGAGGAGTAACACCGAGCGGTGACAGTTTAAAAAGCAGGAACACAGAGCGGTGACAGTTTACAGAGCGGGAACACAGAGCGGTGACAGATTAAAAAGCAGGAACTCAGAGCGGTGACAGTTTAAAAAGCAGGAACACAGAGCGGTGACAGTTTAAAAAGCAGGAACACAGAGCGGTGACAGATTAAAAAGCAGGAACTCAGAGCGGTGACAGATTAAAAAGCAGGAACTCAGAGCGGTGACAGTTTAAAAAGCAGGAACTCAGACCGGCGGCAGTTTAAAAAGCAGGAACACTGAGCGGGGACAGATTAAAAAGCAGTAACACAGCGCGGTGACAGTTTAAAAAGCCGGAACACAGAGCGGTGACAGTTTAAAAAGCAGGAACACAGAGCGGTGACAGTTTAAAAAGCCGGAACACAGAGCGGTGACAGTTTAAAAAGCAGGAACACAGAGCGGTGACAGTTTAAAAAGCCGGAACACAGAGCGGTGACAGTTTAAAAAGCAGGAACACAGAGCGGTGACAGTGTAAAGAGCATGAACACAGAGCGTTTATGGATTAAAAAGCAGGAACACAGAGCGGTGACAGTTTAAAGAGCATGAACACAGAGCGTTTATGGATTAAAAAGCAGGAACACAGAGCGGCAACTGTTTAAAAAGTAGGAACACAGAGCGGCAACATTTTAAAGAGGAGTAACACAGAGCGGTGACAGTTTAAAAGCAGGAACACAGAGCGGTGACAGTTTACAGAGCGGTAACACTGAGCGGTGACAGATTAAAAAGCAGTAACGCAGAGCAGTGATAGTTTAAATAGAAGGAACACAGAGCGGCAACACTTAAAAGAGCAGGAACATAGAGCTGTGACAGTTTACAGAGCGGGAACACAGAGCGGGGACAGTTTAAAAAGCAGGAACACAGCGTTTACAGATTAAAATGCAAGAACACAGAGCGGTGACAGTTTAAGAGCAGGGACACAGAGCGGTGACAATTTAAGAAGCAGGATCACAGAGCGGTGACAGTTTAAAAAGCAGGAACACAGAGCGGTGACAGTTTAAAAAGCAGGAACACAGAGCGGTGACAGTTTAAAAAGCAGGAACACAGAGCGGTGACAATTTCAAACGCAGGATCACAGAGCGGTGACAGTTTAAAAAGCAGGAACACAGAGCGGTGACAGTGTAAAAAGCAGGAACACAGAGCGGCGACATTTTAAAGAGCAGGAACACTGAGCGGTGACAGTTTATAATGCAGGAACATAGAGCGGTGAGAGTATAAAAAGCAGGAACACAGAGTGGCGACAGTTGAAAGAGCAGGAACTCAGAGCGTTTACAGATCAAAAAGCAGGAAAACAGAGTGGCGACTGTTTAAAGTGCAGCAACACAGAGCGGTGACAGAATAAAAAGCAGGAACACGGAGCGGTGACAGATTAAAAAGCAGGAACACAGTCCGGTGACAGTTTAAAAAGCAGGAACACAGAGTGGTGACAGTTTAAAAAGCAGGAACACAGAGCGGTGAAATTTTAAAAAGCAGGAACACAGAGCGGTGACAGTTTAAAAAGCAGGAACACAGAGCGGTGACAGTTTAAAAAGCAGGAACTCAGAGCGGTGACAGTTTAAAAAGCAGGAACTCAGAGCGGTGACAGTTTAAAAAGCAGGAACACAGAGCGGTGACTGATTAAAAAGCAGGAACACAGCGCGGTGACAGTTTAAGAAGCAGGAACACAGAGCGGTGACAGTTTAAAAAGCCGGAACACAGCGCGGTGTCAGTTTAAAAAGCAGGAACACAGAGCGGTGACAGTTTAAAAAGCCGGAACACACAGCGGTGACAGTTTAAAAAGCAGGAACACAGAGCGGTGACAGTTTAAAGAGGAGGAACACAGAGCGTTTATGGATTAAAAAGCAGGAACACAGAGCGGCAACTGTTTAAAAAGTAGGAACACAGAGCGGCAGCTTTTTAAAGAGGAGTAACACAGAGCGGTGACAGTTTAAAAAGCAGGAACACAGAGCGGTGACAGTTTACAGAGCGGTAACACTGAGCGGTGACAGATTAAAAAGCAGTAACGCAGAGCGGTGATAGTTTAAATAGAAGGAACACAGAGCGGCAACACTTAAAAGAGCAGGAACACAGAGCTGTGACTGTTTACAGAGCGGGAACACAGAGCGGTGGCAGTTTAATGCACAGGAACACAGCGTTTACAGATTAAAATGCAAGAACAAAGAGCGGTGTAAGTTTAAAAAGCAGGAACACAGAGCGGTGACAGTTTTAAAAGCTGGAACACAGAGCGGTGACAGTTTAAAAAGCAGGAACACAGAGCGGTGACAGGTTAAAAAGCAGGAACACAGAGCAGTGTCAGTTTAAAGAGCATGAACACAGAGCGTTTATGGATTAAAAAGCAGGAACACAGAGAGGCAACTGTTTAAAAAGTAGGAACACAGAGCGGCAACATTTTAAAGATGAGTAACACAGAGCGGTGACAGTTTAAAAAGCAGGAACACAGAGCGGTGACAGTTTAAAAAGCAGGAACACAGAGCGGTGACAGTTTAAAAAGCAGGAACAAAGAGCGGTGACAGTTTACAGAGCGGTAACACTGAGCGGTGACAGATTAAAAAGCAGTAACGCAGAGCGGTGATAGTTTAAATAGAAGGAACACAGAGCGGCAACACTTAAAAGAGCAGGAACACAGAGCTGTGAAGGTTTACAGAGCGGGAACACAGAGCGGGGACAGTTTAAAGCGCAGGAACACAGCGTTTACAGATTAAAATGCAAGAACAAAGAGCGGTGTAAGTTTAAAAAGCAGGAACACAGAGCGGTGACAGTTTTAAAAGCGGGAACACAGAGTGGCGACAGTCTAAAAAGCAGGAACACAGAGCGGTGACAGTTTACAAAGCAGGAACACAGAGCGGTGACAGTTTAAAAAGCAGGAACACAGAGCGGTGACAGTTTAAAGAGCAGGGACACAGAGCGGTGACAATTTAAATAGCAGGATCACAGAGCAGTGACAGTTTAAAAAGCAGGAACACAGAGCGGTGACAGTTTAAAAATCAGGAACACAGAACAGCGACAGTTTAAAGAGCAGGAACACAGAGCGGTGACAGTTTAAAAAGCAGGAACACAGAGCGGTGACAGTTTATAATGCAGGAACATAGAGCGGTGAGAGTATAAAAAGCAGGAACACAGAGTGGCGACAGTTTAAAGAGCAGGAACACAAAGTGGTGACAGTTTAAAAAGTAGGAACACAGAGCGGTGACAGTTTATAGAGCAGGAAAACAGAGCGTTTACAGATCAAAAAGCAGGAAAACAGAGCGGCGACTGTTTAAAGTGCAGCAACACAGAACGGTGACAGAATAAAAAGCAGGAACACGGAGCGGTGACAGATTAAAAAGCAGGAACACAGAGCGGTGACAGATTAAAAAGCAGGAACACAGAGTGGTGACAGTTTAAAAAGCAGGAACACCGTCCGGTGACAGTTTAAAAAGCAGGAACACAGAGTGGTGACAGTTTAAAAAGCAGGAAGACAGAGCGGAGTCTGATTAAAAAGCAGGAACACAGCGCGGTGACAGTTTAAAAAGCAGGAACACAGAGCGGTGACAGTTTAAAAAGCAGGAACACACAGCGGTGACAGTTTAAAAAGCAGGAACACAGTCCGGTGACAGTTTAAAAAGCAGGAACACAGAGTGGTGACAGTTTAAAAAGCAGGAACACAGAGCGGAGTCTGATTAAAAAGCAGGAACACAGCGCGGTGACAGTTTAAAAAGCAGGAACACAGAGCGGTGACAGTTTAAAAAGCAGGAACACACAGCGGTGACAGTTTAAAAAGCAGGAACACAGAGCGGTGACAGTTTAAAAAGCAGGAACACAGAGCGGTGACAGATTAAAAAGCAGGAACTCAGAGCGGCGACAGTTTAAAAAGCAGGAACACAGAGCGGTGACAGTTTAAAAAGCAGGAACACAGAGCGGTGACAGTTTAAAAAGCAGGAACACAGAGCGGTGACAGATTAAAAAGCAGGAACACAGCGCGGTGACAGTTTAAAAAGCAGGAACACAGAGCGGTGACAGTTTAAAAAGCAGGAACACACAGCGGTGACAGTTTAAAAAGCAGGAACACAGAGCAGTGTCAGTTTAAAGAGCATGAACACAGAGCGTTTATGGATTAAAAAGCAGGAACACAGAGGGGCAACTGTTTAAAAAGTAGGAACACAGAGCGGCAACATTTTAAAGAGGAGTAACACAGAGCGGTGACAGTTTAAAAAGCAGGAACACAGAGCGGTGACAGTTTACAGAGCGGGAACACAGAGCGGTGACAGATTAAAAAGCAGGAACTCAGAGCGGTGACAGTTTAAAAAGCTGGAACACAGAGTGGTGACACTTTAAAAAGCAGGAACACAGAGCGGTGACAGATTAAAAAGCAGGAACTCAGAGTGGTGACAGATTAAAAAGCAGGAACTCAGAGCGGTGACAGTTTAAAAAGCAGGAACTCAGAGCGGCGACAGTTTAAAAAGCAGGAACACAGAGCGGTGACAGATTAAAAAGCAGGAACTCAGAGCGGTGACAGTTTAAAAAGCAGGAACTCAGAGCGGTGACAGTTTAAAAAGCAGGAACTCAGAGCGGCGACAGTTTAAAAAGCAGAAACACAGAGCGGTGACAGTTTAAAAAGCCGGAACACAGAGCGGTGACAGTTTAAAAAGCAGGAACACAGAGCGGTGACAGTTTAAAAAGCCGGAACGCAGAGCGGTGACAGTTTAAAAAGCAGGAACACAGAGCAGTGTCAGTTTAAAGAGCATGAACACAGAGCGTTTATGGATTAAAAAGCAGGAACACAGAGCGGCAACTGTTTAAAAAGTAGGAACACAGAGCGGCAACATTTTAAAGAGGAGTAACACAGAGCGGTGACAGTTTAAAAAGCAGGAACACAGAGCGGTGACAGTTTACAGAGCGGTAACACTGAGCGGTGACAGATTAAAAAGCAGTAACGCAGAGCGGTGATTGTTTAAATAGAAGGAACACAGAGCGGCAACACTTAAAAGAGCAGGAACACAGAGCTGTGACAGTTTACAGAGCGGGACACAGAGCGGGGACAGTTTAAAGCGCAGGAACACAGCGTTTACAGATTAAAATGCAAGAACACAGAGCGGTGACAGTTTAAAAAGCAGGAACACAGAGCGGTGACAGTTTAAAAAGCAGGAACACAGAGCGGTGACAGTTTAAAAAGCAGGAACACAGAGCGGTGACAGTTTAAAAAGCAGGAACACAGAGCGGTGACAGTTTAAAAAGCAGGAACACAGAGCGGTGACAATTTCAAAAGCAGGATCACAGAGCGGTGACAGTTTAAAAAGCAGGAACACAGAGCGGTGACAGTTAAAAAGCAGGAACACAGAGCGGTGACAGTTTAAAAAGCAGGAACACAGAGCGGTGACAGTTTAAAAAGCAGGAACACAGAGCTGTGACAATTTCAAAAGCAGGATCACAGAGCGGTGACAGTTTAAAAAGCAGGAACACAGAGCGGCGACAGTTTAAAGAGCAGGAACACAGAGCGGTGACAGTTTATAATGCAGGAACATAGAGCGGTGAGAGTATAAAAAGCAGGAACACAGAGTGGCGACAGTTTAAAGAGCAGGAACACAAAGTGGTGACAGTTTAAAAAGTAGGAACACAGAGCGGTGACAGTTTATAGAGCAGGAAAACAGAGCGTTTACAGTTCAAAAAGCAGGAAAACAGAGCGGCGACTGTTTAAAGTGCAGCAACACAGAGCGGTGACAGAATAAAAAGCAGGAACACGGAGCGGTGACAGATTAAAAAGCAGGAACACAGTCCGGTGACAGTTTAAAAAGCAGGAACACAGAGTGGTGACAGTTTAAAAAGCAGGAACACAGAGCGGTGACAGTTTTAAAAGCAGGAACACAGAGCGGTGACAGTTTAAAAAGCAGGAACACAGAGTGGTGACATTTTAAAAAGCAGGAACACAGAGCGGTGACAGTTTAAAAAGCAGGAACACAGAGCGGTGACAGTTTTAAAAGCAGGAACACAGAGCGGTGACAGATTAAAAAGAAGGAACACAGAGCGGTGACAGTTTAAAAAGCAGGAACACAGAGCGGTGACTGTTTTAAAAGCAGGAACACAGAGCGGTGACAGTTTTAAAAGCAGGAACACAGAGCGGTGACAGATTAAAAAGCAGGAACTCAGAGCGGTGACAGTTTAAAAAGCAGGAACTCAGAGCGGCGACAGTTTAAAAAGCAGGAACACAGAGCGGTGACAGATTAAAAAGCAGGAACACAGCGCGGTGACAGTTTAAAAAGCAGGAACACAGAGCGGTGACAGTTTAAAAAGCAGGAACACACAGCGGTGACAGTTTAAAAAGCCGGAACACAGAGCGGTGACAGTTTAAAAAGCAGGAACACAGCGCGGTGACAGTTTAAAAAGCAGGAACACAGAGCGGTGACAGTTTAAAAAGCAGGAACACAGAGCGGTGACAGTGTAAAAAGCAGGAACACAGAGCGGCGACATTTTAAAGAGCAGGAACACTGAGCGGTGACAGTTTATAATGCAGGAACATAGAGCGGTGAGAGTATAAAAAGCAGGAACACAGAGTGGCGACAGTTGAAAGAGCAGGAACTCAGAGCGTTTACAGATCAAAAAGCAGGAAAACAGAGTGGCGACTGTTTAAAGTGCAGCAACACAGAGCGGTGACAGAATAAAAAGCAGGAACACGGAGCGGTGACAGATTAAAAAGCAGGAACACAGTCCGGTGACAGTTTAAAAAGCAGGAACACAGAGTGGTGACAGTTTAAAAAGCAGGAACACAGAGCGGTGAAATTTTAAAAAGCAGGAACACAGAGCGGTGACAGTTTAAAAAGCAGGAACACAGAGCGGTGACAGTTTAAAAAGCAGGAACTCAGAGCGGTGACAGTTTAAAAAGCAGGAACTCAGAGCGGTGACAGTTTAAAAAGCAGGAACACAGAGCGGTGACTGATTAAAAAGCAGGAACACAGCGCGGTGACAGTTTAAGAAGCAGGAACACAGAGCGGTGACAGTTTAAAAAGCCGGAACACAGCGCGGAGTCAGTTTAAAAAGCAGGAACACAGAGCGGTGACAGTTTAAAAAGCCGGAACACACAGCGGTGACAGTTTAAAAAGCAGGAACACAGAGCGGTGACAGTTTAAAGAGGAGGAACACAGAGCGTTTATGGATTAAAAAGCAGGAACACAGAGCGGCAACTGTTTAAAAAGTAGGAACACAGAGCGGCAGCTTTTTAAAGAGGAGTAACACAGAGCGGTGACAGTTTAAAAAGCAGGAACACAGAGCGGTGACAGTTTACAGAGCGGTAACACTGAGCGGTGACAGATTAAAAAGCAGTAACGCAGAGCGGTGATAGTTTAAATAGAAGGAACACAGAGCGGCAACACTTAAAAGAGCAGGAACACAGAGCTGTGACTGTTTACAGAGCGGGAACACAGAGCGGTGGCAGTTTAAAGCACAGGAACACAGCGTTTACAGATTAAAATGCAAGAACAAAGAGCGGTGTAAGTTTAAAAAGCAGGAACACAGAGCGGTGACAGTTTTAAAAGCTGGAACACAGAGCGGTGACAGTTTAAAAAGCAGGAACACAGAGCGGTGACAGGTTAAAAAGCAGGAACACAGAGCAGTGTCAGTTTAAAGAGCATGAACACAGAGCGTTTATGGATTAAAAAGCAGGAACACAGAGAGGCAACTGTTTAAAAAGTAGGAACACAGAGCGGCAACATTTTAAAGATGAGTAACACAGAGCGGTGACAGTTTAAAAAGCAGGAACACAGAGCGGTGACAGTTTAAAAAGCAGGAACACAGAGCGGTGACAGTTTAAAAAGCAGGAACAAAGAGCGGTGACAGTTTACAGAGCGGTAACACTGAGCGGTGACAGATTAAAAAGCAGTAACGCAGAGCGGTGATAGTTTAAATAGAAGGAACACAGAGCGGCAACACTTAAAAGAGCAGGAACACAGAGCTGTGAAGGTTTACAGAGCGGGAACACAGAGCGGGGACAGTTTAAAGCGCAGGAACACAGCGTTTACAGATTAAAATGCAAGAACAAAGAGCGGTGTAAGTTTAAAAAGCAGGAACACAGAGCGGTGACAGTTTTAAAAGCGGGAACACAGAGTGGCGACAGTCTAAAAAGCAGGAACACAGAGCGGTGACAGTTTAAAAAGCAGGAACACAGAGCGGTGACAGTTTAAAAAGCAGGAACACAGAGCGGTGACAGTTTAAAGAGCAGGGACACAGAGCGGTGACAATTTAAATAGCAGGATCACAGAGCAGTGACAGTTTAAAAAGCAGGAACACAGAGCGGTGACAGTTTAAAAATCAGGAACACAGAACAGCGACAGTTTAAAGAGCAGGAACACAGAGCGGTGACAGTTTAAAAAGCAGGAACACAGAGCGGTGACAGTTTATAATGCAGGAACATAGAGCGGTGAGAGTATAAAAAGCAGGAACACAGAGTGGCGACAGTTTAAAGAGCAGGAACACAAAGTGGTGACAGTTTAAAAAGTAGGAACACAGAGCGGTGACAGTTTATAGAGCAGGAAAACAGAGCGTTTACAGATCAAAAAGCAGGAAAACAGAGCGGCGACTGTTTAAAGTGCAGCAACACAGAACGGTGACAGAATAAAAAGCAGGAACACGGAGCGGTGACAGATTAAAAAGCAGGAACACAGAGCGGTGACAGATTAAAAAGCAGGAACACAGAGTGGTGACAGTTTAAAAAGCAGGAACACCGTCCGGTGACAGTTTAAAAAGCAGGAACACAGAGTGGTGACAGTTTAAAAAGCAGGAAGACAGAGCGGAGTCTGATTAAAAAGCAGGAACACAGCGCGGTGACAGTTTAAAAAGCAGGAACACAGAGCGGTGACAGTTTAAAAAGCAGGAACACACAGCGGTGACAGTTTAAAAAGCAGGAACACAGTCCGGTGACAGTTTAAAAAGCAGGAACACAGAGTGGTGACAGTTTAAAAAGCAGGAACACAGAGCGGAGTCTGATTAAAAAGCAGGAACACAGCGCGGTGACAGTTTAAAAAGCAGGAACACAGAGCGGTGACAGTTTAAAAAGCAGGAACACACAGCGGTGACAGTTTAAAAAGCAGGAACACAGAGCGGTGACAGTTTAAAAAGCAGGAACACAGAGCGGTGACAGATTAAAAAGCAGGAACTCAGAGCGGCGACAGTTTAAAAAGCAGGAACACAGAGCGGTGACAGTTTAAAAAGCAGGAACACAGAGCGGTGACAGTTTAAAAAGCAGGAACACAGAGCGGTGACAGATTAAAAAGCAGGAACACAGCGCGGTGACAGTTTAAAAAGCAGGAACACAGAGCGGTGACAGTTTAAAAAGCAGGAACACACAGCGGTGACAGTTTAAAAAGCAGGAACACAGAGCAGTGTCAGTTTAAAGAGCATGAACACAGAGCGTTTATGGATTAAAAAGCAGGAACACAGAGGGGCAACTGTTTAAAAAGTAGGAACACAGAGCGGCAACATTTTAAAGAGGAGTAACACAGAGCGGTGACAGTTTAAAAAGCAGGAACACAGAGCGGTGACAGTTTACAGAGCGGGAACACAGAGCGGTGACAGATTAAAAAGCAGGAACTCAGAGCGGTGACAGTTTAAAAAGCTGGAACACAGAGTGGTGACACTTTAAAAAGCAGGAACACAGAGCGGTGACAGATTAAAAAGCAGGAACTCAGAGTGGTGACAGATTAAAAAGCAGGAACTCAGAGCGGTGACAGTTTAAAAAGCAGGAACTCAGAGCGGCGACAGTTTAAAAAGCAGGAACACAGAGCGGTGACAGATTAAAAAGCAGGAACTCAGAGCGGTGACAGTTTAAAAAGCAGGAACTCAGAGCGGTGACAGTTTAAAAAGCAGGAACTCAGAGCGGCGACAGTTTAAAAAGCAGAAACACAGAGCGGTGACAGTTTAAAAAGCCGGAACACAGAGCGGTGACAGTTTAAAAAGCAGGAACACAGAGCGGTGACAGTTTAAAAAGCCGGAACGCAGAGCGGTGACAGTTTAAAAAGCAGGAACACAGAGCAGTGTCAGTTTAAAGAGCATGAACACAGAGCGTTTATGGATTAAAAAGCAGGAACACAGAGCGGCAACTGTTTAAAAAGTAGGAACACAGAGCGGCAACATTTTAAAGAGGAGTAACACAGAGCGGTGACAGTTTAAAAAGCAGGAACACAGAGCGGTGACAGTTTACAGAGCGGTAACACTGAGCGGTGACAGATTAAAAAGCAGTAACGCAGAGCGGTGATTGTTTAAATAGAAGGAACACAGAGCGGCAACACTTAAAAGAGCAGGAACACAGAGCTGTGACAGTTTACAGAGCGGGACACAGAGCGGGGACAGTTTAAAGCGCAGGAACACAGCGTTTACAGATTAAAATGCAAGAACACAGAGCGGTGACAGTTTAAGAGCATTGACACAGAGCGGTGACAATTTAAAAAGCAGGAACACAGAGCGGTGACAATTTCAAAAGCAGGATCACAGAGCGGTGACAGTTTAAAAAGCAGGAACACAGAGCGGTGACAGTTTAAAAAGCAGGAACACAGAGCGGTGACAATTTCAAAAGCAGGATCACAGAGCGGTGACAGTTTAAAAAGCAGGAACACAGAGCGGTGACAGTTAAAAAGCAGGAACACAGAGCGGTGACAGTTTAAAAAGCAGGAACACAGAGCGGTGACAGTTTAAAAAGCAGGAACACAGAGCTGTGACAATTTCAAAAGCAGGATCACAGAGCGGTGACAGTTTAAAAAGCAGGAACACAGAGCGGCGACAGTTTAAAGAGCAGGAACACAGAGCGGTGACAGTTTATAATGCAGGAACATAGAGCGGTGAGAGTATAAAAAGCAGGAACACAGAGTGGCGACAGTTTAAAGAGCAGGAACACAAAGTGGTGACAGTTTAAAAAGTAGGAACACAGAGCGGTGACAGTTTATAGAGCAGGAAAACAGAGCGTTTACAGTTCAAAAAGCAGGAAAACAGAGCGGCGACTGTTTAAAGTGCAGCAACACAGAGCGGTGACAGAATAAAAAGCAGGAACACGGAGCGGTGACAGATTAAAAAGCAGGAACACAGTCCGGTGACAGTTTAAAAAGCAGGAACACAGAGTGGTGACAGTTTAAAAAGCAGGAACACAGAGCGGTGACAGTTTTAAAAGCAGGAACACAGAGCGGTGACAGTTTAAAAAGCAGGAACACAGAGTGGTGACATTTTTAAAAGCAGGAACACAGAGCGGTGACAGTTTAAAAAGCAGGAACACAGAGCGGTGACAGTTTAAAAAGCAGGAACACAGAGCGGTGACTGTTTTAAAAGCAGGAACACAGAGCGGTGACAGTTTTAAAAGCAGGAACACAGAGCGGTGACAGATTAAAAAGCAGGAACTCAGAGCGGTGACAGTTTAAAAAGCAGGAACTCAGAGCGGCGACAGTTTAAAAAGCAGGAACACAGAGCGGTGACAGATTAAAAAGCAGGAACACAGCGCGGTGACAGTTTAAAAAGCAGGAACACAGAGCGGTGACAGTTTAAAAAGCAGGAACACACAGCGGTGACAGTTTAAAAAGCCGGAACACAGAGCGGTGACAGTTTAAAAAGCAGGAACACAGCGCGGTGACAGTTTAAAAAGCAGGAACACAGAGCGGTGACAGTTTAAAAAGCAGGAACACAGAGCAGTGTCAGTTTGAAGAGCATGAACACAGAGCGTTTATGGATTAAAAAGCAGGAACACAGAGAGGCAACTGTTTAAAAAGTAGGAACACAGAGCGGCAACATTTTAAAGAGGAGTAACACCGAGCGGTGACAGTTTAAAAAGCAGGAACACAGAGCGGTGACAGTTTACAGAGCGGGAACACAGAGCGGTGACAGATTAAAAAGCAGGAACTCAGAGCGGTGACAGTTTAAAAAGCAGGAACACAGAGCGGTGACAGATTAAAAAGCAGGAACTCAGAGCGGTGACAGATTAAAAAGCAGGAACTCAGAGCGGTGACAGTTTAAAAAGCAGGAACTCAGACCGGCGGCAGTTTAAAAAGCAGGAACACTGAGCGGGGACAGATTAGAAAGCAGTAACACAGCGCGGTGACAGTTTAAAAAGCCGGAACACAGAGCGGTGACAGTTTAAAAAGCAGGAACACAGAGCGGTGACAATTTAAAAAGCAGGAACACAGAGCGGTGACAGTTTAAAAAGCCGGAACACAGAGCGGTGACAGTTTAAAAAGCAGGAACACAGAGCGGTGACAGTTTAAAAAGCCGGAACACAGAGCGGTGACAGTTTAAAAAGCAGGAACACAGAGCGGTGACAGTGTAAAGAGCATGAACACAGAGCGTTTATGGATTAAAAAGCAGGAACACAGAGCGGTGACAGTTTAAAAAGCAGGAACACAGAGCGGTGACAGTTTAAAGAGCATGAACACAGAGCGTTTATGGATTAAAAAGCAGGAACACAGAGCGGCAACTGTTTAAAAAGTAGGAACACAGAGCGGCAACATTTTAAAGAGGAGTAACACAGAGCGGTGACAGTTTAAAAGCAGGAACACAGAGCGGTGACAGTTTACAGAGCGGTAACACTGAGCGGTGACAGATTAAAAAGCAGGAACACAGAGCAGTGTCAGTTTGAAGAGCATGAACACAGAGCGTTTATGGATTAAAAAGCAGGAACACAGAGAGGCAACTGTTTAAAAAGTAGGAACACAGAGCAGCAACATTTTAAAGAGGAGTAACACCGAGCGGTGACTGTTTAAAAAACAGGAACACAGAGCGGTGACAGTTTACAGAGCGGGAACACAGAGCGGTGACATTTTAAAAAGCAGGAACACAGAGCGGTGACAGTTTAAAAAGCAGGAACACAGAGCGGTGACAGATTAAAAAGCAGGAACTCAGAGCGGTGACAGTTTAAAAAGCAGGAACTCAGACCGGCGGCAGTTTAAAAAGCAGGAACACTGAGCGGGGACAGATTAGAAAGCAGTAACACAGCGCGGTGACAGTTTAAAAAGCCGGAACACAGAGCGGTGACAGTTTAAAAAGCAGGAACACAGAGCGGTGACAGTGTAAAGAGCATGAACACAGAGCGTTTATGGATTAAAAAGCAGGAACACAGAGTGGTGACAGTTTAAAGAGCATGAACACAGAGCGTTTATGGCTGAAAAAGCAGGAACACAGAGCGGTGACAGTTTAAAGAGCATGAACACAGAGTGGCGACAGTTTAAAAAGCCGGAACACAGAGCGGTGACAGTTTAAAAAGCAGGAACACAGAGCGGCGACAGTTTAAAAAGCCGGAACACAGAGCGGTGACAGTTTAAAAAGCAGGAACACAGAGCGGTGACAGTTTAAAAAGCCGGAACACAGAGCGGTGACAGTTTAAAAAGCAGGAACACAGAGCGGTGACAGTGTAAAGAGCATGAACACAGAGCGTTTATGGATTAAAAAGCAGGAACACAGAGCGGTGACAGTTTAAAGAGCATGAACACAGAGCGTTTATGGATGAAAAAGCAGGAACACAGAGCGGCAACTGTTTAAAAAGTAGGAACACAGAGCGGCAACATTTTAAAGAGGAGTAACACAGAGCGGTGACAGTTTAAAAGCAGGAACACAGAGCGGTGACAGTTTACAGAGCGGTAACACTGAGCGGTGACAGATTAAAAAGCAGTAACGCAGAGCAGTGATAGTTTAAATAGAAGGAACACAGAGCGGCAACACTTAAAAGAGCAGGAACACAGAGCTGTGACAGTTTACAGAGCGGGAACACAGAGCGGGGACAGTTTAAAAAGCAGGAACACAGCGTTTACAGATTAAAATGCAAGAACACAGAGCGGTGACAGTTTAAGAGCAGGGACACAGAGCGGTGACAATTTAAGAAGCAGGATCACAGAGCGGTGACAGTTTAAAAAGCAGGAACACAGAGCGGTGACAGTTTAAAAAGCAGGAACACAGAGCGGTGACAGTTTAAAAAGCAGGAACACAGAGCGGTGACAGTTTAAAAAGCAGGAACACAGAGCGGTGACAGTTTAAAAAGCAGGAACACAGAGCGGTGACAGTTTAAAAAGCAGGAACACAGAGCGGTGACAATTTCAAACGCAGGATCACAGAGCGGTGACAGTTTAAAAAGCAGGAACACAGAGCGGTGACAGTGTAAAAAGCAGGAACACAGAGTGGCGACAGTTGAAAGAGCAGGAACTCAGAGCGTTTACAGTTCAAAAAGCAGGAAAACAGAGCGGCGACTGTTTAAAGTGCAGCAACACAGAGCGGTGACAGAATAAAAAGCAGGAACACGGAGCGGTGACAGATTAAAAAGCAGGAACACAGTCCGGTGACAGTTTAAAAAGCAGGAACACAGAGTGGTGACAGTTTAAAAAGCAGGAACACAGAGCGGTGACAGTTTTAAAAGCAGGAACACAGAGCGGTGACAGTTTAAAAAGCAGGAACACAGAGTGGTGACATTTTAAAAAGCAGGAACACAGAGCGGTGACAGTTTAAAAAGCAGGAACACAGAGCGGTGACAGTTTTAAAAGCAGGAACACAGAGCGGTGACAGATTAAAAAGAAGGAACACAGAGCGGTGACAGTTTAAAAAGCAGGAACACAGAGCGGTGACAGTTTTAAAAGCAGGAACACAGAGCGGTGACAGTTTTAAAAGCCGGAACACAGAGCGGTGACAGATTAAAAAGCAGGAACTCAGAGCGGTGACAGTTTAAAAAGCAGGAACACAGAGCGGTGACAGATTAAAAAGCAGGAACACAGCGCGGTGACAGTTTAAAAAGCAGGAACACAGAGCGGTGACAGTTTAAAAAGCAGGAACACACAGCGGTGACAGTTTAAAAAGCAGGAACACAGAGCAGTGTCAGTTTGAAGAGCATGAACACAGAGCGTTTATGGATTAAAAAGCAGGAACACAGAGCGGTGACAGATTAAAAAGCAGGAACTCAGAGCGGTGACAGATTAAAAAGCAGGAACTCAGAGCGGTGACAGTTTAAAAAGCAGGAACTCAGACCGGCGGCAGTTTAAAAAGCAGGAACACTGAGCGGGGACAGATTAGAAAGCAGTAACACAGCGCGGTGACAGTTTAAAAAGCCGGAACACAGAGCGGTGACAGTTTAAAAAGCAGGAACACAGAGCGGTGACAGTTTAAAAAGCCGGAACACAGAGCGGTGACAGTTTAAAAAGCAGGAACACACAGCGGTGACAGTTTAAAAAGCAGGAACACAGAGCAGTGTCAGTTTGAAGAGCATGAACACAGAGCGTTTATGGATTAAAAAGCAGGAACACAGAGAGGCAACTGTTTAAAAAGTAGGAACACAGAGCGGCAATATTTTAAAGAGGAGTAACACCGAGCGATGACAGTTTAAAAAGCAGGAACACAGAGCGGTGACAGTTTACAGAGCGGGAACACAGAGCGGTGACAGATTAAAAAGCAGGAACTCAGAGCGGTGACAGTTTAAAAAGCAGGAACACAGAGCGGTGACAGTTTAAAAAGCAGGAACACAGAGCGGTGACAGATTAAAAAGCAGGAACTCAGAGCGGTGACAGATTAAAAAGCAGGAACTCAGAGCGGTGACAGTTTAAAAAGCAGGAACTCAGACCGGCGGCAGTTTAAAAAGCAGGAACACTGAGCGGGGACAGATTAGAAAGCAGTAACACAGAGCGGTGACAGTTTAAAAAGCCGGAACACAGAGCGGTGACAGTTTTAAAAGCAGGAACACAGAGCGGTGACAGTTTAAAAAGCAGGAACACAGAGCGGTGACAGTTTAAAAAGCAGGAACACAGAGCGGTGACAGTGTAAAGAGCATGAACACAGAGCGTTTATGGATTAAAAAGCAGGAACACAGAGCGGTGACAGTGTAAAGAGCATGAACACAGAGCGTTTATGGATTAAAAAGCAGGAACACAGAGCGGTGACAGTTTAAAAAGCAGGAACACAGAGCGGTGACAGTTTAAAGAGCATGAACACAGAGCGTTTATGGATTAAAAAGCAGGAACACAGAGCGGCAACTGTTTAAAAAGCAGGAACACGGAGCGGTGACAGATTAAAAAGCAGGAACACAGTCCGGTGACAGTTTAAAAAGCAGGAACACAGAGTGGTGACAGTTTAAAAAGCAGGAACACAGAGCGGTGACATTTTAAAAAGCAGGAACACAGAGCGGTGAAAGTTTAAAAAGCAGGAACACAGAGCGGTGACAGTTTAAAAAGCAGGAACTCAGAGCGGTGACAGTTTAAAAAGCAGGAACTCAGAGCGGTGACAGTTTAAAAAGCAGGAACACAGAGCGGTGACTGATTAAAAAGCAGGAACACAGCGCGGTGACAGTTTAAGAAGCAGGAACACAGAGCGGTGACAGTTTAAAAAGCAGGAACACAGCGCGGTGACAGTTTAAAAAGCAGGAACACAGAGCGGTGACAGTTTAAAAAGCAGGAACACAGAGCGGTGACAGATTAAAAAGCAGGAACACACAGCGGTGACAGTTTAAAAAGCAGGAACACAGAGCGGTGACAGTATAAAAAGCAGGAACACAGAGCGGTGACGGTTTAAAAAGCAGGAACACAGAGCGGTGACAGTTTAAAAAGCAGGAACACAGAGCGGTGACAGTTTAAAAAGCAGGAACACAGAGCGGTGACAGTGTAAAGAGCATGAACACAGAGCGTTTATGGATTAAAAAGCAGGAACACAGAGCGGTGACAGTTTAAAAAGCAGGAACACAGAGCGGTGACAGTTTAAAGAGCATGAACACAGAGCGTTTATGGATTAAAAAGCAGGAACACAGAGCGGCAACTGTTTAAAAAGTAGGAACACAGAGCGGCAACATTTTAAAGAGGAGTAACACAGAGCGGTGACAGTTTAAAAGCAGGAACACAGAGCGGTGACAGTTTACAGAGCGGTAACACTGAGCGGTGACAGATTAAAAAGCAGGAACACAGAGCAGTGTCAGTTTGAAGAGCATGAACACAGAGCGTTTATGGATTAAAAAGCAGGAACACAGAGAGGCAACTGTTTAAAAAGTAGGAACACAGAGCAGCAACATTTTAAAGAGGAGTAACACCGAGCGGTGACAGTTTAAAAAGCAGGAACACAGAGCGGTGACAGTTTACAGAGCGGGAACACAGAGCGGTGACAGATTAAAAAGCAGGAACTCAGAGCGGTGACAGTTTAAAAAGCAGGAACACAGAGCGGTGACAGTTTAAAAAGCAGGAACACAGAGCGGTGACAGATTAAAAAGCAGGAACTCAGAGCGGTGACAGTTTAAAAAGCAGGAACTCAGACCGGCGGCAGTTTAAAAAGCAGGAACACTGAGCGGGGACAGATTAGAAAGCAGTAACACAGCGCGGTGACAGTTTAAAAAGCCGGAACACAGAGCGGTGACAGTTTAAAAAGCAGGAACACAGAGCGGTGACAGTTTAAAAAGCCGGAACACAGAGCGGTGACAGTTTAAAAAGCAGGAACACAGAGCGGTGACAGTGTAAAGAGCCTGAACACAGAGCGTTTATGGATTAAAAAGCAGGAACACAGAGCGGTGACAGTTTAAAGAGCATGAACACAGAGCGTTTATGGATGAAAAAGCAGGAACACAGAGCGGCAACTGTTTAAAAAGTAGGAACACAGAGCGGCAACATTTTAAAGAGGAGTAACACAGAGCGGTGACAGTTTAAAAGCAGGAACACAGAGCGGTGACAGTTTACAGAGCGGTAACACTGAGCGGTGACAGATTAAAAAGCAGTAACGCAGAGCAGTGATAGTTTAAATAGAAGGAACACAGAGCGGCAACACTTAAAAGAGCAGGAACTCAGAGCTGTGACAGTTTACAGAGCGGGAACACAGAGCGGGGACAGTTTAAAAAGCAGGAACACAGCGTTTACAGATTAAAATGCAAGAACACAGAGCGGTGACAGTTTAAGAGCAGGGACACAGAGCGGTGACAATTTAAGAAGCAGGATCACAGAGCGGTGACAGTTTAAAATGCAGGAACACAGACCGGTGACAGTTTAAAAAGCAGGAACACAGAGCGGTGACAGTTTAAAAAGCAGGAACAC
This sequence comes from Mustelus asterias, assembly GCF_964213995.1. NCBI lineage: Eukaryota > Metazoa > Chordata > Chondrichthyes > Carcharhiniformes > Triakidae > Mustelus > Mustelus asterias. Next base: position 1,148,041 of record NW_027590129.1, read on the forward strand.
AGAGCGGTGACAATTTCAAACGCAGGATCACAGAGCGGTGACAGTTTAAAAAGCAGGAACACAGAGCGGTGACAGTGTAAAAAGCAGGAACACAGAGCGGCGACATTTTAAAGAGCAGGAACACTGAGCGGTGACAGTTTATAATGCAGGAACATAGAGCGGTGAGAGTATAAAAAGCAGGAACACAGAGTGGCGACAGTTGAAAGAGCAGGAACTCAGAGCGTTTACAGATCAAAAAGCAGGAAAACAGAGTGGCGACTGTTTAAAGTGCAGCAACACAGAGCGGTGACAGAATAAAAAGCAGGAACACGGAGCGGTGACAGATTAAAAAGCAGGAACACAGTCCGGTGACAGTTTAAAAAGCAGGAACACAGAGTGGTGACAGTTTAAAAAGCAGGAACACAGAGCGGTGACATTTTGAAAAGCAGGAACACAGAGCGGTGACAGTTTAAAAAGCAGGAACACAGAGCGGTGACAGTTTAAAAAGCAGGAACTCAGAGCGGTGACAGTTTAAAAAGCAGGAACTCAGAGCGGTGACAGTTTAAAAAGCAGGAACACAGAGCGGTGACTGATTAAAAAGCAGGAACACAGCGCGGTGACAGTTTAAGAAGCAGGAACACAGAGCGGTGACAGTTTAAAAAGCAGGAACACAGCGCGGTGACAGTTTAAAAAGCAGGAACACAGAGCGGTGACAGTTTAAAAAGCAGGAACACAGAGCGGTGACAGATTAAAAAGCAGGAACACACAGCGGTGACAGTTTAAAAAGCAGGAACACAGAGCGGTGACAGTATAAAAAGCAGGAACACAGAGCGGTGACAGTTTAAAAAGCAGGAACACACAGCGGTGACAGTTTAAAAAGCAGGAACACAGAGCGGTGACAGTTTAAAAAGCAGGAACACAGAGCAGTGTCAGTTTAAAGAGCATGAACACAGAGCGTTTATGGATTAAAAAGCAGGAACACAGAGGGGCAACTGTTTAAAAAGTAGGAACACAGAGCGGCAACATTTTAAAGAGGAGTAACACAGAGCGGTGACAGTTTAAAAAGCAGGAACACAGAGCGGTGACAGTTTACAGAGCGGGAACACAGAGCGGTGACAGATTAAAAAGCAGGAACTCAGAGCGGTGACAGTTTAAAAAGCTGGAACACAGAGCGGTGACACTTTAAAAAGCAGGAACACAGAGCGGTGACAGATTAAAAAGCAGGAACTCAGAGTGGTGACAGATTAAAAAGCAGGAACTCAGAGCGGTGACAGTTTAAAAAGCAGGAACTCAGAGCGGCGACAGTTTAAAAAGCAGGAACACAGAGCGGTGACAGATTAAAAAGCAGGAACTCAGAGCGGTGACAGTTTAAAAAGCAGGAACACAGAGCGGTGACAGTTTAAAAAGCAGGAACTCAGAGCGGCGACAGTTTAAAAAGCAGAAGCACAGAGCGGTGACAGTTTAAAAAGCCGGAACACAGAGCGGTGACAGTTTAAAAAGCAGGAACACAGAGCGGTGACAGTTTAAAAAGCCGGAACGCAGAGCGGTGACAGTTTAAAAAGCAGGAACACAGAGCAGTGTCAGTTTAAAGAGCATGAACACAGAGCGTTTATGGATTAAAAAGCAGGAACACAGAGCGGCAACTGTTTAAAAAGTAGGAACACAGAGCGGCAACATTTTAAAGAGGAGTAACACAGAGCGGTGACAGTTTAAAAAGCAGGAACACAGAACGGTGACAGTTTACAGAGCGGTAACACTGAGCGGTGACAGATTAAAAAGCAGTAACGCAGAGCGGTGATAGTTTAAATAGAAGGAACACAGAGCGGCAACACTTAAAAGAGCAGGAACACAGAGCTGTGACAGTTTACAGAGCGGGACACAGAGCGGGGACAGTTTAAAGCGCAGGAACACAGCGTTTACAGATTAAAATGCAAGAACACAGAGCGGTGACAGTTTAAGAGCATTGACACAGAGCGGTGACAATTTAAGAAGCAGGATCACAGAGCGGTGACAGTTTAAAAAGCAGGAACACAGAGCGGTGACAGTTTAAAAAGCAGGAACACAGGGCGGTGACAGTTTAAAAAGCAGGAACACAGAGCGGTGACAATTTCAAAAGCAGGATCACAGAGCGGTGACAGTTTAAAAAGCAGGAACACAGAGCGGTGACAGTTTAAAAAGCAAGAACACAGAGCGGTGACAGTTTAAAAAGCAGGAACACAGAGCTGTGACAATTTCAAAAGCAGGATCACAGAGCGGTGACAGTTTAAAAAGCAGGAACACAGAGCGGCGACAGTTTAAAGAGCAGGAACACAGAGCGGTGACAGTTTATAATGCAGGAACATAGGTCAAGAACAGAAGGTTGGTTAGGGCAAGTTTAGGGCCAGTTATAGATGGCAGAGGGAAGTTATGTGTGGAACCGGAGGAGATTGGTGAAGCATTGAACCAATATTTCTCTTCGGTGTTCACGCAAGGGGACATGAATATAGCTGAGGAGGACACTGGGTTGCAAGGGAGTAGAATAGACAGTATTACAGTTGATAAGGAGGATGTGCAGGATATTCTGGAGGGTCTGAAAATAGATAAATCCCCTGGTCCGGATGGGATTTATCCAAGGATTCTCTGGGAGGCAAGAGAAGTGATTGCAGAGCCTCTGGCTCTGATCTTCAGGTCGTCGTTGGCCTCTGGTATAGTACCAGAAGATTGGAGGTTAGCGAATGTTGTCCCATTGTTTAAGAAGGGGAACAGAGACTTCCCCGGGAATTATAGACCGGTGAGTCTCACTTCTGTTGTCGGCAAGATGTTGGAAAAAATTATAAGGGATAGGATTTATAGTTATTTGGAGAGTAATGAATTGATAGGTGATAGTCAGCATGGTTTTGTGGCAGGTAGGTCGTGCCTTACTAACCTTATTGAGTTTTTTGAGAAAGTGACCAAGGAGGTGGATGGGGGCAAGGCAGTGGACGTGGTATATATGGATTTTAGTAAGGCGTTTGATAAGGTTCACCATGGTAGGCTTCTGCAGAAAATGCAGATGTATGGGATTGGGGGTGATCTAGGAAATTGGATCAGGAATTGGCTAGCGGATAGGAAACAGAGGGTGGTGGTTGATAGTAAATATTCATCATGGAGTGCGGTTACAAGTGGTGTACCTCAGGGATCTGTTTTGGGGCCACTGCTGTTTGTAATATTTATTAATGATCTGGATGAGGGTATAGTTGGGTGGATTAGCAAATTTGCTGATGACACCAAAGTCGGTGGTGTGGTAGACAGTGAGGAAGGGTGTCGTAGTTTGCAGGAAGACTTAGACAGGTTGCAAAGTTGGGCCAAGAGGTGGCGGATGGAGTTTAATGCGGAGAAGTGTGAGGTAATTCACTTTGGTAGGAATAACAGATGTGTTGAGTATAGGGCTAACGGGAGGACTTTGAATAGTGTGGAGGAGCAGAGGGATCTAGGTGTATGTGTGCATAGATCCCTGAAAGTTGGGAATCAAGTAGATAAGGTTGTTAAGAAGGCATATGGTGTCTTGGCGTTTATTGGTAGGGGGATTGAATTTAGGAGTCGTAGCGTTATGTTGCAACTGTACACAACTCTGGTGCGGCCGCACTTGGAGTACTGTGTGCAGTTCTGGTCCCCACATTACAGGAAGGATGTGGAGGCTTTGGAGAGGGTGCAGAGGAGGTTTACCAGGATGTTGCCTGGTATGGAGGGGAGATCCTATGAGGAGAGGCTGAGGGATTTGGGATTGTTTTCGCTGGAAAGGCGGCGGCTAAGAGGGGATCTTATTGAAACATATAAGATGATTAGAGGTTTAGATAGGGTGGATAGTGATAGCCTTTTTCCTCTGATGGAGAAATCCAGCACGAGGGGGCATGGCTTTAAATTGAGGGGGGGTAGTTATAGAACCGATGTCAGGGGTAGGTTCTTTACCCAGAGGGTGGTGAGGGATTGGAATGCCCTGCCAGCATCAGTAGTAAATGCGCCTAGTTTGGGGGCGTTTAAGAGATCCGTAGATAGGTTCATGGACGAAAAGAAATTGGTTTAGGTTGGAGGGTCACAGTTTTTTTTTAACTGGTCGGTGCAACATCGTGGGCCGAAGGGCCTGTTCTGCGCTGTAATGTTCTATGTTCTATAGAGCGGTGAGAGTATAAAAAGCAGGAACACAGAGTGGCGACAGTTGAAAGAGCTGGAACAAAGAGCGTTTACAGATCAAAAAGCAGGAAAACAGAGTGGCGACTGTTTAAAGTGCAGCAACACAGAGCGGTGACAGAATAAAAAGCAGGAACACGGAGCGGTGACAGATTAAAAAGCAGGAACACCGTCCGGTGACAGTTTAAAAAGCAGGAACACAGAGTGGTGACAGTTTAAAAAGCAGGAACACAGCACGGTGACAGTTTCAAGAGCAGGAACACAGAGCGGTGACATTTTAAAAAGCAGGAACACAGAGCGGTGACATTTTAAAAAGCAGGAACACAGAGCGGTGACATTTTAAAAAGCAGGAACACAGAACGGTGACAGTTTAAAAAGCAGGAACTCAGATCGGTGACAGTTTAAAAAGCAGGAACTCAGAGCGGTGACAGTTTAAAAAGCAGGAACTCAGAGCGGCGACAGTTAAAAAAGCAGGAACACAGAGCGGTGACAGTTTAAAAAGCAGGAACACAGCGCGGTGACAGTTTAAAAAGCAGGAACACAGAGCGGTGACAGTTTAAAAAGCCGGAACACAGAGCGGTGACAGTTTAAAAAGCAGGAACACAGAGCAGTGTCAGTTTAAAGAGGAGGAACACAGAGCGTTTATGGATTAAAAAGCAGGAACACAGAGCGGCAACTGTTTAAAAAGTAGGAACACAGAGCGGCAACATTTTAAAGAGGAGTAACACAGAGCGGTGACAGTTTAAAAAGCAGGAACACAGAGTGGTGACAGTTTACAGAGCGGTAACACTGAGCGGTGACAGATTAAAAAGCAGTAACGCAGAGCGGTGATAGTTTAAATAGAAGGAACACAGAGCGGCAACACTTAAAAGAGCAGGAACACAGAGCTGTGACAGTTTACAGAGCGGGAACACAGAGCGGGGACACTTTTAAGCACAGGAACACAGCGTTTACAGATTAAAATGCAAGAACACAGAGCGGCGACAGTCTAAAAAGCAGGAACACAGAGCGGTGACAGTTTAAAAAGCAGGAACACAGAGCGGTGACAGTTTAAAAAGCAGGAACACAGAGCGGTGACAGTTTAAAGAGCAGGGACACAGAGCGGTGACAATTTAAAAAGCAGGAACACAGAGCGGTGACAGTTTAAAAAGCAGGATCACAGAGTGGCGACAGTTGAAAGAGCAGGAACTCAGAGCGTTTACAGATCAAAAAGCAGGAAAACAGAGTGGCGACTGTTTAAAGTGCAGCAACACAGAGCGGTGACAGAATAAAAAGCAGGAACACGGAGCGGTGACAGATTAAAAAGCAGGAGCACAGTCCGGTGACAGTTTAAAAAGCAGGAACACAGAGTGGTGACAGTTTAAAAAGCAGGAACACAGAGCGGTGACAGTTTAAAAAGCAGGAACACAGAGCGGTGACAGTTTAAAAAGCAGGAACACAGCGCGGTGACAGTTTAAGAAGCAGGAACACAGAGCGGTGACAGTTTAAAAAGCCGGAACACAGAGCGGTGACAGATTAAAAAGCAGGAACACAGAGCGGTGACAGTTTAAAAAGCCGGAACACACAGCGGTGACAGTTTAAAAAGCAGGAACACAGAGCAGTGTCAGTTTAAAAAGGAGGAACACAGAGCGTTTATGGATTAAAAAGCAGGAACACAGAGCGGCAACTGTTTAAAAAGTAGGAACACAGAGCGGCAGCTTTTTAAAGAGGAGTAACACAGAGCGGTGACAGTTTAAAAAGCAGGAACACAGAGCGGTGACAGTTTACAGAGCGGTAACACTGAGCGGTGACAGATTAAAAAGCAGTAACGCAGAGCGGTGATAGTTTAAATAGAAGGAACACAGAGCGGCAACACTTAAAAGAGCAGGAACACAGAGCGGTGACAGTTTACAGAGCGGGAACACAGAGCGGTGGCAGTTTAAAGCACAGGAACACAGCGTTTACAGATTAAAATGCAAGAACAAAGAGCGGTGTAAGTTTAAAAAGCAGGAACACAGAGCGGTGACAGTTTTAAAAGCTGGAACACAGAGCGGTGACAGTTTAAAAAGCAGGAACACAGAGCGGTGACAGTTTAAAAAGCAGGAACACAGAGCGGTGACAGGTTAAAAAGCAGGAACACAGAGCAGTGTCAGTTTAAAGAGCATGAACACAGAGCGTTTATGGATTAAAAAGCAGGAACACAGAGAGGCAACTGTTTAAAAAGTAGGAACACAGAGCGGCAACATTTTAAAGAGGAGTAACACAGAGCGGTGACAGTTTAAAAAGCAGGAACACAGAGCGGTGACAGTTTAAAAAGCAGGAACACAGAGCGGTGACAGTTTAAAAAGCAGGAACAAAGAGCGGTGACAGTTTACAGAGCGGTAACACTGAGCGGTGACAGATTAAAAAGCAGTAACGCAGAGCGGTGATAGTTTAAATAGAAGGAACACAGAGCGGCAACACTTAAAAGAGCAGGAACACAGAGCTGTGAAGGTTTACAGAGCAGGAACACAGAGCGGGGACAGTTTAAAGCGCAGGAACACAGCGTTTACAGATTAAAATGCAAGAACAAAGAGCGGTGTAAGTTTAAAAAGCAGGAACACAGAGCGGTGACAGTTTTAAAAGCGGGAACACAGAGTGGCGACAGTCTAAAAAGCAGGAACACAGAGCGGTGACAGTTTACAAAGCAGGAACACAGAGCGGTGACAGTTTAAAAAGCAGGAACACAGAGCAGTGACAGTTTAAAAAGCAGGAACACAGAGCGGTGACAGTTTAAAAAGCAGGAACACAGAGCGGTGACAGTTTAAAAAGCAGGAACACAGAGCGGTGACAGTTTAAAGAGCAGGGACACAGAGCAGTGACAATTTAAAAAGCAGGATCACAGAGCAGCGACAGTTTAAAGAGCAGGAACACAAAGTGGTGACAGTTTAAAAAGTAGGAACACAGAGCGGTGACAGTTTATAGAGCAGGAAAACAGAGCGTTTACAGATCAAAAAGCAGGAAAACAGAGCGGCGACTGTTTAAAGTGCAGCAACACAGAGCGGTGACAGAATAAAAAGCAGGAACACGGAGCGGTGACAGATTAAAAAGCAGGAACACAGAGTGGTGACAGTTTAAAAAGCAGGAACACAGTCCGGTGACAGTTTAAAAAGCAGGAACACAGAGTGGTGACAGTTTAAAAAGCAGGAACACAGAGCGGAGTCTGATTAAAAAGCAGGAACACAGCGCGGTGACAGTTTAAAAAGCAGGAACACAGAGCGGTGACAGTTTAAAAAGCAGGAACACACAGCGGTGACAGTTTAAAAAGCAGGAACACAGTCCGGTGACAGTTTAAAAAGCAGGAACACAGAGTGGTGACAGTTTAAAAAGCAGGAACACAGAGCGGAGTCTGATTAAAAAGCAGGAACACAGCGCGGTGACAGTTTAAAAAGCAGGAACACAGAGCGGTGACAGTTTAAAAAGCAGCAACACACAGCGGGGACAGTTTAAAAAGCAGGAACACAGAGCGGTGACAGTTTAAAAAGCAGGAACACAGAGCGGTGACAGATTAAAAAGCAGGAACTCAGAGCGGCGACAGTTTAAAAAGCAGGAACACAGAGCGGTGACAGTTTAAAAAGCAGGAACACAGAGCGGTGACAGTTTAAAAAGCAGGAACACAGAGCGGTGACAGATTAAAAAGCAGGAACACAGCGCGGTGACAGTTTAAAAAGCAGGAACACAGAGCGGTGACAGTTTAAAAAGCAGGAACACACAGCGGTGACAGTTTAAAAAGCAGGAACACAGAGCAGTGTCAGTTTAAAGAGCATGAACACAGAGCGTTTATGGATTAAAAAGCAGGAACACAGAGGGGCAACTGTTTAAAAAGTAGGAACACAGAGCGGCAACATTTTAAAGAGGAGTAACACAGAGCGGTGACAGTTTAAAAAGCAGGAACACAGAGCGGTGACAGTTTACAGAGCGGGAACACAGAGCGGTGACAGATTAAAAAGCAGGAACTCAGAGCGGTGACAGTTTAAAAAGCAGGAACACAGAGCGGTGACACTTTAAAAAGCAGGAACACAGAGCGGTGACAGATTAAAAAGCAGGAACTCAGAGTGGTGACAGATTAAAAAGCAGGAACTCAGAGCGGTGACAGTTTAAAAAGCAGGAACTCAGAGCGGTGACAGATTAAAAAGCAGGAACTCAGAGCGGTGACAGTTTAAAAAGCAGGAACATGGAGCGGTGACAGTTTAAAAAGCAGGAACTCAGAGCGGCGACAGTTTAAAAAGCAGGAACACAGAGCGGTGACAGTTTAAAAAGCCGGAACACAGAGCGGTGACAGTTTAAAAAGCAGGAACACAGAGCGGTGACAGTTTAAAAAGCCGGAACACAGAGCAATGACAGTTTAAAAAGCAGGAACACAGAGCAGTGTCAGTTTAAAGAGCATGAACACAGAGCGTTTATGGATTAAAAAGCAGGAACACAGAGCGGCAACTGTTTAAAAAGTAGGAACACAGAGCGGCAACATTTTAAAGAGGAGTAACACAGAGCGGTGACAGTTTTAAAAGCAGGAACACAGAGCGGTGACAGTTTACAGAGCGGTAACACTGAGCGGTGACAGATTAAAAAGCAGTAACGCAGAGCGGTGATAGTTTAAATAGAAGGAACACAGAGCGGCAACACTTAAAAGAGCAGGAAAACAGAGCTGTGACAGTTTACAGAGCGGGACACAGAGCGGGGACAGTTTAAAGCGCAGGAACACAGCGTTTACAGATTAAAATGCAAGAACACAGAGCGGTGACAGTTTAAGAAGCAGGATCACAGAGCGGTGACAGTTTAAAAAGCAGGAACACAGAGCGGTGACAGTTTAAAAAGCAGGAACACAGAGCGGTGACAGTTTAAAAAGCAGGAACACAGAGCGGTGACAGTTTAAAAAGCAGGAACACAGAGCTGTGACAATTTCAAAAGCAGGATCACAGAGCGGTGACAGTTTAAAAAGCAGGAACACAGAGCGGCGACAGTTTAAAGAGCAGGAACACAGAGCGGTGACAGTTTATAATGCAGGAACATAGAGCGGTGACAGTTTAAAAAGCAGGAACACAGAGCGGTGACAGTTTAAAAAGCAGGAACACAGAGCGGTGACAGTTTAAAAAGCAGGAACACAGCGCGGTGACAGTTTAAGAAGCAGGAACACAGAGCGGTGACAGTTTAAAAAGCCGGAACACAGAGCGGTGACAGATTAAAAAGCAGGAACACAGAGCGGTGACAGTTTAAAAAGCCGGAACACACAGCGGTGACAGTTTAAAAAGCAGGAACACAGAGCAGTGTCAGTTTAAAAAGGAGGAACACAGAGCGTTTATGGATTAAAAAGCAGGAACACAGAGCGGCAACTGTTTAAAAAGTAGGAACACAGAGCGGCAGCTTTTTAAAGAGGAGTAACACAGAGCGGTGACAGTTTAAAAAGCAGGAACACAGAGCGGTGACAGTTTACAGAGCGGTAACACTGAGCGGTGACAGATTAAAAAGCAGTAACGCAGAGCGGTGATAGTTTAAATAGAAGGAACACAGAGCGGCAACACTTAAAAGAGCAGGAACACAGAGCGGTGACAGTTTACAGAGCGGGAACACAGAGCGGTGGCAGTTTAAAGCACAGGAACACAGCGTTTACAGATTAAAATGCAAGAACAAAGAGCGGTGTAAGTTTAAAAAGCAGGAACACAGAGCGGTGACAGTTTTAAAAGCTGGAACACAGAGCGGTGACAGTTTTAAAAGCTGGAACACAGAGCGGTGACAGTTTAAAAAGCAGGAACACAGAGCGGTGACAGGTTAAAAAGCAGGAACACAGAGCAGTGTCAGTTTAAAGAGCATGAACACAGAGCGTTTATGGATTAAAAAGCAGGAACACAGAGAGGCAACTGTTTAAAAAGTAGGAACACAGAGCGGCAACATTTTAAAGAGGAGTAACACAGAGCGGTGACAGTTTAAAAAGCAGGAACACAGAGCGGTGACAGTTTAAAAAGCAGGAACACAGAGCGGTGACAGTTTAAAAAGCAGGAACAAAGAGCGGTGACAGTTTACAGAGCGGTAACACTGAGCGGTGACAGATTAAAAAGCAGTAACGCAGAGCGGTGATAGTTTAAATAGAAGGAACACAGAGCGGCAACACTTAAAAGAGCAGGAACACAGAGCTGTGAAGGTTTACAGAGCAGGAACACAGAGCGGGGACAGTTTAAAGCGCAGGAACACAGCGTTTACAGATTAAAATGCAAGAACAAAGAGCGGTGTAAGTTTAAAAAGCAGGAACACAGAGCGGTGACAGTTTTAAAAGCGGGAACACAGAGTGGCGACAGTCTAAAAAGCAGGAACACAGAGCGGTGACAGTTTACAAAGCAGGAACACAGAGCGGTGACAGTTTAAAAAGCAGGAACACAGAGCAGTGACAGTTTAAAAAGCAGGAACACAGAGCGGTGACAGTTTAAAAAGCAGGAACACAGAGCGGTGACAGTTTAAAAAGCAGGAACACAGAGCGGTGACAGTTTAAAGAGCAGGGACACAGAGCAGTGACAATTTAAAAAGCAGGATCACAGAGCAGCGACAGTTTAAAGAGCAGGAACACAAAGTGGTGACAGTTTAAAAAGTAGGAACACAGAGCGGTGACAGTTTATAGAGCAGGAAAACAGAGCGTTTACAGATCAAAAAGCAGGAAAACAGAGCGGCGACTGTTTAAAGTGCAGCAACACAGAGCGGTGACAGAATAAAAAGCAGGAACACGGAGCGGTGACAGATTAAAAAGCAGGAACACAGAGTGGTGACAGTTTAAAAAGCAGGAACACAGTCCGGTGACAGTTTAAAAAGCAGGAACACAGAGTGGTGACAGTTTAAAAAGCAGGAACACAGAGCGGAGTCTGATTAAAAAGCAGGAACACAGCGCGGTGACAGTTTAAAAAGCAGGAACACAGAGCGGTGACAGTTTAAAAAGCAGGAACACACAGCGGTGACAGTTTAAAAAGCAGGAACACAGTCCGGTGACAGTTTAAAAAGCAGGAACACAGAGTGGTGACAGTTTAAAAAGCAGGAACACAGAGCGGAGTCTGATTAAAAAGCAGGAACACAGCGCGGTGACAGTTTAAAAAGCAGGAACACAGAGCGGTGACAGTTTAAAAAGCAGCAACACACAGCGGGGACAGTTTAAAAAGCAGGAACACAGAGCGGTGACAGTTTAAAAAGCAGGAACACAGAGCGGTGACAGATTAAAAAGCAGGAACTCAGAGCGGCGACAGTTTAAAAAGCAGGAACACAGAGCGGTGACAGTTTAAAAAGCAGGAACACAGAGCGGTGACAGTTTAAAAAGCAGGAACACAGAGCGGTGACAGATTAAAAAGCAGGAACACAGCGCGGTGACAGTTTAAAAAGCAGGAACACAGAGCGGTGACAGTTTAAAAAGCAGGAACACACAGCGGTGACAGTTTAAAAAGCAGGAACACAGAGCAGTGTCAGTTTAAAGAGCATGAACACAGAGCGTTTATGGATTAAAAAGCAGGAACACAGAGGGGCAACTGTTTAAAAAGTAGGAACACAGAGCGGCAACATTTTAAAGAGGAGTAACACAGAGCGGTGACAGTTTAAAAAGCAGGAACACAGAGCGGTGACAGTTTACAGAGCGGGAACACAGAGCGGTGACAGATTAAAAAGCAGGAACTCAGAGCGGTGACAGTTTAAAAAGCAGGAACACAGAGCGGTGACACTTTAAAAAGCAGGAACACAGAGCGGTGACAGATTAAAAAGCAGGAACTCAGAGTGGTGACAGATTAAAAAGCAGGAACTCAGAGCGGTGACAGTTTAAAAAGCAGGAACTCAGAGCGGTGACAGATTAAAAAGCAGGAACTCAGAGCGGTGACAGTTTAAAAAGCAGGAACATGGAGCGGTGACAGTTTAAAAAGCAGGAACTCAGAGCGGCGACAGTTTAAAAAGCAGGAACACAGAGCGGTGACAGTTTAAAAAGCCGGAACACAGAGCGGTGACAGTTTAAAAAGCAGGAACACAGAGCGGTGACAGTTTAAAAAGCCGGAACACAGAGCAATGACAGTTTAAAAAGCAGGAACACAGAGCAGTGTCAGTTTAAAGAGCATGAACACAGAGCGTTTATGGATTAAAAAGCAGGAACACAGAGCGGCAACTGTTTAAAAAGTAGGAACACAGAGCGGCAACATTTTAAAGAGGAGTAACACAGAGCGGTGACAGTTTTAAAAGCAGGAACACAGAGCGGTGACAGTTTACAGAGCGGTAACACTGAGCGGTGACAGATTAAAAAGCAGTAACGCAGAGCGGTGATAGTTTAAATAGAAGGAACACAGAGCGGCAACACTTAAAAGAGCAGGAAAACAGAGCTGTGACAGTTTACAGAGCGGGACACAGAGCGGGGACAGTTTAAAGCGCAGGAACACAGCGTTTACAGATTAAAATGCAAGAACACAGAGCGGTGACAGTTTAAGAAGCAGGATCACAGAGCGGTGACAGTTTAAAAAGCAGGAACACAGAGCGGTGACAGTTTAAAAAGCAGGAACACAGAGCGGTGACAGTTTAAAAAGCAGGAACACAGAGCGGTGACAGTTTAAAAAGCAGGAACACAGAGCTGTGACAATTTCAAAAGCAGGATCACAGAGCGGTGACAGTTTAAAAAGCAGGAACACAGAGCGGCGACAGTTTAAAGAGCAGGAACACAGAGCGGTGACAGTTTATAATGCAGGAACATAGAGCGGTGAGAGTATAAAAAGCAGGAACACAGAGTGGCGACAGTTGAAAGAGCAGGAACAAAGAGCGTTTACAGATCAAAAAGCAGGAAAACAGAGTGGCGACTGTTTAAAGTGCAGCAACACAGAGCGGTGACAGAATAAAAAGCAGGAACACGGAGCGGTGACAGATTAAAAAGCAGGAACACCGTCCGGTGACAGTTTAAAAAGCAGGAACACAGAGTGGTGACAGTTTAAAAAGCAGGAACACAGAACGGTGACAGTTTAAAAAGCAGGAACTCAGATCGGTGACAGTTTCAAGAGCAGGAACACAGAGCGGTGACATTTTAAAAAGCAGGAACACAGAGCGGTGACATTTTAAAAAGCAGGAACTCAGAGCGGCGACAGTTAAAAAAGCAGGAACACAGAGCGGTGACAGATTAAAAAGCAGGAACACAGCGCGGTGACAGTTTAAAAAGCAGGAACACAGAGCGGTGACAGTTTAAAAAGCAGGAACACAGAGCGGTGACAGTTTAAAAAGCCGGAACACAGAGCGGTGACAGTTTAAAAAGCCGGAACACAGCGCGGTGTCTGTTTAAAAAGCAGGAACACAGAGCGGTGACAGTTTAAGAAGCCGGAACACACAGCGGTGACAGTTTAAAAAGCAGGAACACAGAGCAGTGTCAGTTTAAAGAGCAGGAACACAGAGCGGTGACAGTTTAAAGAGGAGGAACACAGAGCGTTTATGGATTAAAAAGCAGGAACACAGAGCGGCAACTGTTTAAAAAGTAGGAACACAGAGCGGCAACATTTTAAAGAGGAGTAACACAGAGCGGTGACAGTTTAAAAAGCAGGAACACAGAGTGGTGACAGTTTACAGAGCGGTAACACTGAGCGGTGACAGATTAAAAAGCAGTAACGCAGAGCGGTGATAGTTTAAATAGAAGGAACACAGAGCGGCAACACTTAAAAGAGCAGGAACACAGAGCTGTGACAGTTTACAGAGCGGGAACACAGAGCGGGGACACTTTTGAGCACAGGAACACAGCGTTTACAGATTAAAATGCAAGAACACAGAGCGGCGACAGTCTAAAAAGCAGGAACACAGAGCGGTGACAGTTTAAAAAGCAAGAACACAGAGCGGTGACAGTTTAAAGAGCAGGGACACAGAGCGGTGACAATTTAAAAAGCAGGAACACAGAGCGGTGACAGTTTAAAAAGCAGGATCACAGAGCGGTGACAGTTTAAAAAGCAGGAACACAGAACAGCGACAGTTTAAAGAGCAGGAACACAGAGCGGTGACAGTTTATAATGCAGGAACATAGAGCGGTGAGAGTATAAAAAGCAGGAACACAGAGTGGCGACAGTTTAAAAAGTAGGAACACAGAGCGGTGACAGTTTATAGAGCAGGAAAACAGAGCGTTTACAGATCAAAAAGCAGGAAAACAGAGCGGCGACTGTTTAAAGTGCAGCAACACAGAGCGGTGACAGAATAAAAAGCAGGAACACAGAGCGGAGACAGTTTAAAAAGCAGGAACACAGAGCGGTGACAGTTTAAAAAGCAGGAACACAGAGCGGTGACAGTTTAAAAAGCAGGAACATAGAGCGGTGACAGATTAAAAAGCAGGAACTCAGAGCGGTGACAGTTTAAAGAGCATGAACACAGAGCGTTTATGGATGAAAAAGCAGGAACACAGAGCGGCAACTGTTTAAAAAGTAGGAACACAGAGCGGCAACATTTTAAAGAGGAGTAACACAGAGCGGTGACAGTTTAAAAGCAGGAACACAGAGCGGTGACAGTTTACAGAGCGGTAACACTGAGCGGTGACAGATTAAAAAGCAGTAACGCAGAGCAGTGATAGTTTAAATAGAAGGAACACAGAGCGGCAACACTTAAAAGAGCAGGAACACAGAGCTGTGACAGTTTACAGAGCGGGAACACAGAGCGGGGACAGTTTAAAAAGCAGGAACACAGCGTTTACAGATTAAAATGCAAGAACACAGAGCGGTGACAGTTTAAGAGCAGGGACACAGAGCGGTGACAATTTAAGAAGCAGGATCACAGAGCGGTGACAGTTTAAAAAGCAGGAACACAGAGCGGCGACAGTTTAAAAAGCAGGAACACAGAACGGTGACAGTTTAAAAAGCAGGAACACAGAACGGTGACAGTTTAAAAAGCAGGAACACAGAGCGGTGACAATTTCAAACGCAGGATCACAGAGCGGTGACAGTTTAAAAAGCAGGAACACAGAGCGGTGACAGTGTAAAAAGCAGGAACACAGAGCGGCGACATTTTAAAGAGCAGGAACACTGAGCGGTGACAGTTTATAATGCAGGAACATAGAGCGGTGAGAGTATAAAAAGCAGGAACACAGAGTGGCGACAGTTGAAAGAGCAGGAACTCAGAGCGTTTACAGATCAAAAAGCAGGAAAACAGAGTGGCGACTGTTTAAAGTGCAGCAACACAGAGCGGTGACAGAATAAAAAGCAGGAACACGGAGCGGTGACAGATTAAAAAGCAGGAACACAGTCCGGTGACAGTTTAAAAAGCAGGAACACAGAGTGGTGACAGTTTAAAAAGCAGGAACACAGAGCGGTGACATTTTAAAAAGCAGGAACACAGAGCGGTGACAGTTTAAAAAGCAGGAACACAGAGCGGTGACAGTTTAAAAAGCAGGAACTCAGAGCGGTGACAGTTTAAAAAGCAGGAACTCAGAGCGGTGACAGTTTAAAAAGCAGGAACACAGAGCGGTGACTGATTAAAAAGCAGGAACACAGCGCGGTGACAGTTTAAGAAGCAGGAACACAGAGCGGTGACAGTTTAAAAAGCAGGAACACAGCGCGGTGACAGTTTAAAAAGCAGGAACACAGAGCGGTGACAGTTTAAAAAGCAGGAACACAGAGCGGTGACAGATTAAAAAGCAGGAACACACAGCGGTGACAGTTTAAAAAGCAGGAACACAGAGCGGTGACAGTATAAAAAGCAGGAACACAGAGCGGTGACAGTTTAAAAAGCAGGAACACACAGCGGTGACAGTTTAAAAAGCAGGAACACAGAGCGGTGACAGTTTAAAAAGCAGGAACACAGAGCGGTGACAGATTAAAAAGCAGGAACTCAGAGCGGCGACAGTTTAAAAAGCAGGAACACAGAGCGGTGACAGTTTAAAAAGCAGGAACACAGAGCGGTGACAGTTTAAAAAGCAGGAACACAGAGCGGTGACAGATTTAAAAGCAGGAACACAGCGCGGTGACAGTTTAAAAAGCAGGAACACAGAGCGGTGACAGTTTAAAAAGCAGGAACACACAGCGGTGACAGTTTAAAAAGCAGGAACACAGAGCAGTGTCAGTTTAAAGAGCATGAACACAGAGCGTTTATGGATTAAAAAGCAGGAACACAGAGGGGCAACTGTTTAAAAAGTAGGAACACAGAGCGGCAACATTTTAAAGAGGAGTAACACAGAGCGGTGACAGTTTAAAAAGCAGGAACACAGAGCGGTGACAGTTTACAGAGCGGGAACACAGAGCGGTGACAGATTAAAAAGCAGGAACTCAGAGCGGTGACAGTTTAAAAAGCTGGAACACAGAGCGGTGACACTTTAAAAAGCAGGAACACAGAGCGGTGACAGATTAAAAAGCAGGAACTCAGAGTGGTGACAGATTAAAAAGCAGGAACTCAGAGCGGTGACAGTTTAAAAAGCAGGAACTCAGAGCGGCGACAGTTTAAAAAGCAGGAACACAGAGCGGTGACAGATTAAAAAGCAGGAACTCAGAGCGGTGACAGTTTAAAAAGCAGGAACACAGAGCGGTGACAGTTTAAAAAGCAGGAACTCAGAGCGGCGACAGTTTAAAAAGCAGAAGCACAGAGCGGTGACAGTTTAAAAAGCCGGAACACAGAGCGGTGACAGTTTAAAAAGCAGGAACACAGAGCGGTGACAGTTTAAAAAGCCGGAACGCAGAGCGGTGACAGTTTAAAAAGCAGGAACACAGAGCAGTGTCAGTTTAAAGAGCATGAACACAGAGCGTTTATGGATTAAAAAGCAGGAACACAGAGCGGCAACTGTTTAAAAAGTAGGAACACAGAGCGGCAACATTTTAAAGAGGAGTAACACAGAGCGGTGACAGTTTAAAAAGCAGGAACACAGAGCGGTGATAGTTTACAGAGCGGTAACACTGAGCGGTGACAGATTAAAAAGCAGTAACGCAGAGCGGTGATAGTTTAAATAGAAGGAACACAGAGCGGCAACACTTAAAAGAGCAGGAACACAGAGCTGTGACAGTTTACAGAGCGGGACACAGAGCGGGGACAGTTTAAAGCGCAGGAACACAGCGTTTACAGATTAAAATGCAAGAACACAGAGCGGTGACAGTTTAAGAGCATTGACACAGAGCGGTGACAATTTAAGAAGCAGGATCACAGAGCGGTGACAGTTTAAAAAGCAGGAACACAGAGCGGTGACAGTTTAAAAAGCAGGAACACAGAGCGGTGACAGTTTAAAAAGCAGGAACACAGAGCGGTGACAATTTCAAAAGCAGGATCACAGAACGGTAACAGTTTAAAAAGCAGGAACACAGAGCGGTGACAGTTTAAAAAGCAAGAACACAGAGCGGTGACAGTTTAAAAAGCAGGAACACAGAGCTGTGACAATTTCAAAAGCAGGATCACAGAGCGGTGACAGTTTAAAAAGCAGGAACACAGAGCGGCGACAGTTTAAAGAGCAGGAACACAGAGCGGTGACAGTTTATAATGCAGGAACATAGGTCAAGAACAGAAGGTTGGTTAGGGCAAGTTTAGGGCCAGTTATAGATGGCAGAGGGAAGTTATGTGTGGAACCGGAGGAGATTGGTGAAGCATTGAACCAATATTTCTCTTCGGTGTTCACGCAAGGGGACATGAATATAGCTGAGGAGGACACTGGGTTGCAAGGGAGTAGAATAGACAGTATTACAGTTGATAAGGAGGATGTGCAGGATATTCTGGAGGGTCTGAAAATAGATAAATCCCCTGGTCCGGATGGGATTTATCCAAGGATTCTCTGGGAGGCAAGAGAAGTGATTGCAGAGCCTCTGGCTCTGATCTTCAGGTCGTCGTTGGCCTCTGGTATAGTACCAGAAGATTGGAGGTTAGCGAATGTTGTCCCATTGTTTAAGAAGGGGAACAGAGACTTCCCCGGGAATTATAGACCGGTGAGTCTCACTTCTGTTGTCGGCAAGATGTTGGAAAAAATTATAAGGGATAGGATTTATAGTTATTTGGAGAGTAATGAATTGATAGGTGATAGTCAGCATGGTTTTGTGGCAGGTAGGTCGTGCCTTACTAACCTTATTGAGTTTTTTGAGAAAGTGACCAAGGAGGTGGATGGGGGCAAGGCAGTGGACGTGGTATATATGGATTTTAGTAAGGCGTTTGATAAGGTTCACCATGGTAGGCTTCTGCAGAAAATGCAGATGTATGGGATTGGGGGTGATCTAGGAAATTGGATCAGGAATTGGCTAGCGGATAGGAAACAGAGGGTGGTGGTTGATAGTAAATATTCATCATGGAGTGCGGTTACAAGTGGTGTACCTCAGGGATCTGTTTTGGGGCCACTGCTGTTTGTAATATTTATTAATGATCTGGATGAGGGTATAGTTGGGTGGATTAGCAAATTTGCTGATGACACCAAAGTCGGTGGTGTGGTAGACAGTGAGGAAGGGTGTCGTAGTTTGCAGGAAGACTTAGACAGGTTGCAAAGTTGGGCCGAGAGGTGGCGGATGGAGTTTAATGCAGAGAAGTGTGAGGTAATTCACTTTGGTAGGAATAACAGATGTGTTGAGTATAGGGCTAACGGGAGGACTTTGAATAGTGTGGAGGAGCAGAGGGATCTAGGTGTATGTGTGCATAGATCCCTGAAAGTTGGGAATCAAGTAGATAAGGTTGTTAAGAAGGCATATGGTGTCTTGGCGTTTATTGGTAGGGGGATTGAATTTAGGAGTCGTAGCGTTATGTTGCAACTGTACACAACTCTGGTGCGGCCGCACTTGGAGTACTGTGTGCAGTTCTGGTCCCCACATTACAGGAAGGATGTGGAGGCTTTGGAGAGGGTGCAGAGGAGGTTTACCAGGATGTTGCCTGGTATGGAGGGGAGATCCTATGAGGAGAGGCTGAGGGATTTGGGATTGTTTTCGCTGGAAAGGCGGCGGCTAAGAGGGGATCTTATTGAAACATATAAGATGATTAGAGGTTTAGATAGGGTGGATAGTGATAGCCTTTTTCCTCTGATGGAGAAATCCAGCACGAGGGGGCATGGCTTTAAATTGAGGGGGGGTAGTTATAGAACCGATGTCAGGGGTAGGTTCTTTACCCAGAGGGTGGTGAGGGATTGGAATGCCCTGCCAGCATCAGTTGTAAATGCGCCTAGTTTGGGGGCGTTTAAGAGATCCGTAGATAGGTTCATGGACGAAAAGAAATTGGTTTAGGTTGGAGGGTCACAGTTTTTTTTTAACTGGTCGGTGCAACATCGTGGGCCGAAGGGCCTGTTCTGCGCTGTAATGTTCTATGTTCTATAGAGCGGTGAGAGTATAAAAAGCAGGAACACAGAGTGGCGACAGTTGAAAGAGCTGGAACAAAGAGCGTTTACAGATCAAAAAGCAGGAAAACAGAGTGGCGACTGTTTAAAGTGCAGCAACACAGAGCGGTGACAGAATAAAAAGCAGGAACACGGAGCGGTGACAGATTAAAAAGCAGGAACACCGTCCGGTGACAGTTTAAAAAGCAGGAACACAGAGTGGTGACAGTTTAAAAAGCAGGAACACAGCACGGTGACAGTTTCAAGAGCAGGAACACAGAGCGGTGACATTTTAAAAAGCAGGAACACAGAGCGGTGACATTTTAAAAAGCAGGAACACAGAACGGTGACAGTTTAAAAAGCAGGAACTCAGATCGGTGACAGTTTAAAAAGCAGGAACTCAGAGCGGTGACAGTTTAAAAAGCAGGAACTCAGAGCGGCGACAGTTAAAAAAGCAGGAACACAGAGCGGTGACAGATTAAAAAGCAGGAACACAGCGCGGTGACAGTTTAAAAAGCAGGAACACAGAGCGGTGACAGTTTAAAAAGCAGGAACACAGAGCAGTGTCAGTTTAAAGAGGAGGAACACAGAGCGTTTATGGATTAAAAAGCAGGAACACAGAGCGGCAACTGTTTAAAAAGTAGGAACACAGAGCGGCAACATTTTAAAGAGGAGTAACACAGAGCGGTGACAGTTTAAAAAGCAGGAACACAGAGTGGTGACAGTTTACAGAGCGGTAACACTGAGCGGTGACAGATTAAAAAGCAGTAACGCAGAGCGGTGATAGTTTAAATAGAAGGAACACAGAGCGGCAACACTTAAAAGAGCAGGAACACAGAGCTGTGACAGTTTACAGAGCGGGAACACAGAGCGGGGACACTTTTAAGCACAGGAACACAGCGTTTACAGATTAAAATGCAAGAACACAGAGCGGCGACAGTCTAAAAAGCAGGAACACAGAGCGGTGACAGTTTAAAAAGCAGGAACACAGAGCGGTGACAGTTTAAAAAGCAGGAACACAGAGCGGTGACAGTTTAAAGAGCAGGGACACAGAGCGGTGACAATTTAAAAAGCAGGAACACAGAGCGGTGACAGTTTAAAAAGCAGGATCACAGAGTGGCGACAGTTGAAAGAGCAGGAACTCAGAGCGTTTACAGATCAAAAAGCAGGAAAACAGAGTGGCGACTGTTTAAAGTGCAGCAACACAGAGCGGTGACAGAATAAAAAGCAGGAACACGGAGCGGTGACAGATTAAAAAGCAGGAGCACAGTCCGGTGACAGTTTAAAAAGCAGGAACACAGAGTGGTGACAGTTTAAAAAGCAGGAACACAGAGCGGTGACAGTTTAAAAAGCAGGAACACAGAGCGGTGACAGTTTAAAAAGCAGGAACTCAGAGCGGTGACAGTTTAAAAAGCAGGAACTCAGAGCGGTGACAGTTTAAAAAGCAGGAACACAGAGCGGTGACAGATTAAAAAGCAGGAACACAGCGCGGTGACAGTTTAAGAAGCAGGAACACAGAGCGGTGACAGTTTAAAAAGCCGGAACACAGAGCGGTGACAGATTAAAAAGCAGGAACACAGAGCGGTGACAGTTTAAAAAGCCGGAACACACAGCGGTGTCAGTTTAAAAAGGAGGAACACAGAGCGTTTATGGATTAAAAAGCAGGAACACAGAGCGGCAACTGTTTAAAAAGTAGGAACACAGAGCGGCAGCTTTTTAAAGAGGAGTAACACAGAGCGGTGACAGTTTAAAAAGCAGGAACACAGAGCGGTGACAGTTTACAGAGCGGTAACACTGAGCGGTGACAGATTAAAAAGCAGTAACGCAGAGCGGTGATAGTTTAAATAGAAGGAACACAGAGCGGCAACACTTAAAAGAGCAGGAACACAGAGCGGTGACAGTTTACAGAGCGGGAACACAGAGCGGTGGCAGTTTAAAGCACAGGAACACAGCGTTTACAGATTAAAATGCAAGAACAAAGAGCGGTGTAAGTTTAAAAAGCAGGAACACAGAGCGGTGACAGTTTTAAAAGCTGGAACACAGAGCGGTGACAGTTTAAAAAGCAGGAACACAGAGCGGTGACAGTTTAAAAAGCAGGAACACAGAGCGGTGACAAGTTAAAAAGCAGGAACACAGAGCAGTGTCAGTTTAAAGAGCATGAACACAGAGCGTTTATGGATTAAAAAGCAGGAACACAGAGAGGCAACTGTTTAAAAAGTAGGAACACAGAGCGGCAACATTTTAAAGAGGAGTAACACAGAGCGGTGACAGTTTAAAAAGCAGGAACACAGAGCGGTGACAGTTTAAAAAGCAGGAACACAGAGCGGTGACAGTTTAAAAAGCAGGAACAAAGAGCGGTGACAGTTTACAGAGCGGTAACACTGAGCGGTGACAGATTAAAAAGCAGTAACGCAGAGCGGTGATAGTTTAAATAGAAGGAACACAGAGCGGCAACACTTAAAAGAGCAGGAACACAGAGCTGTGAAGGTTTACAGAGCAGGAACACAGAGCGGGGACAGTTTAAAGCGCAGGAACACAGCGTTTACAGATTAAAATGCAAGAACAAAGAGCGGTGTAAGTTTAAAAAGCAGGAACACAGAGCGGTGACAGTTTTAAAAGCGGGAACACAGAGTGGCGACAGTCTAAAAAGCAGGAACACAGAGCGGTGACAGTTTACAAAGCAGGAACACAGAGCGGTGACAGTTTAAAAAGCAGGAACACAGAGCAGTGACAGTTTAAAAAGCAGGAACACAGAGCGGTGACAGTTTAAAAAGCAGGAACACAGAGCGGTGACAGTTTAAAGAGCAGGGACACAGAGCAGTGACAATTTAAAAAGCAGGATCACAGAGCAGCGACAGTTTAAAGAGCAGGAACACAAAGTGGTGACAGTTTAAAAAGTAGGAACACAGAGCGGTGACAGTTTATAGAGCAGGAAAACAGAGCGTTTACAGATCAAAAAGCAGGAAAACAGAGCGGCGACTGTTTAAAGTGCAGCAACACAGAGCGGTGACAGAATAAAAAGCAGGAACACGGAGCGGTGACAGATTAAAAAGCAGGAACACAGAGTGGTGACAGTTTAAAAAGCAGGAACACAGTCCGGTGACAGTTTAAAAAGCAGGAACACAGAGTGGTGACAGTTTAAAAAGCAGGAACACAGAGCGGAGTCTGATTAAAAAGCAGGAACACAGCGCGGTGACAGTTTAAAAAGCAGGAACACAGAGCGGTGACAGTTTAAAAAGCAGGAACACACAGCGGTGACAGTTTAAAAAGCAGGAACACAGTCCGGTGACAGTTTAAAAAGCAGGAACACAGAGTGGTGACAGTTTAAAAAGCAGGAACACAGAGCGGTGACAGATTAAAAAGCAGGAACTCAGAGCGGCGACAGTTTAAAAAGCAGGAACACAGAGCGGTGACAGTTTAAAAAGCAGGAACACAGAGCGGTGACAGTTTAAAAAGCAGGAACACAGAGCGGTGACAGATTAAAAAGCAGGAACACAGCGCGGTGACAGTTTAAAAAGCAGGAACACAGAGCGGTGACAGTTTAAAAAGCAGGAACACACAGCGGTGACAGTTTAAAAAGCAGGAACACAGAGCAGTGTCAGTTTAAAGAGCATGAACACAGAGCGTTTATGGATTAAAAAGCAGGAACACAGAGGGGCAACTGTTTAAAAAGTAGGAACACAGAGCGGCAACATTTTAAAGAGGAGTAACACAGAGCGGTGACAGTTTAAAAAGCAGGAACACAGAGCGGTGACAGTTTACAGAGCGGGAACACAGAGCGGTGACAGATTAAAAAGCAGGAACTCAGAGCGGTGACAGTTTAAAAAGCAGGAACACAGAGCGGTGACACTTTAAAAAGCAGGAACACAGAGCGGTGACAGATTAAAAAGCAGGAACTCAGAGTGGTGACAGATTAAAAAGCAGGAACTCAGAGCGGTGACAGTTTAAAAAGCAGGAACTCAGAGCGGTGACAGATTAAAAAGCAGGAACTCAGAGCGGTGACAGTTTAAAAAGCCGGAACATGGAGCGGTGACAGTTTAAAAAGCAGGAACTCAGAGCGGCGACAGTTTAAAAAGCAGGAACACAGAGCGGTGACAGTTTAAAAAGCCGGAACACAGAGCGGTGACAGTTTAAAAAGCAGGAACACAGAGCGGTGACAGTTTAAAAAGCCGGAACACAGAGCAATGACAGTTTAAAAAGCAGGAACACAGAGCAGTGTCAGTTTAAAGAGCATGAACACAGAGCGTTTATGGATTAAAAAGCAGGAACACAGAGCGGCAACTGTTTAAAAAGTAGGAACACAGAGCGGCAACATTTTAAAGAGGAGTAACACAGAGCGGTGACAGTTTAAAAAGCAGGAACACAGAGCGGTGACAGTTTACAGAGCGGTAACACTGAGCGGTGACAGATTAAAAAGCAGTAACGCAGAGCGGTGATAGTTTAAATAGAAGGAACACAGAGCGGCAACACTTAAAAGAGCAGGAACACAGAGCTGTGACAGTTTACAGAGCGGGACACAGAGCGGGGACAGTTTAAAGCGCAGGAACACAGCGTTTACAGATTAAAATGCAAGAACACAGAGCGGTGACAGTTTAAGAAGCAGGATCACAGAGCGGTGACAGTTTAAAAAGCAGGAACACAGAGCGGTGACAGTTTAAAAAGCAGGAACACAGAGCGGTGACAGTTTAAAAAGCAGGAACACAGAGCGGTGACAGTTTAAAAAGCAGGAACACAGAGCGGTGACAGTTTAAAAAGCAGGAACACAGAGCGGTGACAGTTTAAAAAGCAGGAACACAGAGCGGTGACAGTTTAAAAAGCAGGAACACAGAGCGGTGACAGTTTAAAAAGCAGGAACACAGAGCGGTGACAGTTTAAAAAGCAGGAACACAGAGCGGCGACAGTTTAAAGAGCAGGAACACAGAGCGGTGACAGTTTATAATGCAGGAACATAGAGCGGTGAGAGTATAAAAAGCAGGAACACAGAGTGGCGACAGTTGAAAGAGCAGGAACAAAGAGCGTTAACAGATCAAAAAGCAGGAAAACAGAGTGGCGACTGTTTAAAGTGCAGCAACACAGAGCGGTGACAGAATAAAAAGCAGGAACACGGAGCGGTGACAGATTAAAAAGCAGGAACACCGTCCGGTGACAGTTTAAAAAGCAGGAACACAGAGTGGTGACAGTTTAAAAAGCAGGAACACAGCACGGTGACAGTTTCAAGAGCAGGAACACAGAGCGGTGACATTTTAAAAAGCAGGAACACAGAGCGGTGACATTTTAAAAAGCAGGAACACAGAACGGTGACAGTTTAAAAAGCAGGAACTCAGATCGGTGACAGTTTAAAAAGCAGGAACTCAGAGCGGTGACAGTTTAAAAAGCAGGAACTCAGAGCGGCGACAGTTAAAAAAGCAGGAACACAGAGCGGTGACAGATTAAAAAGCAGGAACACAGCGCGGTGACAGTTTAAAAAGCAGGAACACAGAGCGGTGACAGTTTAAAAAGCAGGAACACAGAGCAGTGTCAGTTTAAAGAGGAGGAACACAGAGCGTTTATGGATTAAAAAGCAGGAACACAGAGCGGCAACTGTTTAAAAAGTAGGAACACAGAGCGGCAACATTTTAAAGAGGAGTAACACAGAGCGGTGACAGTTTAAAAAGCAGGAACACAGAGTGGTGACAGTTTACAGAGCGGTAACACTGAGCGGTGACAGATTAAAAAGCAGTAACGCAGAGCGGTGATAGTTTAAATAGAAGGAACACAGAGCGGCAACACTTAAAAGAGCAGGAACACAGAGCTGTGACAGTTTACAGAGCGGGAACACAGAGCGGGGACACTTTTAAGCACAGGAACACAGCGTTTACAGATTAAAATGCAAGAACACAGAGCGGCGACAGTCTAAAAAGCAGGAACACAGAGCGGTGACAGTTTAAAAAGCAGGAACACAGAGCGGTGACAGTTTAAAAAGCAGGAACACAGAGCGGTGACAGTTTAAAGAGCAGGGACACAGAGCGGTGACAATTTAAAAAGCAGGAACACAGAGCGGTGACAGTTTAAAAAGCAGGATCACAGAGTGGCGACAGTTGAAAGAGCAGGAACTCAGAGCGTTTACAGATCAAAAAGCAGGAAAACAGAGTGGCGACTGTTTAAAGTGCAGCAACACAGAGCGGTGACAGAATAAAAAGCAGGAACACGGAGCGGTGACAGATTAAAAAGCAGGAGCACAGTCCGGTGACAGTTTAAAAAGCAGGAACACAGAGTGGTGACAGTTTAAAAAGCAGGAACACAGAGCGGTGACAGTTTAAAAAGCAGGAACACAGAGCGGTGACAGTTTAAAAAGCAGGAACTCAGAGCGGTGACAGTTTAAAAAGCAGGAACTCAGAGCGGTGACAGTTTAAAAAGCAGGAACACAGAGCGGTGACAGATTAAAAAGCAGGAACACAGCGCGGTGACAGTTTAAGAAGCAGGAACACAGAGCGGTGACAGTTTAAAAAGCCGGAACACAGAGCGGTGACAGATTAAAAAGCAGGAACACAGAGCGGTGACAGTTTAAAAAGCCGGAACACACAGCGGTGACAGTTTAAAAAGCAGGAACACAGAGCGGTGACAGATTAAAAAGCAGGAACACAGCGCGGTGACAGTTTAAGAAGCAGGAACACAGAGCGGTGACAGTTTAAAAAGCCGGAACACAGAGCGGTGACAGATTAAAAAGCAGGAACACAGAGCGGTGACAGTTTAAAAAGCCGGAACACACAGCGGTGTCAGTTTAAAAAGGAGGAACACAGAGCGTTTATGGATTAAAAAGCAGGAACACAGAGCGGCAACTGTTTAAAAAGTAGGAACACAGAGCGGCAGCTTTTTAAAGAGGAGTAACACAGAGCGGTGACAGTTTAAAAAGCAGGAACACAGAGCGGTGACAGTTTACAGAGCGGTAACACTGAGCGGTGACAGATTAAAAAGCAGTAACGCAGAGCGGTGATAGTTTAAATAGAAGGAACACAGAGCGGCAACACTTAAAAGAGCAGGAACACAGAGTGGTGACAGTTTACAGAGCGGGAACACAGAGCGGTGGCAGTTTAAAGCACAGGAACACAGCGTTTACAGATTAAAATGCAAGAACAAAGAGCGGTGTAAGTTTAAAAAGCAGGAACACAGAGCGGTGACAGTTTTAAAAGCTGGAACACAGAGCGGTGACAGTTTAAAAAGCAGGAACACAGAGCGGTGACAGTTTAAAAAGCAGGAACACAGAGCGGTGACAGGTTAAAAAGCAGGAACACAGAGCAGTGTCAGTTTAAAGAGCATGAACACAGAGCGTTTATGGATTAAAAAGCAGGAACACAGAGAGGCAACTGTTTAAAAAGTAGGAACACAGAGCGGCAACATTTTAAAGAGGAGTAACACAGAGCGGTGACAGTTTAAAAAGCAGGAACACAGAGCGGTGACAGTTTACAGAGCGGTAACACTGAGCGGTGACAGATTAAAAAGCAGTAACGCAGAGCGGTGATAGTTTAAATAGAAGGAACACAGAGCGGCAACACTTAAAAGAGCAGGAACACAGAGCTGTGACAGTTTACAGAGCGGGACACAGAGCGGGGACAGTTTAAAGCGCAGGAACACAGCGTTTACAGATTAAAATGCAAGAACACAGAGCGGTGACAGTTTAAGAAGCAGGATCACAGAGCGGTGACAGTTTAAAAAGCAGGAACACAGAGCGGTGACAGTTTAAAAAGCAGGAACACAGAGCGGTGACAGTTTAAAAAGCAGGAACACAGAGCGGTGACAGTTTAAAAAGCAGGAACACAGAGCGGTGACAGTTTAAAAAGCAGGAACACAGAGCGGTGACAGTTGAAAAAGCAGGAACACAGAGCGGTGACAGTTTAAAAAGCAGGAACACAGAGCGGTGACAGTTTAAAAAGCAGGAACACAGAGCGGTGACAGTTTAAAAAGCAGGAACACAGAGCGGTGACAGTTTAAAAAGCAGGAACACAGAGCGGTGACAGTTTAAAAAGCAGGAACACAGAGCGGTGACAGTTGAAAAAGCAGGAACACAGAGCGGTGACAGTTTAAAAAGCAGGAACACAGAGCGGTGACAGTTTAAAAAGCAGGAACACAGAGCGGCGACAGTTTAAAGAGCAGGAACACAGAGCGGTGACAGTTTATAATGCAGGAACATAGAGCGGTGAGAGTATAAAAAGCAGGAACACAGAGTGGCGACAGTTGAAAGAGCAGGAACAAAGAGCGTTAACAGATCAAAAAGCAGGAAAACAGAGTGGCGACTGTTTAAAGTGCAGCAACACAGAGCGGTGACAGAATAAAAAGCAGGAACACGGAGCGGTGACAGATTAAAAAGCAGGAACACCGTCCGGTGACAGTTTAAAAAGCAGGAACACAGAGTGGTGACAGTTTAAAAAGCAGGAACACAGCACGGTGACAGTTTCAAGAGCAGGAACACAGAGCGGTGACATTTTAAAAAGCAGGAACACAGAGCGGTGACATTTTAAAAAGCAGGAACACAGAACGGTGACAGTTTAAAAAGCAGGAACTCAGATCGGTGACAGTTTAAAAAGCAGGAACTCAGAGCGGTGACAGTTTAAAAAGCAGGAACTCAGAGCGGCGACAGTTAAAAAAGCAGGAACACAGAGCGGTGACAGATTAAAAAGCAGGAACACAGCGCGGTGACAGTTTAAAAAGCAGGAACACAGAGCGGTGACAGTTTAAAAAGCAGGAACACAGAGCAGTGTCAGTTTAAAGAGGAGGAACACAGAGCGTTTATGGATTAAAAAGCAGGAACACAGAGCGGCAACTGTTTAAAAAGTAGGAACACAGAGCGGCAACATTTTAAAGAGGAGTAACACAGAGCGGTGACAGTTTAAAAAGCAGGAACACAGAGTGGTGACAGTTTACAGAGCGGTAACACTGAGCGGTGACAGATTAAAAAGCAGTAACGCAGAGCGGTGATAGTTTAAATAGAAGGAACACAGAGCGGCAACACTTAAAAGAGCAGGAACACAGAGCTGTGACAGTTTACAGAGCGGGAACACAGAGCGGGGACACTTTTAAGCACAGGAACACAGCGTTTACAGATTAAAATGCAAGAACACAGAGCGGCGACAGTCTAAAAAGCAGGAACACAGAGCGGTGACAGTTTAAAAAGCAGGAACACAGAGCGGTGACAGTTTAAAAAGCAGGAACACAGAGCGGTGACAGTTTAAAGAGCAGGGACACAGAGCGGTGACAATTTAAAAAGCAGGAACACAGAGCGGTGACAGTTTAAAAAGCAGGATCACAGAGTGGCGACAGTTGAAAGAGCAGGAACTCAGAGCGTTTACAGATCAAAAAGCAGGAAAACAGAGTGGCGACTGTTTAAAGTGCAGCAACACAGAGCGGTGACAGAATAAAAAGCAGGAACACGGAGCGGTGACAGATTAAAAAGCAGGAGCACAGTCCGGTGACAGTTTAAAAAGCAGGAACACAGAGTGGTGACAGTTTAAAAAGCAGGAACACAGAGCGGTGACAGTTTAAAAAGCAGGAACACAGAGCGGTGACAGTTTAAAAAGCAGGAACTCAGAGCGGTGACAGTTTAAAAAGCAGGAACTCAGAGCGGTGACAGTTTAAAAAGCAGGAACACAGAGCGGTGACAGATTAAAAAGCAGGAACACAGCGCGGTGACAGTTTAAGAAGCAGGAACACAGAGCGGTGACAGTTTAAAAAGCCGGAACACAGAGCGGTGACAGATTAAAAAGCAGGAACACAGAGCGGTGACAGTTTAAAAAGCCGGAACACACAGCGGTGTCAGTTTAAAAAGGAGGAACACAGAGCGTTTATGGATTAAAAAGCAGGAACACAGAGCGGCAACTGTTTAAAAAGTAGGAACACAGAGCGGCAGCTTTTTAAAGAGGAGTAACACAGAGCGGTGACAGTTTAAAAAGCAGGAACACAGAGCGGTGACAGTTTACAGAGCGGTAACACTGAGCGGTGACAGATTAAAAAGCAGTAACGCAGAGCGGTGATAGTTTAAATAGAAGGAACACAGAGCGGCAACACTTAAAAGAGCAGGAACACAGAGCGGTGACAGTTTACAGAGCGGGAACACAGAGCGGTGGCAGTTTAAAGCACAGGAACACAGCGTTTACAGATTAAAATGCAAGAACAAAGAGCGGTGTAAGTTTAAAAAGCAGGAACACAGAGCGGTGACAGTTTTAAAAGCTGGAACACAGAGCGGTGACAGTTTAAAAAGCAGGAACACAGAGCGGTGACAGTTTAAAAAGCAGGAACACAGAGCGGTGACAGGTTAAAAAGCAGGAACACAGAGCAGTGTCAGTTTAAAGAGCATGAACACAGAGCGTTTATGGATTAAAAAGCAGGAACACAGAGAGGCAACTGTTTAAAAAGTAGGAACACAGAGCGGCAACATTTTAAAGAGGAGTAACACAGAGCGGTGACAGTTTAAAAAGCAGGAACACAGAGCGGTGACAGTTTAAAAAGCAGGAACACAGAGCGGTGACAGTTTAAAAAGCAGGAACAAAGAGCGGTGACAGTTTACAGAGCGGTAACACTGAGCGGTGACAGATTAAAAAGCAGTAACGCAGAGCGGTGATAGTTTAAATAGAAGGAACACAGAGCGGCAACACTTAAAAGAGCAGGAACACAGAGCTGTGAAGGTTTACAGAGCAGGAACACTGAGCGGTGACAGTTTAAAAAGCAGGAACACAGAGCAGTGACAGTTTAAAAAGCAGGAACACAGAGCGGTGACAGTTTAAAAAGCAGGAACACAGAGCGGTGACAGTTTAAAGAGCAGGGACACAGAGCAGTGACAATTTAAAAAGCAGGATCACAGAGCAGCGACAGTTTAAAGAGCAGGAACACAAAGTGGTGACAGTTTAAAAAGTAGGAACACAGAGCGGTGACAGTTTATAGAGCAGGAAAACAGAGCGTTTACAGATCAAAAAGCAGGAACACAGAGCGGCGACTGTTTAAAGTGCAGCAACACAGAGCGGTGACAGAATAAAAAGCAGGAACACGGAGCGGTGACAGATTAAAAAGCAGGAACACAGAGTGGTGACAGTTTAAAAAGCAGGAACACAGTCCGGTGACAGTTTAAAAAGCAGGAACACAGAGTGGTGACAGTTTAAAAAGCAGGAACACAGAGCGGAGTCTGATTAAAAAGCAGGAACACAGCGCGGTGACAGTTTAAAAAGCAGGAACACAGAGCGGTGACAGTTTAAAAAGCAGGAACACACAGCGGTGACAGTTTAAAAAGCAGGAACACAGTCCGGTGACAGTTTAAAAAGCAGGAACACAGAGTGGTGACAGTTTAAAAAGCAGGAACACAGAGCGGTGACAGATTAAAAAGCAGGAACTCAGAGCGGCGACAGTTTAAAAAGCAGGAACACAGAGCGGTGACAGTTTAAAAAGCAGGAACACAGAGCGGTGACAGTTTAAAAAGCAGGAACACAGAGCGGTGACAGATTAAAAAGCAGGAACACAGCGCGGTGACAGTTTAAAAAGCAGGAACACAGAGCGGTGACAGTTTAAAAAGCAGGAACACACAGCGGTGACAGTTTAAAAAGCAGGAACACAGAGCAGTGTCAGTTTAAAGAGCATGAACACAGAGCGTTTATGGATTAAAAAGCAGGAACACAGAGGGGCAACTGTTTAAAAAGTAGGAACACAGAGCGGCAACATTTTAAAGAGGAGTAACACAGAGCGGTGACAGTTTAAAAAGCAGGAACACAGAGCGGTGACAGTTTACAGAGCGGGAACACAGAGCGGTGACAGATTAAAAAGCAGGAACTCAGAGCGGTGACAGTTTAAAAAGCAGGAACACAGAGCGGTGACACTTTAAAAAGCAGGAACACAGAGCGGTGACAGATTAAAAAGCAGGAACTCAGAGTGGTGACAGATTAAAAAGCAGGAACTCAGAGCGGTGACAGTTTAAAAAGCAGGAACTCAGAGCGGTGACAGATTAAAAAGCAGGAACTCAGAGCGGTGACAGTTTAAAAAGCAGGAACATGGAGCGGTGACAGTTTAAAAAGCAGGAACTCAGAGCGGCGACAGTTTAAAAAGCAGGAACACAGAGCGGTGACAGTTTAAAAAGCAGGAACTCAGAGCGGTGACAGTTTAAAAAGCCGGAACACAGAGCGGTGACAGTTTAAAAAGCCGGAACACAGAGCAATGACAGTTTAAAAAGCAGGAACACAGAGCAGTGTCAGTTTAAAGAGCATGAACACAGAGCGTTTATGGATTAAAAAGCAGGAACACAGAGCGGCAACTGTTTAAAAAGTAGGAACACAGAGCGGCAACATTTTAAAGAGGAGTAACACAGAGCGGTGACAGTTTAAAAAGCAGGAACACAGAGCGGTGACAGTTTACAGAGCGGTAACACTGAGCGGTGACAGATTAAAAAGCAGTAACGCAGAGCGGTGATAGTTTAAATAGAAGGAACACAGAGCGGCAACACTTAAAAGAGCAGGAACACAGAGCTGTGACAGTTTACAGAGCGGGACACAGAGCGGGGACAGTTTAAAGCGCAGGAACACAGCGTTTACAGATTAAAATGCAAGAACACAGAGCGGTGACAGTTTAAGAAGCAGGATCACAGAGCGGTGACAGTTTAAAAAGCAGGAACACAGAGCGGTGACAGTTTAAAAAGCAGGAACACAGAGCGGTGACAGTTTAAAAAGCAGGAACACAGAGCGGTGACAGTTTAAAAAGCAGGAACACAGAGCTGTGACAATTTCAAAAGCAGGTCACAGAGCGGTGACAGTTTAAAAAGCAGGAACACAGAGCGGCGACAGTTTAAAGAGCAGGAACACAGAGCGGTGACAGTTTATAATGCAGGAACATAGAGCGGTGAGAGTATAAAAAGCAGGAACACAGAGTGGCGACAGTTGAAAGAGCAGGAACAAAGAGCGTTTACAGATCAAAAAGCAGGAAAACAGAGTGGCGACTGTTTAAAGTGCAGCAACACAGAGCGGTGACAGAATAAAAAGCAGGAACACGGAGCGGTGACAGATTAAAAAGCAGGAACACCGTCCGGTGACAGTTTAAAAAGCAGGAACACAGAGTGGTGACAGTTTAAAAAGCAGGAACACAGAACGGTGACAGTTTAAAAAGCAGGAACTCAGATCGGTGACAGTTTCAAGAGCAGGAACACAGAGCGGTGACATTTTAAAAAGCAGGAACACAGAGCGGTGACATTTTAAAAAGCAGGAACACAGAACGGTGACAGTTTAAAAAGCAGGAACTCAGATCGGTGACAGTTTAAAAAGCAGGAACTCAGAGCGGTGACAGTTTAAAAAGCAGGAACTCAGAGCGGCGACAGTTAAAAAAGCAGGAACACAGAGCGGTGACAGATTAAAAAGCAGGAACACAGCGCGGTGACAGTTTAAAAAGCAGGAACACAGAGCGGTGACAGTTTAAAAAGCAGGAACACAGAGCGGTGACAGTTTAAAAAGCCGGAACACAGAGCGGTGTCAGTTTAAAAAGCCGGAACACAGCGCGGTGTCTGTTTAAAAAGCAGGAACACAGAGCGGTGACAGTTTAAGAAGCCGGAACACACAGCGGTGACAGTTTAAAAAGCAGGAACACAGAGCAGTGTCAGTTTAAAGAGCAGGAACACAGAGCGGTGACAGTTTAAAGAGGAGGAACACAGAGCGTTTATGGATTAAAAAGCAGGAACACAGAGCGGCAACTGTTTAAAAAGTAGGAACACAGAGCGGCAACATTTTAAAGAGGAGTAACACAGAGCGGTGACAGTTTAAAAAGCAGGAACACAGAGTGGTGACAGTTTACAGAGCGGTAACACTGAGCAGTGACAGATTAAAAAGCAGTAACGCAGAGCGGTGATAGTTTAAATAGAAGGAACACAGAGCGGCAACACTTAAAAGAGCAGGAACACAGAGCTGTGACAGTTTACAGAGCGGGAACACAGAGCGGGGACACTTTTGAGCACAGGAACACAGCGTTTACAGATTAAAATGCAAGAACACAGAGCGGCGACAGTCTAAAAAGCAGGAACACAGAGCGGTGACAGTTTAAAAAGCAGGAACACAGAGCGGTGACAGTTTAAAGAGCAGGGACACAGAGCGGTGACAATTTAAAAAGCAGGAACACAGAGCGGTGACAGTTTAAAAAGCAGGATCACAGAGCGGTGACAGTTTAAAAAGCAGGAACACAGAACAGCGACAGTTTAAAGAGCAGGAACACAGAGCGGTGACAGTTTATAATGCAGGAACATAGAGCGGTGAGAGTATAAAAAGCAGGAACACAGAGTGGCGACAGTTTAAAAAGTAGGAACACAGAGCGTTTACAGATCAAAAAGCAGGAAAACAGAGCGGCGACTGTTTAAAGTGCAGCAACACAGAGCGGTGACAGAATAAAAAGCAGGAACACAGAGCGGAGACAGTTTAAAAAGCAGGAACACAGAGCGGTGACAGTTTAAAAAGCAGGAACACAGAGCGGTGACAGTTTAAAAAGCAGGAACATAGAGCGGTGACAGATTAAAAAGCAGGAACTCAGAGCGGTGACAGTTTAAAAAGCAGGAACTCAGAGCGGTGACAGTTTAAAAAGCAGGAACTCAGAGCGGTGACAGTTTAAAAAGCAGGAAGACAGAGCGTTGACAGTTTAAAAAGCAGGAACACAGAGCGGTGACAGATTAAAAAGCAGGAACTCAGAGCGGTGACAGTTTAAAAAGCAGGAAGACAGAGCGTTGACAGTTTAAAAAGCAGGAACACAGAGCGGTGACAGATTAAAAAGCAGGAACTCAGAGCGGTGACAGTTTAAAAAGCAGGAACATGGAGCGGTGACAGTTTAAAAAGCAGGAACTCAGAGCGGCGACAGTTTAAAAAGCAGGAACACAGAGCGGTGACAGTTTAAAAAGCCGGAACACAGAGCGGTGACAGTTTAAAAAGCAGGAACACAGAGCGGTGACAGTTTAAAAAGCCGGAACACAGAGCAGTGTCAGTTTAAAGAGCCTGAACACAGAGCGTTTATGGATTAAAAAGCAGGAACACAGAGCGGCAACTGTTTAAAAAGTAGGAACACAGAGCGGCAACATTTTAAAGAGGAGTAACACAGAGCGGTGACAGTTTAAAAAGCAGGAACACAGAGCGGTGACAGTTTACAGAGCGGTAACACTGAGCGGTGACAGATTAAAAAGCAGTAACGCAGAGCGGTGATAGTTTAAATAGAAGGAACACAGAGCGGCAACACTTAAAAGAGCAGGAACACAGAGCTGTGACAGTTTACAGAGCGGGACACAGAGCGGGGACAGTTTAAAGCGCAGGAACACAGCGTTTACAGATTAAAATGCAAGAACACAGAGCGGTGACAGTTTAAGAGCAGGGACACAGAGCGGTGACAATTTAAGAGCATTGACACAGAGCGGTGACAATTTAAGAAGCAGGATCACAGAGCGGTGACAGTTTTAAAAGCAGGAACACAGCGCGGTGAAAGTTTAAAGAGCAGGAACACAGAGCGGTGACAGTTTATAATGCAGGAACATAGAGTGGTGAGAGTATAAAAAGCAGGAACACAGAGCGGCGACAGTTTAAAGAGCAGGAACACAGAGTGGTGACAGTTTAAGAGCATTGACACAGAGCGGTGACAATTTAAGAAGCAGGATCACAGAGCGGTGACAGTTTAAAAAGCAGGAACACAGAGCGGTGACAGTTTAAAAAGCAGGAACACAGAGCGGTGACAATTTCAAAAGCAGGATCACAGAGCGGTGACAGTTTAAAAAGCAGGAACACAGAGCGGTGACAGTTTAAAAAGCAGGAACACAGAGCGGTGACAGTTTAAAAAGCAGGAACACAGAGCGGTGACAGTTTAAAAAGCAGGAACACAGAGCGGTGACAGTTTAAAAAGCAGGAACACAGAGCGGCGACAGTTTAAAGAGCAGGAACACAGAGCGGTGACAGTTTATAATGCAGGAACATAGAGCGGTGAGAGTATAAAAAGCAGGAACACAGAGTGGCGACAGTTGAAAGAGCAGGAACAAAGAGCGTTAACAGATCAAAAAGCAGGAAAACAGAGTGGCGACTGTTTAAAGTGCAGCAACACAGAGCGGTGACAGAATAAAAAGCAGGAACACGGAGCGGTGACAGATTAAAAAGCAGGAACACCGTCCGGTGACAGTTTAAAAAGCAGGAACACAGAGTGGTGACAGTTTAAAAAGCAGGAACACAGCACGGTGACAGTTTCAAGAGCAGGAACACAGAGCGGTGACATTTTAAAAAGCAGGAACACAGAGCGGTGACATTTTAAAAAGCAGGAACACAGAACGGTGACAGTTTAAAAAGCAGGAACTCAGATCGGTGACAGTTTAAAAAGCAGGAACTCAGAGCGGTGACAGTTTAAAAAGCAGGAACTCAGAGCGGCGACAGTTAAAAAAGCAGGAACACAGAGCGGTGACAGATTAAAAAGCAGGAACACAGCGCGGTGACAGTTTAAAAAGCAGGAACACAGAGCGGTGACAGATTAAAAAGCAGGAACACAGAGCGGTGACAGTTTAAAAAGCCGGAACACAGAGCGGTGACAGTTTAAAAAGCCGGAACACAGCGCGGTGTCTGTTTAAAAAGCAGGAACACAGAGCGGTGACAGTTTAAGAAGCAGGAACACAGAGCAGTGTCAGTTTAAAGAGCAGGAACACAGAGCGGTGACAGTTTAAAGAGGAGGAACACAGAGCGTTTATGGATTAAAAAGCAGGAACACAGAGCGGCAACTGTTTAAAAAGTAGGAACACAGAGCGGCAACATTTTAAAGAGGAGTAACACAGAGCGGTGACAGTTTAAAAAGCAGGAACACAGAGCGGTGACAGTTTACAGAGCGGTAACACTGAGCGGTGACAGATTAAAAAGCAGTAACGCAGAGCGGTGATAGTTTAAATAGAAGGAACACAGAGCGGCAACACTTAAAAGAGCAGGAACACAGAGCTGTGACAGTTTACAGAGCGGGAACACAGAGCGGGGACACTTTTGAGCACAGGAACACAGCGTTTACAGATTAAAATGCAAGAACACAGAGCGGCGACAGTCTAAAAAGCAGGAACACAGAGCGGTGACAGTTTAAAAAGCAGGAACACTGCGCGGTGACAGTTTAAAGAGCAGGGACACAGAGCGGTGACAATTTAAAAAGCAGGAACACAGAGCGGTGACAGTTTAAAAAGCAGGAACACAGAGCGGTGACAGTTTAAAAAGCAGGATCACAGAGCGGTGACAGTTTAAAAAGCAGGAACACAGAGCGGTGACAGTTTAAAGAGCAGGGACACAGAGCGGTGACAATTTAAAAAGCAGGAACACAGAGCGGTGACAGTTTAAAAAGCAGGATCACAGAGCGGTGACAGTTTAAAAAGCAGGAACACAGAACAGCGACAGTTTAAAGAGCAGGAACACAGAGCGGTGACAGTTTATAATGCAGGAACATAGAGCGGTGAGAGTATAAAAAGCAGGAACACAGAGTGGCGACAGTTTAAAAAGTAGGAACACAGAGCGGTGACAGTTTATAGAGCAGGAAAACAGAGCGTTTACAGATCAAAAAGAAGGAAAACAGAGCGGCGACTGTTTAAAGTGCAGCAACACAGAGCGGTGACAGAATAAAAAGCAGGAACACAGAGCGGTGACAGTTTAAAAAGCAGGAACACAGAGCGGTGACAGTTTAAAAAGCAGGAACACAGAGCGGTGACAGATTAAAAAGCAGGAACTCAGAGCGGTGACAGTTTAAAAAGCAGGAACTCAGAGCGGTGACAGTTTAAAAAGCAGGAACTCAGAGCGGTGACAGTTTAAAAAGCAGGAAGACAGAGCGTTGACAGTTTAAAAAGCAGGAACACAGAGCGGTGACAGATTAAAAAGCAGGAACACAGCGCGGTGACAGTTTAAAAAGCAGGAACACAGAGCGGTGACAGATTAAAAAGCAGGAACACAGAGCGGTGACAGTTTAAAAAGCAGGAACACAGAGCGGCGACATTTTAAAGAGCAGGAACACAGAGCGGTGACAGTTTATAATGCAGGAACATAGAGCGGTGAGAGTATAAATAGCAGGAACACAGAGTGGCGACAGTTGAAAGAGCAGCAACACAGAGCGTTTACAGATCAAAAAGCAGGAAAACAGAGTGGCGACTGTTAAAAAAGTGCAGCAACACAGAGCGGTGACAGAATTAAAAGCAGGAACACGGAGCGGTGACAGATTAAAAAGCAGGAACACAGTCCGGTGACAGTTTAAAAAGCAGGAACACAGAGTGGTGACAGTTTAAAAAGCAGGAACACAGAGCGGTGACATTTTAAAAAGCAGGAACACAGCGCGGTGTCAGTTTAAAAAGCAGGAACACAGAGCGGTGACAGTTTAAAAAGCAGGAACACAGAGCGGTGACAGTTTAAAAAGCAGGAACTCAGAGCGGTGACAGTTTAAAAAGACGGAACACACAGCGGTGACAGTTTAAAAAGCAGGAACACAGAGCGGTGACAGTTTAAAAAGCAGGAACACAGAGCGGTGACAGTTTAAAGAGGAGGAACACAGAGCGTTTATGGATTAAAAAGCAGGAACACAGAGCGGCAACTGTTTAAAAAGTAGGAACACAGAGCGGCAGCTTTTTAAAGAGGAGTAACACAGAGCGGTGACAGTTTAAAAAGCAGGAACACAGAGCGGTGACAGTTTACAGAGCGGTAACACTGAGCGGTGACAGATTAAAAAGCAGTAACGCAGAGCGGTGATAGTTTAAATAGAAGGAACACAGAGCGGCAACACTTAAAAGAGCAGGAACACAGAGCTGTGACAGTTTACAGAGCGGGAACACAGAGCGGTGGCAGTTTAAAGCACAGGAACACAGCGTTTACAGATTAAAATGCAGGAACACAGAGTGGTGACAGTTTTAAAAGCTGGAACACAGAGCGGTGACAGTTTAAAAAGCAGGAACACAGAGCGGTGACAGTTTAAAAAGCAGGAACACAGAGCGGTGACAGGTTAAAAAGCAGGAACACAGAACGGTGACAGTTTAAAAAGCAGGAACACAGAGCGGTGACAGTTTAAAAAACAGGAACACAGAACGGTGAGAGTTTAAAAATCAGGAACACAGAACGGTGACAGTTTAAAATGCAGGAACACACAGCGGTGACAGTTTAAAAAGTAGGAACACAGAGCGGTGACAGTTTATAGAGCAGGAAAACAGAGCGTTTACAGATCAAAAAGCAGGAAAACAGAGCGGCGACTGTTTAAAGTGCAGCAACACAGAGCGGTGACAGAATAAAAAGCAGGAACACGGAGCGGTGACAGTTTAAAAAGCAGGAACACAGAGCGGTGACAGATTAAAAAGCAGGAACACAGTCCGCTGACAGTTTAAAAAGCAGGAACACAGAGCGGTGACAGTTTAAAAAGCAGGAACACACAGCGGTGACAGTTTAAAAAGCAGGAACACAGAGCGGTGACAGTTTAAAAAGCAGGAACACAGAGCGGTGACAGATTAAAAAGCAGGAACTCAGAGCGGTGACAGTTTAAAAAGCAGGAACTCAGAGCGGCGACAGTTTAAGAAGCAGGAACACAGAGCGGTGACAGATTAAAAAGCAGGAACACAGCGCGGTGACAGTTTAAAAAGCAGGAACACAGAGCGGTGACAGTTTAAAAAGCAGGAACACACAGCGGTGACAGTTTAAAAAGCAGGAACACAGAGCAGTGTCAGTGTAAAGAGCATGAACACAGAGC
The DNA here is from genome assembly GCF_964213995.1 of Mustelus asterias. Taxonomy (NCBI): domain Eukaryota; kingdom Metazoa; phylum Chordata; class Chondrichthyes; order Carcharhiniformes; family Triakidae; genus Mustelus; species Mustelus asterias. The sequence continues at coordinate 1,187,084 of NW_027590129.1, forward strand.
GTTTATGGATTAAAAAGCAGGAACACAGAGAGGCAACTGTTTAAAAAGTAGGAACACAGAGGGGCAACATTTTAAAGAGGAGTAACACAGAGCGGTGACAGTTTAAAAAGCAGGAACACAGAGCGGTGACAGTTTAAAAAGCAGGAACACAGAGTGGTGACAGTTTAAAAAGCAGGAACACAGAGCGGAGTCTGATTAAAAAGCAGGAACACAGCGCGGTGACAGTTTAAAAAGCAGGAACACAGAGCGGTGACAGTTTAAAAAGCAGGAACACACAGCGGTGACAGTTTAAAAAGCAGGAACACAGAGCGGTGACAGTTTAAAAAGCAGGAACACACAGCGGTGACAGTTTAAAAAGCAGGAACACAGAGCGGTGACAGTTTAAAAAGCAGGAACACACAGCGGTGACAGTTTAAAAAGCAGGAACACACAGCGGTGACAGTTTAAAAAGCAGGAACACAGAGCGGTGACAGATTAAAAAGCAGGAACTCAGAGCGGTGACAGTTTAAAAAGCAGGAACTCAGAGCGGCGACAGTTTAAAAAGCAGGAACACAGAGCGGTGACAGATTAAAAAGCAGGAGCTCAGAGCGGTGACAGTTTAAAAAGCAGTAACACAGAGCGGTGACAGTTTAAAAAGCCGGAACACAGAGCGGTGACAGTTTAAAAAGCAGGAACACAGAGCAGTGTCAGTTTAAAGAGCATGAACACAGAGCGTTTATGGATTAAAAAGCAGGAACACAGAGCGGCAACTGTTTAAAAAGTAGGAACACAGAGCGGCAACATTTTAAAGAGGAGTAACACAGAGCGGTGACAGTTTAAAAAGCAGGAACACAGAGCGGTGACAGTTTACAGAGCGGTAACACTGAGCGGTGACAGATTAAAAAGCAGTAACGCAGAGCAGTGATAGTTTAAATAGAAGGAACACAGAGCGGCAACACTTAAAAGAGCAGGAACGCAGAGCTGTGACAGTTTACAGAGCGGGACACAGAGCGGGGACAGTTTAAAGCGCAGGAACACAGCGTTTACAGATTAAAATGCAAGAACACAGAGCGGTGACAGTTTAAGAGCATGGACACAGAGCGGTGACAATTTAAGAAGCAGGATCACAGAGCGGTGACAGTTTAAAAAGCAGGAACACAGAGCGGTGACAGTTTAAAAAGCAGGAACACAGAGCGGTGACATTTTAAAAAGCAGGAACACAGAGCGGTGACATTTTAAAAAGCAGGAACACAGAACGGTGACAGTTTAAAAAGCAGGAACTCAGAGCGGTGACAGTTTAAAAAGCAGGAACTCAGAGCGGTGACAGTTTAAAAAGCAGGAACTCAGAGCGGCGACAGTTAAAAAAGCAGGAACACAGAGCGGTGACAGATTAAAAAGCAGGAACACAGCGCGGTGACAGTTTAAAAAGCAGGAACACAGAGCGGTGACAGTTTAAAAAGCTGGAACACAGCGCGGTGTCAGTTTAAAAAGCCGCAACACAGCGCGGTGTCAGTTTAAAAAGCAGGAACACAGAGCGGTGACAGTTTAAAAAGCAGGAACACAGAGCAGTGTCAGTTTAAAGAGCAGGAACACAGAGCGGTGACAGTTTAAAGAGGAGGAACACAGAGCGTTTATGGATTAAAAAGCAGGAACACAGAGCGGCAACTGTTTAAAAAGTAGGAACACAGAGCGGCAACTTTTTAAAGAGGAGTAACACAGAGCGGTGACAGTTTAAAAAGCAGGAACACAGAGTGGTGACAGTTTACAGGGCGGTAACACTGAGCGGTGACAGATTAAAAAGCAGTAACGCAGAGCGGTGATAGTTTAAATAGAAGGAACACAGAGCGGCAACACTTAAAAGAGCAGGAACACAGAGCTGTGACAGTTTACAGAGCGGGAACACAGAGCGGTGACAGTTTAAAATGCAGGAACATAGAGCGGTGAGAGTATAAAAAGCAGGAACACAGAGTGGCGGCAGTTTAAAAAGTAGGAACACAGAGCGGTGACAGTTTATAGAGCAGGAAAACAGAGCGTTTACAGATCAAAAAGCAGGAAAACAGAGCGGCGACTGTTTAAAGTGCAGCAACACAGAGCGGTGACAGAATAACAAGCAGGAACACGGAGCGGTGACAGATTAAAAAGCAGGAACACAGAGTGGTGACAGTTTAAAAAGCAGGAACACAAAGCGGTGACAGTTTTAAAAGCAGGAACACAGCGCGGTGACAGTTTAAAAAGCAGGAACACAGAGCGGTGACAGTTTAAAAAGCAGGAACACAGAGCGGTGACAGTTTAAAAAGCAGGAACTCAGAGCGGTGACAGTTTTAAAAGCAGGAACACAGAGCGGTGACAGTTTAAAAAGCAGGAACACAGAGTGGTGACACTTTAAAAAGCAGGAACACAGAGCGGTGACAGTTTAAAAAGCAGGAACACAGAGCGGTGACAGATTAAAAAGCAGGAACTCAGAGCTGTGACAGTTTAAAAAGCAGGAACTCAGAGCGGTGACAGTTTAAAAAGCAGGAACTCAGAGCGGTGACAGTTTAAAAAGCAGGAACTCAGAGCGGTGACAGTTTAAAAAGCAGGAAGACAGAGCGGTGACAGTTTAAAAAGCAGGAACACAAAGCGGTGACAGATTAAAAAGCAGGAACACAGCGCGGTGACAGTTTAAAAAGCAGGAACACAGAGCGGTGACAGTTTAAAAAGCCGGAACACAGAGCGGTGACAGTTTAAAAAGCAGGAACACACAGCGGTGACAGGTTAAAAAGCAGGAACACACAGCGGTGACAGTTTAAAAAGTAGGAACACAGAGCAGTGTCAGTTTAAAGAGCATGAACACAGAGCGTTTATGGATTAAAAAGCAGGAACACAGAGAGGCAACTGTTTAAAAAGTAGGAACACAGAGCGGCAACATTTTAAAGAGGAGTAACAGAGAGCGGTGACAGTTTAAAAAGCAGGAACACAGAGCGGTGACAGTTTAAAAAGCAGGAACACAGAGCGGTGACAGTTTAAAAAGCAGGAACACAGAGCGGTGATGGTTTAAAAAGCAGGAACACAGAGTGCTGACAGTTTAAAAAGCAGGAAAACAGAGCGGTGACAATTTAAAAAGCAGGAACACAGAGCGGTGACAGTTTCAAAAGCAGGAACACAGAGCGGTGACAGTTTAAAAAGCAGGAAAACAGAGCGGTGACAATTTAAAAAGCAGGAACACAGAGCGGTGACAGTTTAAAAAGTAGGAACACAGAGCGGTGACAGTTTAAAAAGCAGGAACACAGAGCGGTGACAGTTTAAAGAGCAGGGACACAGAGCGGTGACAATTTAAAAAGCAGGATCACAGAGCGGTGACTGTTTAAAGAGCAGGAACACAGAGCGGTGACAGTTTATAATGCAGGAACATAGAGCGGTGACAGTTTAAAAAGCAGGAACACAGAGTGGCGACAGTTTAAAGAGCAGGAACACAAAGTGGTGACAGTTTAAAAAGTAGGAACACAGAGCGGTGACAGTTTATAGAGAAGGAAAACAGAGCGTTTACAGATCAAAAAGCAGGAAAACAGAGCGGCGACTGTTTAAAGTGCAGCAACACAGAGCGGTGACAGAATAAAAAGCAGGAACACGGAGCAGTGACAGATTAAAATGCAGGAACACAGTCCGGTGACAGTTTAAAAAGCAGGAACACAGAGTGGTGACAGTTTAAAAAGCAGGAACACAGAGCGGTGACATTTCAAAAAGCAGGATCACAGAGCGGTGACAGTTTAAAAAGCAGGAACACAGAGCGGTGACAGTTTAAAAAGCAGGAACACAGAGCGGTGACAGTTTAAAAAGCAGGAACACAGAGCGGTGACAGTTTAAAAAGCAGGAACACAGAGCGGTGACAGTTTAAAAAGCAGGAACACAGAGCGGTGACAGTTTAAAAAGCAGGAACACAGAGCGGTGACAGTTTAAAAAGCAGGAACACAGAGCGGTGACAGTTTAAAAAGCAGGAACACAGAGCGGTGACAGTTTAAAAAGCAGGAACACAGAGCGGTGTCAGTTTAAAAAGCAGGAACACAGAGCGGTGACAGTTTAAAAAGCAGGAACACAGAGCGGTGACAGTTTAAAAAGCAGGAACACAGAGCGGTGACAGTTTAAAAAGCAGGAACACAGAGCGGTGTCAGTTTAAAAAGCAGGAACACGGAGCGGTGACAGTTTAAAAAGCCGGAACACTGCGCGGTGTCAGTTTAAAAAGCAGGAACACAGAGCGGTGACAGTTTAAAAAGCCGGAACACAGAGCAGTGTCAGTTTAAAGAGCAGGAACACAGAGCGGTGACAGTTTAAAGAGGAGGAACACAGAGCGTTTATGGATTAAAAAGCAGGGACACAGAGCGGCAACTGTTTAAAAAGTAGGAACACAGAGCGGCAACTTTTTAAAGAGGAGTAACACAGAGCGGTGACAGTTTAAAAAGCAGGAACACAGAACGGTTACAGTTTACAGAGCGGGAATGCTGAGCGGTGACAGATTAAAAAGCAGTAACGCAGAGCGGTGATAGTTTAAATAGAAGGAACACAGAGCGGCAACACTTAAAAGAGCAGGAACACAGAGCTGTGACAGTTTACAGAGCGGGAACACAGAGCGGGGACACTTTTGAGCACAGGAACACAGCGTTTACAGATTAAAATGCAAGAACACAGAGCGGCGACAGTCTAAAAAGCAGGAACACAGAGCGGTGACAGTTTAAAAAGCAGGAACACTGCGCGGTGACAGTTTAAAGAGCAGGGACACAGAGCGGTGACAATTTAAAAAGCAGGAACACAGAGCGGTGACAGTTTAAAAAGCAGGAACACAGAGCGGTGACAGTTTAAAAAGCAGGATCACAGAGCGGTGACAGTTTAAAAAGCAGGAACACAGAGCGGTGACAGTTTAAAGAGCAGGGACACAGAGCGGTGACAATTTAAAAAGCAGGAACACAGAGCGGTGACAGTTTAAAAAGCAGGATCACAGAGCGGTGACAGTTTAAAAAGCAGGAACACAGAACAGCGACAGTTTAAAGAGCAGGAACACAGAGCGGTGACAGTTTATAATGCAGGAACATAGAGCGGTGAGAGTATAAAAAGCAGGAACACAGAGTGGCGACAGTTTAAAAAGTAGGAACACAGAGCGGTGACAGTTTATAGAGCAGGAAAACAGAGCGTTTACAGATCAAAAAGAAGGAAAACAGAGCGGCGACTGTTTAAAGTGCAGCAACACAGAGCGGTGACAGAATAAAAAGCAGGAACACAGAGCGGTGACAGTTTAAAAAGCAGGAACACAGAGCGGTGACAGTTTAAAAAGCAGGAACACAGAGCGGTGACAGATTAAAAAGCAGGAACTCAGAGCGGTGACAGTTTAAAAAGCAGGAACTCAGAGCGGTGACAGTTTAAAAAGCAGGAACTCAGAGCGGTGACAGTTTAAAAAGCAGGAAGACAGAGCGTTGACAGTTTAAAAAGCAGGAACACAGAGCGGTGACAGATTAAAAAGCAGGAACACAGCGCGGTGACAGTTTAAAAAGCAGGAACACAGAGCGGTGACAGATTAAAAAGCAGGAACACAGAGCGGTGACAGTTTAAAAAGCAGGAACACAGAGCGGCGACATTTTAAAGAGCAGGAACACAGAGCGGTGACAGTTTATAATGCAGGAACATAGAGCGGTGAGAGTATAAATAGCAGGAACACAGAGTGGCGACAGTTGAAAGAGCAGCAACACAGAGCGTTTACAGATCAAAAAGCAGGAAAACAGAGTGGCGACTGTTTAAAGTGCAGCAACACAGAGCGGTGACAGAATTAAAAGCAGGAACACGGAGCGGTGACAGATTAAAAAGCAGGAACACAGTCCGGTGACAGTTTAAAAAGCAGGAACACAGAGTGGTGACAGTTTAAAAAGCAGGAACACAGAGCGGTGACATTTTAAAAAGCAGGAACACAGCGCGGTGTCAGTTTAAAAAGCAGGAACACAGAGCGGTGACAGTTTAAAAAGCAGGAACTCAGAGCGGTGACAGTTTAAAAAGACGGAACACACAGCGGTGACAGTTTAAAAAGCAGGAACACAGAGCGGTGACAGTTTAAAGAGGAGGAACACAGAGCGTTTATGGATTAAAAAGCAGGAACACAGAGCGGCAACTGTTTAAAAAGTAGGAACACAGAGCGGCAGCTTTTTAAAGAGGAGTAACACAGAGCGGTGACAGTTTAAAAAGCAGGAACACAGAGCGGTGACAGTTTACAGAGCGGTAACACTGAGCGGTGACAGATTAAAAAGCAGTAACGCAGAGCGGTGATAGTTTAAATAGAAGGAACACAGAGCGGCAACACTTAAAAGAGCAGGAACACAGAGCTGTGACAGTTTACAGAGCGGGAACACAGAGCGGTGGCAGTTTAAAGCACAGGAACACAGCGTTTACAGATTAAAATGCAGGAACACAGAGTGGTGACAGTTTTAAAAGCTGGAACACAGAGCGGTGACAGTTTAAAAAGCAGGAACACAGAGCGGTGACAGTTTAAAAAGCAGGAACACAGAGCGGTGACAGGTTAAAAAGCAGGAACACAGAACGGTGACAGTTTAAAAAGCAGGAACACAGAGCGGTGACAGTTTAAAAAACAGGAACACAGAACGGTGAGAGTTTAAAAATCAGGAACACAGAACGGTGACAGTTTAAAATGCAGGAACACACAGCGGTGACAGTTTAAAAAGTAGGAACACAGAGCGGTGACAGTTTATAGAGCAGGAAAACAGAGCGTTTACAGATCAAAAAGCAGGAAAACAGAGCGGCGACTGTTTAAAGTGCAGCAACACAGAGCGGTGACAGAATAAAAAGCAGGAACACGGAGCGGTGACAGTTTAAAAAGCAGGAACACAGAGCGGTGACAGATTAAAAAGCAGGAACACAGTCCGCTGACAGTTTAAAAAGCAGGAACACAGAGCGGTGACAGTTTAAAAAGCAGGAACACACAGCGGTGACAGTTTAAAAAGCAGGAACACAGAGCGGTGACAGTTTAAAAAGCAGGAACACAGAGCGGTGACAGATTAAAAAGCAGGAACTCAGAGCGGTGACAGTTTAAAAAGCAGGAACTCAGAGCGGCGACAGTTTAAGAAGCAGGAACACAGAGCGGTGACAGATTAAAAAGCAGGAACACAGCGCGGTGACAGTTTAAAAAGCAGGAACACAGAGCGGTGACAGTTTAAAAAGCAGGAACACACAGCGGTGACAGTTTAAAAAGCAGGAACACAGAGCAGTGTCAGTGTAAAGAGCATGAACACAGAGCGTTTATGGATTAAAAAGCAGGAACACAGAGAGGCAACTGTTTAAAAAGTAGGAACACAGAGGGGCAACATTTTAAAGAGGAGTAACACAGAGCGGTGACAGTTTAAAAAGCAGGAACACAGAGCGGTGACAGTTTAAAAAGCAGGAACACAGAGTGGTGACAGTTTAAAAAGCAGGAACACAGAGCGGAGTCTGATTAAAAAGCAGGAACACAGCGCGGTGACAGTTTAAAAAGCAGGAACACAGAGCGGTGACAGTTTAAAAAGCAGGAACACACAGCGGTGACAGTTTAAAAAGCAGGAACACAGAGCGGTGACAGTTTAAAAAGCAGGAACACACAGCGGTGACAGTTTAAAAAGCAGGAACACAGAGCGGTGACAGTTTAAAAAGCAGGAACACACAGCGGTGACAGTTTAAAAAGCAGGAACACACAGCGGTGACAGTTTAAAAAGCAGGAACACAGAGCGGTGACAGATTAAAAAGCAGGAACTCAGAGCGGTGACAGTTTAAAAAGCAGGAACTCAGAGCGGCGACAGTTTAAAAAGCAGGAACACAGAGCGGTGACAGATTAAAAAGCAGGAGCTCAGAGCGGTGACAGTTTAAAAAGCAGTAACACAGAGCGGTGACAGTTTAAAAAGCCGGAACACAGAGCGGTGACAGTTTAAAAAGCAGGAACACAGAGCAGTGTCAGTTTAAAGAGCATGAACACAGAGCGTTTATGGATTAAAAAGCAGGAACACAGAGCGGCAACTGTTTAAAAAGTAGGAACACAGAGCGGCAACATTTTAAAGAGGAGTAACACAGAGCGGTGACAGTTTAAAAAGCAGGAACACAGAGCGGTGACAGTTTACAGAGCGGTAACACTGAGCGGTGACAGATTAAAAAGCAGTAACGCAGAGCAGTGATAGTTTAAATAGAAGGAACACAGAGCGGCAACACTTAAAAGAGCAGGAACGCAGAGCTGTGACAGTTTACAGAGCGGGACACAGAGCGGGGACAGTTTAAAGCGCAGGAACACAGCGTTTACAGATTAAAATGCAAGAACACAGAGCGGTGACAGTTTAAGAGCATGGACACAGAGCGGTGACAATTTAAGAAGCAGGATCACAGAGCGGTGACAGTTTAAAAAGCAGGAACACAGAGCGGTGACAGTTTAAAAAGCAGGAAGACAGAGCGGTGACATTTTAAAAAGCAGGAACACAGAGCGGTGACATTTTAAAAAGCAGGAACACAGAACGGTGACAGTTTAAAAAGCAGGAACTCAGAGCGGTGACAGTTTAAAAAGCAGGAACTCAGAGCGGTGACAGTTTAAAAAGCAGGAACTCAGAGCGGCGACAGTTAAAAAAGCAGGAACACAGAGCGGTGACAGATTAAAAAGCAGGAACACAGCGCGGTGACAGTTTAAAAAGCAGGAACACAGAGCGGTGACAGTTTAAAAAGCTGGAACACAGCGCGGTGTCAGTTTAAAAAGCCGCAACACAGCGCGGTGTCAGTTTAAAAAGCAGGAACACAGAGCGGTGACAGTTTAAAAAGCAGGAACACAGAGCAGTGTCAGTTTAAAGAGCAGGAACACAGAGCGGTGACAGTTTAAAGAGGAGGAACACAGAGCGTTTATGGATTAAAAAGCAGGAACACAGAGCGGCAACTGTTTAAAAAGTAGGAACACAGAGCGGCAACTTTTTAAAGAGGAGTAACACAGAGCGGTGACAGTTTAAAAAGCAGGAACACAGAGTGGTGACAGTTTACAGGGCGGTAACACTGAGCGGTGACAGATTAAAAAGCAGTAACGCAGAGCGGTGATAGTTTAAATAGAAGGAACACAGAGCGGCAACACTTAAAAGAGCAGGAACACAGAGCTGTGACAGTTTACAGAGCGGGAACACAGAGCGGTGACAGTTTAAAATGCAGGAACATAGAGCGGTGAGAGTATAAAAAGCAGGAACACAGAGTGGCGGCAGTTTAAAAAGTAGGAACACAGAGCGGTGACAGTTTATAGAGCAGGAAAACAGAGCGTTTACAGATCAAAAAGCAGGAAAACAGAGCGGCGACTGTTTAAAGTGCAGCAACACAGAGCGGTGACAGAATAACAAGCAGGAACACGGAGCGGTGACAGATTAAAAAGCAGGAACACAGAGTGGTGACAGTTTAAAAAGCAGGAACACAAAGCGGTGACAGTTTTAAAAGCAGGAACACAGCGCGGTGACAGTTTAAAAAGCAGGAACACAGAGCGGTGACAGTTTAAAAAGCAGGAACACAGAGCGGTGACAGTTTAAAAAGCAGGAACTCAGAGCGGTGACAGTTTTAAAAGCAGGAACACAGAGCGGTGACAGTTTAAAAAGCAGGAACACAGAGTGGTGACACTTTAAAAAGCAGGAACACAGAGCGGTGACAGTTTAAAAAGCAGGAACACAGAGCGGTGACAGATTAAAAAGCAGGAACTCAGAGCTGTGACAGTTTAAAAAGCAGGAACTCAGAGCGGTGACAGTTTAAAAAGCAGGAACTCAGAGCGGTGACAGTTTAAAAAGCAGGAACTCAGAGCGGTGACAGTTTAAAAAGCAGGAAGACAGAGCGGTGACAGTTTAAAAAGCAGGAACACAAAGCGGTGACAGATTAAAAAGCAGGAACACAGCGCGGTGACAGTTTAAAAAGCAGGAACACAGAGCGGTGACAGTTTAAAATGCCGGAACACAGAGCGGTGACAGTTTAAAAAGCAGGAACACACAGCGGTGACAGGTTAAAAAGCAGGAACACAGAGCGGTGATAGTTTAAAAAGCAGGAACACAAAGCGGTGACAGATTAAAAAGCAGGAACACAGCGCGGTGACAGTTTAAAAAGCAGGAACACAGAGCGGTGACAGTTTAAAAAGCCGGAACACAGAGCGGTGACAGTTTAAAAAGCAGGAACACACAGCGGTGACAGGTTAAAAAGCAGGAACACACAGCGGTGACAGTTTAAAAAGTAGGAACACAGAGCAGTGTCAGTTTAAAGAGCATGAACACAGAGCGTTTATGGATTAAAAAGCAGGAACACAGAGAGGCAACTGTTTAAAAAGTAGGAACACAGAGCGGCAACATTTTAAAGAGGAGTAACAGAGAGCGGTGACAGTTTAAAAAGCAGGAACACAGAGCGGTGACAGTTTAAAAAGCAGGAACACAGAGCGGTGACAGTTTAAAAAGCAGGAACACAGAGCGGTGATGGTTTAAAAAGCAGGAACACAGAGTGCTGACAGTTTAAAAAGCAGGAAAACAGAGCGGTGACAATTTAAAAAGCAGGAACACAGAGCGGTGACAGTTTCAAAAGCAGGAACACAGAGCGGTGACAGTTTAAAAAGCAGGAAAACAGAGCGGTGACAATTTAAAAAGCAGGAACACAGAGCGGTGACAGTTTAAAAAGTAGGAACACAGAGCGGTGACAGTTTAAAAAGCAGGAACACAGAGCGGTGACAGTTTAAAGAGCAGGGACACAGAGCGGTGACAATTTAAAAAGCAGGATCACAGAGCGGTGACTGTTTAAAGAGCAGGAACACAGAGCGGTGACAGTTTATAATGCAGGAACATAGAGCGGTGACAGTTTAAAAAGCAGGAACACAGAGTGGCGACAGTTTAAAGAGCAGGAACACAAAGTGGTGACAGTTTAAAAAGTAGGAACACAGAGCGGTGACAGTTTATAGAGAAGGAAAACAGAGCGTTTACAGATCAAAAAGCAGGAAAACAGAGCGGCGACTGTTTAAAGTGCAGCAACACAGAGCGGTGACAGAATAAAAAGCAGGAACACGGAGCAGTGACAGATTAAAATGCAGGAACACAGTCCGGTGACAGTTTAAAAAGCAGGAACACAGAGTGGTGACAGTTTAAAAAGCAGGAACACAGAGCGGTGACATTTCAAAAAGCAGGATCACAGAGCGGTGACAGTTTAAAAAGCAGGAACACAGAGCGGTGACAGTTTAAAAAGCAGGAACACAGAGCGGTGACAGTTTAAAAAGCAGGAACACAGAGCGGTGACAGTTTAAAAAGCAGGAACACAGAGCGGTGACAGTTTAAAAAGCAGGAACACAGAGCGGTGACAGTTTAAAAAGCAGGAACACAGAGCGGTGACAGTTTAAAAAGCAGGAACACAGAGCGGTGACAGTTTAAAAAGCAGGAACACAGAGCGGTGACAGTTTAAAAAGCAGGAACACAGAGCGGTGTCAGTTTAAAAAGCAGGAACACAGAGCGGTGACAGTTTAAAAAGCAGGAACACAGAGCGGTGACAGTTTAAAAAGCAGGAACACAGAGCGGTGACAGTTTAAAAAGCAGGAACACAGAGCGGTGTCAGTTTAAAAAGCAGGAACACGGAGCGGTGACAGTTTAAAAAGCCGGAACACTGCGCGGTGTCAGTTTAAAAAGCAGGAACACAGAGCGGTGACAGTTTAAAAAGCCGGAACACAGAGCAGTGTCAGTTTAAAGAGCAGGAACACAGAGCGGTGACAGTTTAAAGAGGAGGAACACAGAGCGTTTATGGATTAAAAAGCAGGGACACAGAGCGGCAACTGTTTAAAAAGTAGGAACACAGAGCGGCAACTTTTTAAAGAGGAGTAACACAGAGCGGTGACAGTTTAAAAAGCAGGAACACAGAACGGTTACAGTTTACAGAGCGGGAATGCTGAGCGGTGACAGATTAAAAAGCAGTAACGCAGAGCGGTGATAGTTTAAATAGAAGGAACACAGAGCGGCAACACTTAAAAGAGCAGGAACACAGAGCTGTGACAGTTTACAGAGCGGGAACACAGAGCGGGGACACTTTAAAGCACAGGAACACAGCGTTTACAGATTAAAATGCAAGAACACAGAGCGGTGACAGTTTTAAAAGCTGGAACACAGAGTGGCGACAGTCTAAAAAGCAGGAACACAGAGCGGTGACAGTTTAAGCAGCAGGAACACAGAGCGGTGACAGTTTAAAAAGCAGGAACACAGAGCGGTGACAGTTTAAAGAGCAGGGACACAGAGCGGTGACAATTTAAAAAGCAGGATCACAGAGCGGTGACAGTTTAAGAAGCAGGAACACAGAACAGCGACAGTTTAAAGAGCAGGAACACAGAGCGGTGACAGTTTATAGAGCAGGAAAACAGAGCGTTTACAGATCAAAAAGCAGGAAAACAGAGCGGCGACTGTTTAAAGTGCAGCAACACAGAGCGGTGACAGAATAAAAAGCAGGAACACGGAGCGGTGACAGATTAAAAAGCAGGAACACAGTCCGGTGACAGTTTAAAAAGCAGGAACACAGAGTGGTGACAGTTTAAAAAACAGGAACACAGAGCGGTGACAGATTAAAAAGCAGGAACACAGAGCGGTGACAGTTTAAAAAGCCGGAACACAGAGCGGTGACAGTTTAAAAAGCAGGAACACACAGCGGTGACAGGTTAAAAAGCAGGAACACAGAGCGGTGACAGTTTAAAAAGCAGGAACACAGAGCAGTGTCAGTTTAAAGAGCATGAACACAGAGCGTTTATGGATTAAAAAGCAGGAACACAGAGAGGCAACTGTTTAAAAAGTAGGAACACAGAGCGGCAACATTTTAAAGAGGAGTAACACAGAGCGGTGACAGTTTAAAAAGCAGGAACACAGAGCGGTGACAGTTTAAAAAGCAGGAACACAGAGCGGTGACAGTTTAAAAAGCAGGAACACAGAGCGGTGATGGTTTAAAAAGCAGGAACACAGAGTGCTGACAGTTTAAAAAGCAGGAAAACAGAGCGGTGACAATTTAAAAAGCAGGAACACAGAGCGGTGACAGTTTAAAAAGCAGGAACACAGAGCGGTGACAGTTTAAAAAGCAGGAAAACAGAGCGGTGACAATTTAAAAAGCAGGAACACAGAGCGGTGACAGTTTAAAAAGTAGGAACACAGAGCGGTGACAGTTTAAAAAGCAGGAACACAGAGCGGTGACAGTTTAAAGAGCAGGGACACAGAGCGGTGACAATTTAAAAAGCAGGATCACAGAGCGGTGACAGTTTAAAGAGCAGGAACACAGAGCGGTGACAGTTTATAATGCAGGAACATAGAGCGGTGACAGTTTAAAAAGCAGGAACACAGAGTGGCGACAGTTTAAAGAGCAGGAACACAAAGTGGTGACAGTTTAAAAAGTAGGAACACAGAGCGGTGACAGTTTATAGAGAAGGAAAACAGAGCGTTTACAGATCAAAAAGCAGGAAAACAGAGCGGCGACTGTTTAAAGTGCAGCAACACAGAGCGGTGACAGAATAAAAAGCAGGAACACGGAGCAGTGACAGATTAAAATGCAGGAACACAGTCCGGTGACAGTTTAAAAAGCAGGAACACAGAGTGGTGACAGTTTAAAAAGCAGGAACACAGAGCGGTGACATTTCAAAAAGCAGGATCACAGAGCGGTGACAGTTTAAAAAGCAGGAACACAGAGCGGTGACAGTTTAAAAAGCAGGAACACAGAGCGGTGACAGTTTAAAAAGCAGGAACACAGAGCGGTGACAGTTTAAAAAGCAGGAAAGCAGAGCGGTGATAGTTTAAATAGAAGGAACACAGAGCGGTGACAGTTTAAAAAGCAGGAACACAGAGCGGTGACAGTTTAAAAAGCAGGAACACAGAGCGGTGACAGTTTAAAGAGCAGGGACACAGAGCGGTGACAATTTAAAAAGCAGGATCACAGAGCAGTGACAGTTTAAAAAGCAGGAACACAGAGCGGTGACAGTTTAAAAATCAGGAACACAGAGCGGTGACAGTTTAAAGAGCAGGAACACAGAACAGCGACAGTTTAAAGAGCAGGAACACAGAGCGGTGACAGTTTATAATGCAGGAACATAGAGCGGTGAGAGTATAAAAAGCAGGAACACAGAGTGGCGACAGTTTAAAGAGCAGGAACACAAAGTGGTGACAGTTTAAAAAGCAGGAACACAGAGCGGTGACAGTTTAAAAAGCAGGAACACAGAGCGGTGACAGTTTAAAAAGCAGGAACACAGAGCGGTGACAGTTTAAAGAGCAGGGACACAGAGCGGTGACAATTTAAAAAGCAGGATCACAGAGCAGTGACAGTTTAAAAAGCAGGAACACAGAGCGGTGACAGTTTAAAAATCAGGAACACAGAGCGGTGACAGTTTAAAGAGCAGGAACACAGAACAGCGACAGTTTAAAGAGCAGGAACACAGAGCGGTGACAGTTTATAATGCAGGAACATAGAGCGGTGAGAGTATAAAAAGCAGGAACACAGAGTGGCGACAGTTTAAAGAGCAGGAACACAAAGTGGTGACAGTTTAAAAAGTAGGAACACAAAGTGGTGACAGTTTAAAGAGCAGGAACACAGAGCGTTTACAGATCAAAAAGCAGGAAAACTGAGCGGCGACTGTTTAAAGTGCAGCAACACAGAGCGGTGACAGAATAAAAAGCAGGAACACGGAGCGGTGACAGATTAAAAAGCAGGAACACAGTCCGGTGACAGTTTAAAAAGCAGGAACACAGAGTGGTGACAGTTTAAAAAGCAGGAACACAGAGCGGAGTCTGATTAAAAAGCAGGAACACAGCGCGGTGACAGTTTAAAAAGCAGGAACACAGAGCGGTGACAGTTTAAAGAGCATGAACACAGAGCGTTTATGGATTAAATGCAGGAACACAGAGAGGCAACTGTTTAAAAAGTTGGAACACAGAGCGGCAACATTTTAAAGAGGAGTAACACAGAGCGGTGACAGTTTAAAAAGCGGGAACACAGAGCGGTGACAGATTAAAAAGCAGGAACTCAGAGCGGTGACAGTTTAAAAAGCAGGAACACAGAGCGGTGACAGTTTAAAAAGCAGGAACACAGAGCGGTGACAGTTTAAAAAGCAGGAACACAGAGCGGTGACAGTTTAAAAAGCAGGAACACAGAGCGGTGACAGTTTAAAAAGCAGGAACACAGAGCGGTGACAGTTTAAAGAGCAGGGACACAGAGCGGTGACAATTTAAAAAGCAGGATCACAGAGCAGTGACAGTTTAAAAAGCAGGAACACAGAGCGGTGACAGTTTAAAAAGCAGGAACACAGAGCGGTGACAGTTTAAAAAGCAGGAACACAGAGCGGTGACAGTTTAAAAAGCAGGAACACAGAGCGGTGACAGTTTAAAAAGCAGGAACACAGAGCGGTGACAGTTTGAAAAGCAGGAACACAGAGCGGTGACAGTTTAAAGAGCAGGGACACAGAGCGGTGACAATTTAAAAAGCAGGATCACAGAGCAGTGACAGTTTAAAAAGCAGGAACACAGAGCGGTGACAGTTTAAAAATCAGGAACACAGAGCGGTGACAGTTTAAAGAGCAGGAACACAGAACAGCGACAGTTTAAAGAGCAGGAACACAGAGCGGTGACTGTTTATAATGCAGGAACATAGAGCGGTGAGAGTATAAAAAGCAGGAACACAGAGTGGCGACAGTTTAAAGAGCAGGAACACAAAGTGGTGACAGTTTAAAAAGTAGGAACACAGAGCGGTGACAGTTTATAGAGCAGGAAAACAGAGCGTTTACAGATCAAAAAGCAGGAAAACTGAGCGGCGACTGTTTAAAGTGCAGCAACACAGAGCGGTGACAGAATAAAAAGCAGGAACACGGAGCGGTGACAGATTAAAAAGCAGGAACACAGTCCGGTGACAGTTTAAAAAGCAGGAACACAGAGTGGTGACAGTTTAAAAAGCAGGAACACAGAGCGGAGTCTGATTAAAAAGCAGGAACACAGCGCGGTGACAGTTTAAAAAGCAGGAACACAGAGCGGTGACAGTTTAAAAAGCAGGAACACACAGCGGTGACAGTTTAAAAGGCAGGCACACAGAGCGGTGACAGTTTAAAAAGCAGGAACACAGAGCGGTGACAGATTAAAAAGCAGGAACACAGCGCGGTGACAGTTTAAAAATCAGGAACACAGAGCGGTGACAGTTTAAAAAGCAGGAACACACAGCGGTGACAGTTTAAAAAGCAGGAACACAGAGCAGTGTCAGTTTAAAGAGCAGGAACACAGAGCGGTGACAGTTTAAAGAGGAGTAACACAGAGCGGTGACAGTTTAAAAAGCGGGAACACAGAGCGGTGACAGATTAAAAAGCAGGAACTCAGAGCGGTGACAGTTTAAAAAGCAGGAACACAGAGCGGTGACACTTTAAAAAGCAGGAACACAGAGCGGTGACAGATTAAAAAGCAGGAACTCAGAGCGGTGACAGGTTAAAAAGCAGGAACTCAGAGCGGTGACAGTTTAAAAAGCAGGAACTCAGAGCGGCGACAGTTTAAAAAGCAGGAACACAGAGCGGTGACAGATTAAAAAGCAGGAACTCAGAGCGGTGACAGTTTAAAAAGCAGTAACACAGAGCGGTGACAGTTTAAAAAGCAGGCACACAGAGCGCTGACAGTTTTAAAAGCCGGAACACAGAGCGGTGACAGTTTAAAAAGCAGGAACACAGAGCGGTGACAGTTTAAAAAGCAGGAACACAGTCCGGTGACAGTTTAAAAAGCAGGAACACAGAGTGGTGACAGTTTAAAAAGCAGGAACACAGAGCGGAGTCTGATTAAAAAGCAGGAACACAGCGCGGTGACAGTTTAAAAAGCAGGAACACAGAGCGGTGACAGTTTAAAAAGCAGGAACACACAGCGGTGACAGTTTAAAAAGCAGGAACACAGAGCGGTGACAGTTTAAAAAGCAGGAACACAGAGCGGTGACAGATTAAAAAGCAGGAACTCAGAGCGGTGACAGTTTAAAAAGCAGGAACTCAGAGCGGCGACAGTTTAAAAAGCAGGAACACAGAGCGGTGACAGATTAAAAAGCAGGAACACACAGCGGTGACAGTTTAAAAAGCAGGAACACAGAGCAGTGTCAGTTTAAAGAGCATGAACACAGAGCGTTTATGGATTAAATGCAGGAACACAGAGAGGCAACTGTTTAAAAAGTTGGAACACAGAGCGGCAACATTTTAAAGAGGAGTAACACAGAGCGGTGCCAGTTTAAAAAGCAGGAACACAGAGCGGTGACAGTTTAAAAAGCGGGAACACAGAGCGGTGACAGATTAAAAAGCAGGAACTCAGAGCGGTGACAGTTTAAAAAGCAGGAACACAGAGCGGTGACAGTTTAAAAAGCAGGAACACAGAGCGGTGACAGTTTAAAAAGCAGGAACACAGAGCGGTGACAGTTTAAAAAGCGGGAACACAGAGCGGTGACAGATTAAAAAGCAGGAACTCAGAGCGGTGACAGTTTAAAAAGCAGGAACACAGAGCGGTGACAGTTTAAAAAGCAGGAACACAGAGCGGTGACAGTTTAAAAAGCAGGAACACAGAGCGGTGACAGTTTAAAAAGCAGGAACACAGAGCGGTGACAGTTTAAAAAGCAGGAACACAGAGCGGTGACAGTTTAAAGAGCAGGGACACAGAGCGGTGACAATTTAAAAAGCAGGATCACAGAGCAGTGACAGTTTAAAAAGCAGGAACACAGAGCGGTGACAGTTTAAAAAGCAGGAACACAGAGCGGTGACAGTTTAAAAAGCAGGAACACAGAGCGGTGACAGTTTAAAAAGCAGGAACACAGAGCGGTGACAGTTTAAAAAGCAGGAACACAGAGCGGTGACAGTTTGAAAAGCAGGAACACAGAGCGGTGACAGTTTAAAGAGCAGGGACACAGAGCGGTGACAATTTAAAAAGCAGGATCACAGAGCAGTGACAGTTTAAAAAGCAGGAACACAGAGCGGTGACAGTTTAAAAATCAGGAACACAGAGCGGTGACAGTTTAAAGAGCAGGAACACAGAACAGCGACAGTTTAAAGAGCAGGAACACAGAGCGGTGACTGTTTATAATGCAGGAACATAGAGCGGTGAGAGTATAAAAAGCAGGAACACAGAGTGGCGACAGTTTAAAGAGCAGGAACACAAAGTGGTGACAGTTTAAAAAGTAGGAACACAGAGCGGTGACAGTTTATAGAGCAGGAAAACAGAGCGTTTACAGATCAAAAAGCAGGAAAACTGAGCGGCGACTGTTTAAAGTGCAGCAACACAGAGCGGTGACAGAATAAAAAGCAGGAACACGGAGCGGTGACAGATTAAAAAGCAGGAACACAGTCCGGTGACAGTTTAAAAAGCAGGAACACAGAGTGGTGACAGTTTAAAAAGCAGGAACACAGAGCGGAGTCTGATTAAAAAGCAGGAACACAGCGCGGTGACAGTTTAAAAAGCAGGAACACAGAGCGGTGACAGTTTAAAAAGCCGGAACACACAGCGGTGACAGTTTAAAAGGCAGGCACACAGAGCGGTGACAGTTTAAAAAGCAGGAACACAGAGCGGTGACAGATTAAAAAGCAGGAACACAGCGCGGTGACAGTTTAAAAATCAGGAACACAGAGCGGTGACAGTTTAAAAAGCAGGAACACACAGCGGTGACAGTTTAAAAAGCAGGAACACAGAGCAGTGTCAGTTTAAAGAGCAGGAACACAGAGCGGTGACAGTTTAAAGAGGAGTAACACAGAGCGGTGACAGTTTAAAAAGCGGGAACACAGAGCGGTGACAGATTAAAAAGCAGGAACTCAGAGCGGTGACAGTTTAAAAAGCAGGAACACAGAGCGGTGACACTTTAAAAAGCAGGAACACAGAGCGGTGACAGATTAAAAAGCAGGAACTCAGAGCGGTGACAGGTTAAAAAGCAGGAACTCAGAGCGGTGACAGTTTAAAAAGCAGGAACTCAGAGCGGCGACAGTTTAAAAAGCAGGAACACAGAGCGGTGACAGATTAAAAAGCAGGAACTCAGAGCGGTGACAGTTTAAAAAGCAGTAACACAGAGCGGTGACAGTTTAAAAAGCAGGCACACAGAGCGCTGACAGTTTTAAAAGCCGGAACACAGAGCGGTGACAGTTTAAAAAGCAGGAACACAGAGCGGTGACAGTTTAAAAAGCAGGAACACACAGCGGTGACAGTTTAAAAAGCAGGAACACAGTCCGGTGACAGTTTAAAAAGCAGGAACACAGAGTGGTGACAGTTTAAAAAGCAGGAACACAGAGCGGAGTCTGATTAAAAAGCAGGAACACAGCGCGGTGACAGTTTAAAAAGCAGGAACACAGAGCGGTGACAGTTTAAAAAGCAGGAACACACAGCGGTGACAGTTTAAAAAGCAGGAACACAGAGCGGTGACAGTTTAAAAAGCAGGAACACAGAGCGGTGACAGATTAAAAAGCAGGAACTCAGAGCGGTGACAGTTTAAAAAGCAGGAACTCACAGCGGCGACAGTTTAAAAAGCAGGAACACAGAGCGGTGACAGATTAAAAAGCAGGAACACACAGCGGTGACAGTTTAAAAAGCAGGAACACAGAGCAGTGTCAGTTTATAGAGCATGAACACAGAGCGTTTATGGATTAAATGCAGGAACACAGAGAGGCAACTGTTTAAAAAGTTGGAACACAGAACGGCAACATTTTAAAGAGGAGTAACACAGAGCGGTGACAGTTTAAAAAGCGGGAACACAGAGCGGTGACAGATTAAAAAGCAGGAACTCAGAGCGGTGACAGTTTAAAAAGCAGGAACACAGAGCGGTGACAATTTAAAAAGCAGGAACACAGAGCGGTGACAGTTTAAAAAGCAGGAACACAGAGCGGTGACAGTTTAAAAAGCAGGAACACAGAGCGGTGACAGTTTAAAAAGCAGGAACACAGAGCGGTGACAGTTTAAAGAGCAGGGACACAGAGCGGTGACAATTTAAAAAGCAGGATCACAGAGCAGTGACAGTTTAAAAAGCAGGAACACAGAGCGGTGACAGTTTAAAAAGCAGGAACACAGAGCGGTGACAGTTTAAAAAGCAGGAACACAGAGCGGTGACAGTTTAAAAAGCAGGAACACAGAGCGGTGACAGTTTAAAAAGCAGGAACACAGAGCGGTGACAGTTTAAAAAGCAGGAACACAGAGCGGTGACAGTTTAAAGAGCAGGGACACAGAGCGGTGACAGATTAAAAAGCAGGAACACAGAGCGGTGACAGTTTAAAAAGCAGGAACACAGAGCGGTGACAGTTTAAAAAGCAGGAACACAGAGCGGTGACAGTTTAAAGAGCAGGGACACAGAGCGGTGACAATTTAAAAAGCAGGATCACAGAGCAGTGACAGTTTAAAAAGCAGGAACACAGAGCGGTGACAGTTTAAAAATCAGGAACACAGAGCGGTGACAGTTTAAAGAGCAGGAACACAGAACAGCGACAGTTTAAAGAGCAGGAACACAGAGCGGTGACTGTTTATAATGCAGGAACATAGAGCGGTGAGAGTATAAAAAGCAGGAACACAGAGTGGCGACAGTTTAAAGAGCAGGAACACAAAGTGGTGACAGTTTAAAAAGTAGGAACACAGAGCGGTGACAGTTTATAGAGCAGGAAAACAGAGCGTTTACAGATCAAAAAGCAGGAAAACTGAGCGGCGACTGTTTAAAGTGCAGCAACACAGAGCGGTGACAGAATAAAAAGCAGGAACACGGAGCGGTGACAGATTAAAAAGCAGGAACACAGTCCGGTGACAGTTTAAAAAGCAGGAACACAGAGTGGTGACAGTTTAAAAAGCAGGAACACAGAGCGGAGTATGATTAAAAAGCAGGAACACAGCGCGGTGACAGTTTAAAAAGCAGGAACACAGAGCGGTGACAGTTTAAAAAGCAGGAACACACAGCGGTGACAGTTTAAAAGGCAGGCACACAGAGCGGTGACAGTTTAAAAAGCAGGAACACAGAGCGGTGACAGATTAAAAAGCAGGAACACAGCGCGGTGACAGTTTAAAAATCAGGAACACAGAGCGGTGACAGTTTAAAAAGCAGGAACACACAGCGGTGACAGTTTAAAAAGCAGGAACACAGAGCAGTGTCAGTTTAAAGAGCAGGAACACAGAGCGGTGACAGTTTAAAGAGGAGTAACACAGAGCGGTGACAGTTTAAAAAGCGGGAACACAGAGCGGTGACAGATTAAAAAGCAGGAACTCAGAGCGGTGACAGTTTAAAAAGCAGGAACACAGAGCGGTGACACTTTAAAAAGCAGGAACACAGAGCGGTGACAGATTAAAAAGCAGGAACTCAGAGCGGTGACAGGTTAAAAAGCAGGAACTCAGAGCGGTGACAGTTTAAAAAGCAGGAACTCAGAGCGGCGACAGTTTAAAAAGCAGGAACACAGAGCGGTGACAGATTAAAAAGCAGGAACTCAGAGCGGTGACAGTTTAAAAAGCAGTAACACAGAGCGGTGACAGTTTAAAAAGCAGGCACACAGAGCGCTGACAGTTTTAAAAGCCGGAACACAGAGCGGTGACAGTTTAAAAAGCAGGAACACAGAGCGGTGACAGTTTAAAAAGCAGGAACACAGAATGGTGACAGTTTAAAAAGCAGGAACACAGAGCGGTGACAGTTTAAAAAGCAGGAACACAGAGCGGTGACAGTTTAAAAAGCAGGAACACAGAGCAGTGTCAGTTTAAAGAGCATGAACACAGAGCGTTTATGGATTAAAAAGCAGGAACACAGAGCGGCAACTGTTTAAAAAGTAGGAACACAGAGCGGCAACTGTTTAAAAAGTAGGAACACAGAGCGGCAACATTTTAAAGAGGAGTAACACAGAGCGGTGACAGTTTTAAAAGCAGGAACACAGAGCGGTGACAGTTTAAAAAGCAGGAACACAGAGCGGTGACAGTTTACAGAGCGGTAACACTGAGCGGTGACAGATTAAAAAGCAGTAACGCAGAGCAGTGATAGTTTAAATAGAAGGAACACAGAGCGGCAACACTTAAAAGAGCAGGAACACAGAGCTGTGACAGTTTACTGAGCGGGACACAGAGCGGGGACAGTTTAAAGCGCAGGAACACAGCGTTTACAGATTAAAATGCAAGAACACAGAGCGGTGACAGTTTAAGAGCAGGGACACAGAGCGGTGACAATTTAAGAAGCAGGATCACAGAGCGGTGACAGTTTAAAAAGCAGGAACACAGAGCGGTGACAGTTTAAAAAGCAGGAACACACAGCGGTGACAGTTTAAAAAGCAGGAACACAGAGCAGTGTCAGTTTAAAGAGCAGGAACACAGAGCGGTGACAGTTTAAAGAGGAGTAACACAGAGCGGTGACAGTTTAAAAAGCGGGAACACAGAGCGGTGACAGATTAAAAAGCAGGAACTCAGAGCGGTGACAGTTTAAAAAGCAGGAACACAGAGCGGTGACACTTTAAAAAGCAGGAACACAGAGCGGTGACAGATTAAAAAGCAGGAACTCAGAGCGGTGACAGGTTAAAAAGCAGGAACTCAGAGCGGTGACAGTTTAAAAAGCAGGAACTCAGAGCGGCGACAGTTTAAAAAGCAGGAACACAGAGCGGTGACAGATTAAAAAGCAGGAACTCAGAGCGGTGACAGTTTAAAAAGCAGTAACACAGAGCGGTGACAGTTTAAAAAGCAGGCACACAGAGCGCTGACAGTTTTAAAAGCCGGAACACAGAGCGGTGACAGTTTAAAAAGCAGGAACACAGAGCGGTGACAGTTTAAAAAGCAGGAACACACAGCGGTGACAGTTTAAAAAGCAGGAACACAGTCCGGTGACAGTTTAAAAAGCAGGAACACAGAGTGGTGACAGTTTAAAAAGCAGGAACACAGAGCGGAGTCTGATTAAAAAGCAGGAACACAGCGCGGTGACAGTTTAAAAAGCAGGAACACAGAGCGGTGACAGTTTAAAAAGCAGGAACACACAGCGGTGACAGTTTAAAAAGCAGGAACACAGAGCGGTGACAGTTTAAAAAGCAGGAACACAGAGCGGTGACAGATTAAAAAGCAGGAACTCAGAGCGGTGACAGTTTAAAAAGCAGGAACTCAGAGCGGCGACAGTTTAAAAAGCAGGAACACAGAGCGGTGACAGATTAAAAAGCAGGAACACACAGCGGTGACAGTTTAAAAAGCAGGAACACAGAGCAGTGTCAGTTTAAAGAGCATGAACACAGAGCGTTTATGGATTAAATGCAGGAACACAGAGAGGCAACTGTTTAAAAAGTTGGAACACAGAACGGCAACATTTTAAAGAGGAGTAACACAGAGCGGTGACAGTTTAAAAAGCGGGAACACAGAGCGGTGACAGATTAAAAAGCAGGAACTCAGAGCGGTGACAGTTTAAAAAGCAGGAACACAGAGCGGTGACAATTTAAAAAGCAGGAACACAGAGCGGTGACAGTTTAAAAAGCAGGAACACAGAGCGGTGACAGTTTAAAAAGCAGGAACACAGAGCGGTGACAGTTTAAAAAGCAGGAACACAGAGCGGTGACAGTTTAAAGAGCAGGGACACAGAGCGGTGACAATTTAAAAAGCAGGATCACAGAGCAGTGACAGTTTAAAAAGCAGGAACACAGAGCGGTGACAGTTTAAAAAGCAGGAACACAGAGCGGTGACAGTTTAAAAAGCAGGAACACAGAGCGGTGACAGTTTAAAAAGCAGGAACACAGAGCGGTGACAGTTTAAAAAGCAGGAACACAGAGCAGTGTCAGTTTAAAGAGCATGAACACAGAGCGTTTATGGATTAAAAAGCAGGAACACAGAGCGGCAACTGTTTAAAAAGTAGGAACACAGAGCGGCAACTGTTTAAAAAGTAGGAACACAGAGCGGCAACATTTTAAAGAGGAGTAACACAGAGCGGTGACAGTTTTAAAAGCAGGAACACAGAGCGGTGACAGTTTAAAAAGCAGGAACACAGAGCGGTGACAGTTTACAGAGCGGTAACACTGAGCGGTGACAGATTAAAAAGCAGTAACGCAGAGCAGTGATAGTTTAAATAGAAGGAACACAGAGCGGCAACACTTAAAAGAGCAGGAACACAGAGCTGTGACAGTTTACTGAGCGGGACACAGAGCGGGGACAGTTTAAAGCGCAGGAACACAGCGTTTACAGATTAAAATGCAAGAACACAGAGCGGTGACAGTTTAAGAGCAGGGACACAGAGCGGTGACAATTTAAGAAGCAGGATCACAGAGCGGTGACAGTTTAAAAAGCAGGAACACAGAGCGGTGACAGTTTAAAAAGCAGGAACACACAGCGGTGACAGTTTAAAAAGCAGGAACACAGAGCAGTGTCAGTTTAAAGAGCAGGAACACAGAGCGGTGACAGTTTAAAGAGGAGTAACACAGAGCGGTGACAGTTTAAAAAGCGGGAACACAGAGCGGTGACAGATTAAAAAGCAGGAACTCAGAGCGGTGACAGTTTAAAAAGCAGGAACACAGAGCGGTGACACTTTAAAAAGCAGGAACACAGAGCGGTGACAGATTAAAAAGCAGGAACTCAGAGCGGTGACAGGTTAAAAAGCAGGAACTCAGAGCGGTGACAGTTTAAAAAGCAGGAACTCAGAGCGGCGACAGTTTAAAAAGCAGGAACACAGAGCGGTGACAGATTAAAAAGCAGGAACTCAGAGCGGTGACAGTTTAAAAAGCAGTAACACAGAGCGGTGACAGTTTAAAAAGCAGGCACACAGAGCGCTGACAGTTTTAAAAGCCGGAACACAGAGCGGTGACAGTTTAAAAAGCAGGAACACAGAGCGGTGACAGTTTAAAAAGCAGGAACACACAGCGGTGACAGTTTAAAAAGCAGGAACACAGTCCGGTGACAGTTTAAAAAGCAGGAACACAGAGTGGTGACAGTTTAAAAAGCAGGAACACAGAGCGGAGTCTGATTAAAAAGCAGGAACACAGCGCGGTGACAGTTTAAAAAGCAGGAACACAGAGCGGTGACAGTTTAAAAAGCAGGAACACACAGCGGTGACAGTTTAAAAAGCAGGAACACAGAGCGGTGACAGTTTAAAAAGCAGGAACACAGAGCGGTGACAGATTAAAAAGCAGGAACTCAGAGCGGTGACAGTTTAAAAAGCAGGAACTCAGAGCGGCGACAGTTTAAAAAGCAGGAACACAGAGCGGTGACAGATTAAAAAGCAGGAACACACAGCGGTGACAGTTTAAAAAGCAGGAACACAGAGCAGTGTCAGTTTAAAGAGCATGAACACAGAGCGTTTATGGATTAAATGCAGGAACACAGAGAGGCAACTGTTTAAAAAGTTGGAACACAGAACGGCAACATTTTAAAGAGGAGTAACACAGAGCGGTGACAGTTTAAAAAGCGGGAACACAGAGCGGTGACAGATTAAAAAGCAGGAACTCAGAGCGGTGACAGTTTAAAAAGCAGGAACACAGAGCGGTGACAATTTAAAAAGCAGGAACACAGAGCGGTGACAGTTTAAAAAGCAGGAACACAGAGCGGTGACAGTTTAAAAAGCAGGAACACAGAGCGGTGACAGTTTAAAAAGCAGGAACACAGAGCGGTGACAGTTTAAAGAGCAGGGACACAGAGCGGTGACAATTTAAAAAGCAGGATCACAGAGCAGTGACAGTTTAAAAAGCAGGAACACAGAGCGGTGACAGTTTAAAAAGCAGGAACACAGAGCGGTGACAGTTTAAAAAGCAGGAACACAGAGCGGTGACAGTTTAAAAAGCAGGAACACAGAGCGGTGACAGTTTAAAAAGCAGGAACACAGAGCGGTGACAGTTTAAAAAGCAGGAACACAGAGCGGTGACAGTTTAAAGAGCAGGGACACAGAGCGGTGACAATTTAAAAAGCAGGATCACAGAGCAGTGACAGTTTAAAAAGCAGGAACACAGAGCGGTGACAGTTTAAAAATCAGGAACACAGAGCGGTGACAGTTTAAAGAGCAGGAACACAGAACAGCGACAGTTTAAAGAGCAGGAACACAGAGCGGTGACTGTTTATAATGCAGGAACATAGAGCGGTGAGAGTATAAAAAGCAGGAACACAGAGTGGCGACAGTTTAAAGAGCAGGAACACAAAGTGGTGACAGTTTAAAAAGTAGGAACACAGAGCGGTGACAGTTTATAGAGCAGGAAAACAGAGCGTTTACAGATCAAAAAGCAGGAAAACTGAGCGGCGACTGTTTAAAGTGCAGCAACACAGAGCGGTGACAGAATAAAAAGCAGGAACACGGAGCGGTGACAGATTAAAAAGCAGGAACACAGTCCGGTGACAGTTTAAAAAGCAGGAACACAGAGTGGTGACAGTTTAAAAAGCAGGAACACAGAGCGGAGTCTGATTAAAAAGCAGGAACACAGCGCGGTGACAGTTTAAAAAGCAGGAACACAGAGCGGTGACAGTTTAAAAAGCAGGAACACACAGCGGTGACAGTTTAAAAGGCAGGCACACAGAGCGGTGACAGTTTAAAAAGCAGGAACACAGAGCGGTGACAGATTAAAAAGCAGGAACACAGCGCGGTGACAGTTTAAAAATCAGGAACACAGAGCGGTGACAGTTTAAAAAGCAGGAACACACAGCGGTGACAGTTTAAAAAGCAGGAACACAGAGCAGTGTCAGTTTAAAGAGCAGGAACACAGAGCGGTGACAGTTTAAAGAGGAGTAACACAGAGCGGTGACAGTTTAAAAAGCGGGAACACAGAGCGGTGACAGATTAAAAAGCAGGAACTCAGAGCGGTGACAGTTTAAAAAGCAGGAACACAGAGCGGTGACACTTTAAAAAGCAGGAACACAGAGCGGTGACAGATTAAAAAGCAGGAACTCAGAGCGGTGACAGGTTAAAAAGCAGGAACTCAGAGCGGTGACAGTTTAAAAAGCAGGAACTCAGAGCGGCGACAGTTTAAAAAGCAGGAACACAGAGCGGTGACAGATTAAAAAGCAGGAACTCAGAGCGGTGACAGTTTAAAAAGCAGTAACACAGAGCGGTGACAGTTTAAAAAGCAGGCACACAGAGCGCTGACAGTTTAAAAGCCGGAACACAGAGCGGTGACAGTTTAAAAAGCAGGAACACAGAGCGGTGACAGTTTAAAAAGCAGGAACACAGAATGGTGACAGTTTAAAAAGCAGGAACACAGAGCGGTGACAGTTTAAAAAGCAGGAACACAGAGCGGTGACAGTTTAAAAAGCAGGAACACAGAGCAGTGTCAGTTTAAAGAGCATGAACACAGAGCGTTTATGGATTAAAAAGCAGGAACACAGAGCGGCAACTGTTTAAAAAGTAGGAACACAGAGCGGCAACTGTTTAAAAAGTAGGAACACAGAGCGGCAACATTTTAAAGAGGAGTAACACAGAGCGGTGACAGTTTAAAAAGCAGGAACACAGAGCGGTGACAGTTTAAAAAGCAGGAACACAGAGCGGTGACAGTTTACAGAGCGGTAACACTGAGCGGTGACAGATTAAAAAGCAGTAACGCAGAGCAGTGATAGTTTAAATAGAAGGAACACAGAGCGGCAACACTTAAAAGAGCAGGAACACAGAGCTGTGACAGTTTACTGAGCGGGACACAGAGCGGGGACAGTTTAAAGCGCAGGAACACAGCGTTTACAGATTAAAATGCAAGAACACAGAGCGGTGACAGTTTAAGAGCAGGGACACAGAGCGGTGACAATTTAAGAAGCAGGATCACAGAGCGGTGACAGTTTAAAAAGCAGGAACACAGAGCGGTGACAGTTTAAAAAGCAGGAACACAGAGCGGTGACAGTTTAAAAAGCAGGAACACAGAGCAGTGACAATTTCAAAAGCAGGATCACAGAGCGGTGACAGTTTAAAAAGCAGGAACACAGAGCGGTGACAGTTTAAAAAGCAGGAACACTGAGCGGCGACAGATTATAATGCAGAATCACAGAGCGGTGACAGTTTAAAAAGCAGGAACACAGAGCGGCGACAGTTTAAAGAGCAGGAACACAGAGCGGTGACAGTTTATAATGCAGGAACATGGAGCGGTGAGGGTATAAAAAGCAGGAACACAGAGTGGCGACATTTGAAAGAGCAGGAACACAGAGCGTTTACAGATCAAAAAGCAGGAAAACAGAGTGGCGACTGTTTAAAGTGCAGCAACACAGCGGTGACAGAATATAAAGCAGGAACACGGAGCGGTGACAGATTAAAAAGCAGGAACACAGTCTGGCGACAGTTTAAAAAGCAGGAACACAGAGCGGTGACATTTTAAAAAGCAGGAACACAGAGCGGTGACAGTTTAAAAAGCAGGAACACAGAGCGGTGACAGTTTAAAAAGCAGGAACTCAGAGCGGTGACAGTTTAAAAAGCAGGAACTCAGAGCGGTGACAGTTTAAAAAGCAGGAACACAGAGCGGTGACAGTTTAAAAAGCAGGAACACAGAGCGGTGACAGTTTAAAAAGCAGGAACACAGAGCGGTGACAGTTTCAAGAGCAGGAACACAGAGCGGTGACATTTTAAAAAGCAGGAACACAGAGCGGTGACAGTTTAAAAAGCAGGAACTCAGAGCGGTGACAGTTTAAAAAGCAGGAACTCAGAGCGGCGACAGTTAAAAAAGCAGGAACACAGAGCGCTGACAGATTAAAAAGCAGGAACACAGCGCGGTGACAGTTTAAAAAGCAGGAACACAGAGCGGTGACAGTTTAAAAAGCCGGAACACTGCGCGGTGTCAGTTTAAAAAGCAGGAACACAGAGCGGTGACAGTTTAAAAAGCCGGAACACAGAGCAGTGTCAGTTTAAAGAGCAGGAACACAGAGCGGTGACAGTTTAAAGAGGAGGAACACAGAGCGTTTATGGATTAAAAAGCAGGGACACAGAGCGGCAACTGTTTAAAAAGTAGGAACACAGAGCGGCAACTTTTTAAAGAGGAGTAACACAGAGCGGTGACAGTTTAAAAAGCAGGAACACAGAACGGTTACAGTTTACAGAGCGGGAATGCTGAGCGGTGACAGATTAAAAAGCAGTAACGCAGAGCGGTGATAGTTTAAAGAGCAGGGACACAGAGCGGTGACAATTTAAAAAGCAGGATCACAGAGCAGTGACAGTTTAAAAAGCAGGAACACAGAGCGGTGACAGTTTAAAAATCAGGAACACAGAGCGGTGACAGTTTAAAGAGCAGGAACACAGAACAGCGACAGTTTAAAGAGCAGGAACACAGAGCGGTGACTGTTTATAATGCAGGAACATAGAGCGGTGAGAGTATAAAAAGCAGGAACACAGAGTGGCGACAGTTTAAAGAGCAGGAACACAAAGTGGTGACAGTTTAAAAAGTAGGAACACAGAGCGGTGACAGTTTATAGAGCAGGAAAACAGAGCGTTTACAGATCAAAAAGCAGGAAAACTGAGCGGCGACTGTTTAAAGTGCAGCAACACAGAGCGGTGACAGAATAAATAGCAGGAACACGGAGCGGTGACAGATTAAAAAGCAGGAACACAGTCCGGTGACAGTTTAAAAAGCAGGAACACAGAGTGGTGACAGTTTAAAAAGCAGGAACACAGAGCGGAGTCTGATTAAAAAGCAGGAACACAGCGCGGTGACAGTTTAAAAAGCAGGAACACAGAGCGGTGACAGTTTAAAAAGCAGGAACACACAGCGGTGACAGTTTAAAAGGCAGGCACACAGAGCGGTGACAGTTTAAAAAGCAGGAACACAGAGCGGTGACAGATTAAAAAGCAGGAACACAGCGCGGTGACAGTTTAAAAATCAGGAACACAGAGCGGTGACAGTTTAAAAAGCAGGAACACACAGCGGTGACAGTTTAAAAAGCAGGAACACAGAGCAGTGTCAGTTTAAAGAGCAGGAACACAGAGCGGTGACAGTTTAAAGAGGAGTAACACAGAGCGGTGACAGTTTAAAAAGCGGGAACACAGAGCGGTGACAGATTAAAAAGCAGGAACTCAGAGCGGTGACAGTTTAAAAAGCAGGAACACAGAGCGGTGACACTTTAAAAAGCAGGAACACAGAGCGGTGACAGATTAAAAAGCAGGAACTCAGAGCGGTGACAGGTTAAAAAGCAGGAACTCAGAGCGGTGACAGTTTAAAAAGCAGGAACTCAGAGCGGCGACAGTTTAAAAAGCAGGAACACAGAGCGGTGACAGATTAAAAAGCAGGAACTCAGAGCGGTGACAGTTTAAAAAGCAGTAACACAGAGCGGTGACAGTTTAAAAAGCAGGCACACAGAGCGCTGACAGTTTTAAAAGCCGGAACACAGAGCGGTGACAGTTTAAAAAGCAGGAACACAGAGCGGTGACAGTTTAAAAAGCAGGAACACACAGCGGTGACAGTTTAAAAAGCAGGAACACAGTCCGGTGACAGTTTAAAAAGCAGGAACACAGAGTGGTGACAGTTTAAAAAGCAGGAACACAGAGCGGAGTCTGATTAAAAAGCAGGAACACAGCGCGGTGACAGTTTAAAAAGCAGGAACACAGAGCGGTGACAGTTTAAAAAGCAGGAACACACAGCGGTGACAGTTTAAAAAGCAGGAACACAGAGCGGTGACAGTTTAAAAAGCAGGAACACAGAGCGGTGACAGATTAAAAAGCAGGAACTCAGAGCGGTGACAGTTTAAAAAGCAGGAACTCACAGCGGCGACAGTTTAAAAAGCAGGAACACAGAGCGGTGACAGATTAAAAAGCAGGAACACACAGCGGTGACAGTTTAAAAAGCAGGAACACAGAGCAGTGTCAGTTTATAGAGCATGAACACAGAGCGTTTATGGATTAAATGCAGGAACACAGAGAGGCAACTGTTTAAAAAGTTGGAACACAGAACGGCAACATTTTAAAGAGGAGTAACACAGAGCGGTGACAGTTTAAAAAGCGGGAACACAGAGCGGTGACAGATTAAAAAGCAGGAACTCAGAGCGGTGACAGTTTAAAAAGCAGGAACACAGAGCGGTGACAATTTAAAAAGCAGGAACACAGAGCGGTGACAGTTTAAAAAGCAGGAACACAGAGCGGTGACAGTTTAAAAAGCAGGAACACAGAGCGGTGACAGTTTAAAAAGCAGGAACACAGAGCGGTGACAGTTTAAAGAGCAGGGACACAGAGCGGTGACAATTTAAAAAGCAGGATCACAGAGCAGTGACAGTTTAAAAAGCAGGAACACAGAGCGGTGACAGTTTAAAAAGCAGGAACACAGAGCGGTGACAGTTTAAAAAGCAGGAACACAGAGCGGTGACAGTTTAAAAAGCAGGAACACAGAGCGGTGACAGTTTAAAAAGCAGGAACACAGAGCGGTGACAGTTTAAAAAGCAGGAACACAGAGCGGTGACAGTTTAAAGAGCAGGGACACAGAGCGGTGACAGATTAAAAAGCAGGAACACAGAGCGGTGACAGTTTAAAAAGCAGGAACACAGAGCGGTGACAGTTTAAAAAGCAGGAACACAGAGCGGTGACAGTTTAAAGAGCAGGGACACAGAGCGGTGACAATTTAAAAAGCAGGATCACAGAGCAGTGACAGTTTAAAAAGCAGGAACACAGAGCGGTGACAGTTTAAAAATCAGGAACACAGAGCGGTGACAGTTTAAAGAGCAGGAACACAGAACAGCGACAGTTTAAAGAGCAGGAACACAGAGCGGTGACTGTTTATAATGCAGGAACATAGAGCGGTGAGAGTATAAAAAGCAGGAACACAGAGTGGCGACAGTTTAAAGAGCAGGAACACAAAGTGGTGACAGTTTAAAAAGTAGGAACACAGAGCGGTGACAGTTTATAGAGCAGGAAAACAGAGCGTTTACAGATCAAAAAGCAGGAAAACTGAGCGGCGACTGTTTAAAGTGCAGCAACACAGAGCGGTGACAGAATAAAAAGCAGGAACACGGAGCGGTGACAGATTAAAAAGCAGGAACACAGTCCGGTGACAGTTTAAAAAGCAGGAACACAGAGTGGTGACAGTTTAAAAAGCAGGAACACAGAGCGGAGTCTGATTAAAAAGCAGGAACACAGCGCGGTGACAGTTTAAAAAGCAGGAACACAGAGCGGTGACAGTTTAAAAAGCAGGAACACACAGCGGTGACAGTTTAAAAGGCAGGCACACAGAGCGGTGACAGTTTAAAAAGCAGGAACACAGAGCGGTGACAGATTAAAAAGCAGGAACACAGCGCGGTGACAGTTTAAAAATCAGGAACACAGAGCGGTGACAGTTTAAAAAGCAGGAACACACAGCGGTGACAGTTTAAAAAGCAGGAACACAGAGCAGTGTCAGTTTAAAGAGCAGGAACACAGAGCGGTGACAGTTTAAAGAGGAGTAACACAGAGCGGTGACAGTTTAAAAAGCGGGAACACAGAGCGGTGACAGATTAAAAAGCAGGAACTCAGAGCGGTGACAGTTTAAAAAGCAGGAACACAGAGCGGTGACACTTTAAAAAGCAGGAACACAGAGCGGTGACAGATTAAAAAGCAGGAACTCAGAGCGGTGACAGGTTAAAAAGCAGGAACTCAGAGCGGTGACAGTTTAAAAAGCAGGAACTCAGAGCGGCGACAGTTTAAAAAGCAGGAACACAGAGCGGTGACAGATTAAAAAGCAGGAACTCAGAGCGGTGACAGTTTAAAAAGCAGTAACACAGAGCGGTGACAGTTTAAAAAGCAGGCACACAGAGCGCTGACAGTTTTAAAAGCCGGAACACAGAGCGGTGACAGTTTAAAAAGCAGGAACACAGAGCGGTGACAGTTTAAAAAGCAGGAACACAGAATGGTGACAGTTTAAAAAGCAGGAACACAGAGCGGTGACAGTTTAAAAAGCAGGAACACAGAGCGGTGACAGTTTAAAAAGCAGGAACACAGAGCAGTGTCAGTTTAAAGAGCATGAACACAGAGCGTTTATGGATTAAAAAGCAGGAACACAGAGCGGCAACTGTTTAAAAAGTAGGAACACAGAGCGGCAACTGTTTAAAAAGTAGGAACACAGAGCGGCAACATTTTAAAGAGGAGTAACACAGAGCGGTGACAGTTTTAAAAGCAGGAACACAGAGCGGTGACAGTTTAAAAAGCAGGAACACAGAGCGGTGACAGTTTACAGAGCGGTAACACTGAGCGGTGACAGATTAAAAAGCAGTAACGCAGAGCAGTGATAGTTTAAATAGAAGGAACACAGAGCGGCAACACTTAAAAGAGCAGGAACACAGAGCTGTGACAGTTTACTGAGCGGGACACAGAGCGGGGACAGTTTAAAGCGCAGGAACACAGCGTTTACAGATTAAAATGCAAGAACACAGAGCGGTGACAGTTTAAGAGCAGGGACACAGAGCGGTGACAATTTAAGAAGCAGGATCACAGAGCGGTGACAGTTTAAAAAGCAGGAACACAGAGCGGTGACAGTTTAAAAAGCAGGAACACACAGCGGTGACAGTTTAAAAAGCAGGAACACAGAGCAGTGTCAGTTTAAAGAGCAGGAACACAGAGCGGTGACAGTTTAAAGAGGAGTAACACAGAGCGGTGACAGTTTAAAAAGCGGGAACACAGAGCGGTGACAGATTAAAAAGCAGGAACTCAGAGCGGTGACAGTTTAAAAAGCAGGAACACAGAGCGGTGACACTTTAAAAAGCAGGAACACAGAGCGGTGACAGATTAAAAAGCAGGAACTCAGAGCGGTGACAGGTTAAAAAGCAGGAACTCAGAGCGGTGACAGTTTAAAAAGCAGGAACTCAGAGCGGCGACAGTTTAAAAAGCAGGAACACAGAGCGGTGACAGATTAAAAAGCAGGAACTCAGAGCGGTGACAGTTTAAAAAGCAGTAACACAGAGCGGTGACAGTATAAAAAGCAGGCACACAGAGCGCTGACAGTTTTAAAAGCCGGAACACAGAGCGGTGACAGTTTAAAAAGCAGGAACACAGAGCGGTGACAGTTTAAAAAGCAGGAACACACAGCGGTGACAGTTTAAAAAGCAGGAACACAGTCCGGTGACAGTTTAAAAAGCAGGAACACAGAGTGGTGACAGTTTAAAAAGCAGGAACACAGAGCGGAGTCTGATTAAAAAGCAGGAACACAGCGCGGTGACAGTTTAAAAAGCAGGAACACAGAGCGGTGACAGTTTAAAAAGCAGGAACACACAGCGGTGACAGTTTAAAAAGCAGGAACACAGAGCGGTGACAGTTTAAAAAGCAGGAACACAGAGCGGTGACAGATTAAAAAGCAGGAACTCAGAGCGGTGACAGTTTAAAAAGCAGGAACTCAGAGCGGCGACAGTTTAAAAAGCAGGAACACAGAGCGGTGACAGATTAAAAAGCAGGAACACACAGCGGTGACAGTTTAAAAAGCAGGAACACAGAGCAGTGTCAGTTTAAAGAGCATGAACACAGAGCGTTTATGGATTAAATGCAGGAACACAGAGAGGCAACTGTTTAAAAAGTTGGAACACAGAACGGCAACATTTTAAAGAGGAGTAACACAGAGCGGTGACAGTTTAAAAAGCGGGAACACAGAGCGGTGACAGATTAAAAAGCAGGAACTCAGAGCGGTGACAGTTTAAAAAGCAGGAACACAGAGCGGTGACAATTTAAAAAGCAGGAACACAGAGCGGTGACAGTTTAAAAAGCAGGAACACAGAGCGGTGACAGTTTAAAAAGCAGGAACACAGAGCGGTGACAGTTTAAAAAGCAGGAACACAGAGCGGTGACAGTTTAAAGAGCAGGGACACAGAGCGGTGACAATTTAAAAAGCAGGATCACAGAGCAGTGACAGTTTAAAAAGCAGGAACACAGAGCGGTGACAGTTTAAAAAGCAGGAACACAGAGCGGTGACAGTTTAAAAAGCAGGAACACAGAGCGGTGACAGTTTAAAAAGCAGGAACACAGAGCGGTGACAGTTTAAAAAGCAGGAACACAGAGCGGTGACAGTTTAAAAAGCAGGAACACAGAGCGGTGACAGTTTAAAGAGCAGGGACACAGAGCGGTGACAATTTAAAAAGCAGGATCACAGAGCAGTGACAGTTTAAAAAGCAGGAACACAGAGCGGTGACAGTTTAAAAATCAGGAACACAGAGCGGTGACAGTTTAAAGAGCAGGAACACAGAACAGCGACAGTTTAAAGAGCAGGAACACAGAGCGGTGACTGTTTATAATGCAGGAACATAGAGCGGTGAGAGTATAAAAAGCAGGAACACAGAGTGGCGACAGTTTAAAGAGCAGGAACACAAAGTGGTGACAGTTTAAAAAGTAGGAACACAGAGCGGTGACAGTTTATAGAGCAGGAAAACAGAGCGTTTACAGATCAAAAAGCAGGAAAACTGAGCGGCGACTGTTTAAAGTGCAGCAACACAGAGCGGTGACAGAATAAAAAGCAGGAACACGGAGCGGTGACAGATTAAAAAGCAGGAACACAGTCCGGTGACAGTTTAAAAAGCAGGAACACAGAGTGGTGACAGTTTAAAAAGCAGGAACACAGAGCGGAGTCTGATTAAAAAGCAGGAACACAGCGCGGTGACAGTTTAAAAAGCAGGAACACAGAGCGGTGACAGTTTAAAAAGCAGGAACACACAGCGGTGACAGTTTAAAAGGCAGGCACACAGAGCGGTGACAGTTTAAAAAGCAGGAACACAGAGCGGTGACAGTTTAAAAAGCAGGAACACACAGCGGTGACAGTTTAAAAAGCAGGAACACAGAGCAGTGTCAGTTTAAAGAGCAGGAACACAGAGCGGTGACAGTTTAAAGAGGAGTAACACAGAGCGGTGACAGTTTAAAAAGCGGGAACACAGAGCGGTGACAGATTAAAAAGCAGGAACTCAGAGCGGTGACAGTTTAAAAAGCAGGAACACAGAGCGGTGACACTTTAAAAAGCAGGAACACAGAGCGGTGACAGATTAAAAAGCAGGAACTCAGAGCGGTGACAGGTTAAAAAGCAGGAACTCAGAGCGGTGACAGTTTAAAAAGCAGGAACTCAGAGCGGCGACAGTTTATAAAGCAGGAACACAGAGCGGTGACAGATTAAAAAGCAGGAACTCAGAGCGGTGACAGTTTAAAAAGCAGTAACACAGAGCGGTGACAGTTTAAAAAGCAGGCACACAGAGCGCTGACAGTTTAAAAGCCGGAACACAGAGCGGTGACAGTTTAAAAAGCAGGAACACAGAGCGGTGACAGTTTAAAAAGCAGGAACACAGAATGGTGACAGTTTAAAAAGCAGGAACACAGAGCGGTGACAGTTTAAAAAGCAGGAACACAGAGCGGTGACAGTTTAAAAAGCAGGAACACAGAGCAGTGTCAGTTTAAAGAGCATGAACACAGAGCGTTTATGGATTAAAAAGCAGGAACACAGAGCGGCAACTGTTTAAAAAGTAGGAACACAGAGCGGCAACTGTTTAAAAAGTAGGAACACAGAGCGGCAACATTTTAAAGAGGAGTAACACAGAGCGGTGACAGTTTTAAAAGCAGGAACACAGAGCGGTGACAGTTTAAAAAGCAGGAACACAGAGCGGTGACAGTTTACAGAGCGGTAACACTGAGCGGTGACAGATTAAAAAGCAGTAACGCAGAGCAGTGATAGTTTAAATAGAAGGAACACAGAGCGGCAACACTTAAAAGAGCAGGAACACAGAGCTGTGACAGTTTACTGAGCGGGACACAGAGCGGGGACAGTTTAAAGCGCAGGAACACAGCGTTTACAGATTAAAATGCAAGAACACAGAGCGGTGACAGTTTAAGAGCAGGGACACAGAGCGGTGACAATTTAAGAAGCAGGATCACAGAGCGGTGACAGTTTAAAAAGCAGGAACACAGAGCGGTGACAGTTTAAAAAGCAGGAACACAGAGCGGTGACAGTTTAAAAAGCAGGAACACAGAGCAGTGACAATTTCAAAAGCAGGATCACAGAGCGGTGACAGTTTAAAAAGCAGGAACACAGAGCGGTGACAGTTTAAAAAGCAGGAACACTGAGCGGCGACAGATTATAATGCAGAATCACAGAGCGGTGACAGTTTAAAAAGCAGGAACACAGAGCGGCGACAGTTTAAAGAGCAGGAACACAGAGCGGTGACAGTTTATAATGCAGGAACATGGAGCGGTGAGGGTATAAAAAGCAGGAACACAGAGTGGCGACATTTGAAAGAGCAGGAACACAGAGCGTTTACAGATCAAAAAGCAGGAAAACAGAGTGGCGACTGTTTAAAGTGCAGCAACACAGCGGTGACAGAATATAAAGCAGGAACACGGAGCGGTGACAGATTAAAAAGCAGGAACACAGTCTGGCGACAGTTTAAAAAGCAGGAACACAGAGCGGTGACATTTTAAAAAGCAGGAACACAGAGCGGTGACAGTTTAAAAAGCAGGAACACAGAGCGGTGACAGTTTAAAAAGCAGGAACTCAGAGCGGTGACAGTTTAAAAAGCAGGAACTCAGAGCGGTGACAGTTTAAAAAGCAGGAACACAGAGCGGTGACAGTTTAAAAAGCAGGAACACAGAGCGGTGACAGTTTAAAAAGCAGGAACACAGAGCGGTGACAGTTTCAAGAGCAGGAACACAGAGCGGTGACATTTTAAAAAGCAGGAACACAGAGCGGTGACAGTTTAAAAAGCAGGAACTCAGAGCGGTGACAGTTTAAAAAGCAGGAACTCAGAGCGGCGACAGTTAAAAAAGCAGGAACACAGAGCGCTGACAGATTAAAAAGCAGGAACACAGCGCGGTGACAGTTTAAAAAGCAGGAACACAGAGCGGTGACAGTTTAAAAAGCCGGAACACTGCGCGGTGTCAGTTTAAAAAGCAGGAACACAGAGCGGTGACAGTTTAAAAAGCCGGAACACAGAGCAGTGTCAGTTTAAAGAGCAGGAACACAGAGCGGTGACAGTTTAAAGAGGAGGAACACAGAGCGTTTATGGATTAAAAAGCAGGGACACAGAGCGGCAACTGTTTAAAAAGTAGGAACACAGAGCGGCAACTTTTTAAAGAGGAGTAACACAGAGCGGTGACAGTTTAAAAAGCAGGAACACAGAACGGTTACAGTTTACAGAGCGGGAATGCTGAGCGGTGACAGATTAAAAAGCAGTAACGCAGAGCGGTGATAGTTTAAATAGAAGGAACACAGAGCGGCAACACTTAAAAGAGCAGGAACACAGAGCTGTGACAGTTTACAGAGCGGGAACACAGAGCGGGGACACTTTAAAGCACAGGAACACAGCGTTTACAGATTAAAATGCAAGAACACAGAGCGGTGACAGTTTTAAAAGCTGGAACACAGAGTGGCGACAGTCTAAAAAGCAGGAACACAGAGCGGTGACAGTTTAAACAGCAGGAACACAGAGCGGTGACAGTTTAAAAAGCAGGAACACAGAGCGGTGACAATTTAAAAAGCAGGATCACAGAGCGGTAACAGTTTAAGAAGCAGGAACACAGAACAGCGACAGTTTAAAGAGCAGGAACACAGAGCGGTGACAGTTTATAATGCAGGAACATAGAGCGGTGAGAGTGTAAAAAGCAGGAACACAGAGTGGCGACAGTTTAAAAAGTAGGAACACAGAGCGGTGACAGTTTATAGAGCAGGAAAACAGAGCGTTTACAGATCAAAAAGCAGGAAAACAGAGCGGCGACTGTTTAAAGTGCAGCAACACAGAGCGGTGACAGAATAAAAAGCAGGAACACGGAGCGGTGACAGATTAAAAAGCAGGAACACAGTCCGGTGACAGTTTAAAAAGCAGGAACAGAGAGTGGTGACAGTTTAAAAAACAGGAACACAGAGCGGGGACAGTTTTAAAAGCAGGAACACAGAGCGGTGACAGTTTAAAAAGCAGGAACACAGAGTGGTGACAGTTTAAAAAGCATGAACACAGAGCGTTTATGGATTAAAAAGCAGGAACACAGAGAGGCAGCAGTTTAAAAAGTAGGAACACAGAGCGGCAACATTTTAAAGAGGAGTAACACAGAGCGGTGACAGTTTAAAAAGCAGGAACACAGAGCGGTGACAGTTTAAAAAGCAGGAACACAGAGCGGTGACAGTTTACAGAGCGGTAACACTGAGCGGTGACAGATTAAAAAGCAGTAACGCAGAGCGGAGATAGTTTAAATAGAAGGAACACAGAGCGGCAACACTTAAAAGAGCAGGAACACAGAGCTGTGACAGTTTACAGAGCGGGAACACAGAGCGGTGACAGTTTACAGAGCGGGAACACAGAGCGGGGACAGTTTAAAGCGCAGGAACACAGCGTTTACAGATTAAAATGCAAGAACACAGCGCGGTGTAAGTTTAAATAGCAGGAACACAGAGCGGTGACAGTTTAAAAAGCGGGAAGACAGAGTTCTGACAGTTTAAAAAGCAGGAACACAGAGCGGTGACAGTTTAAAAAGCAGGAACACAGAGCGGTGACATTTTAAAGAGCAGGGACATAGAGCGGTGACAATTTAAAAAGCAGGATCACAGAGCGGTGACAGTTTAAAAAGCAGGATCACAGAGCGGTGACAGTTTAAAAAGCAGGAACACAGAGCGGTGACAGTTTAAAAAGCAGGAACACAGAGCGGTGACAGTTTAAAAAGCAGGAACACAGAGCGGTGACAGTTTAAAAAGCAGGAAAACAGAGCGGTGACAATTTTAAAAGCAGGAACACAGAGCGGTGACAGTTTAAAAAGCCGGAACACAGAGCGGTGACAGTTTAAAAAGCAGGAACACAGAGCGGTGACAGTTTAAAAAGCAGGGACACAGAGCGGTGACAATTTAAAAAGCAGGATCACAGAGCGGTGACAGTTTAAAAAGCAGGAACACAGAGCGGTGACAGTTTAAAAAGCAGGAACACAGAGCGGTGACAATTTAAAAAGCAGGAACACAGAGCGGTGACAGTTTAAAGAGCAGGGACACAGAGCGGTGACAGATTAAAAAGCCGGAACACAGAGCGGTGACAGTTTAAAAAGCAGGAACACAGAGCGGTGACAGTTTAAAAAGCCGGAACACAGAACGGCGACAGTTTAAAGAGCAGGAACACAGAGCGGTGACAGTTTATAATGCAGGAACATAGAGCGGTGAGAGTATAAAAAGCAGGAAAACAGAGCGGTGACAATTTAAAAAGCAGGAACACAGTGCGGTGACAGTTTAAAAAGCCGGAACACAGATCGATGACAGTTTAAAAAGCAGGAACACAGCGCGGTGTCAGTTTAAAGAGCAGGGACACAGAGCGGTGACAATTTAAAAAGCAGGATCACAGAGCGGTGACAGTTTAAAAGGCAGGAACACAGAGCGGTGACAGTTTAAAAAGCAGGAACACAGAGCGGTGACAGTTTAAAGAGCAGGGACACAGAGCGGTGACAGTTTAAAAAGCAGGAACACAGAGCGGTGACAGTTTACAGAGCGGTAACACTGAGCGGTGACAGATTAAAAAGCAGTAACGCAGAGCGGAGATAGTTTAAATAGAAGGAACACAGAGCGGCAACACTTAAAAGAGCAGGAACACAGAGCTGTGACAGTTTACAGAGCGGGAACACAGAGCGGTGACAGTTTACAGAGCGGGAACACAGAGCGGGGACAGTTTAAAGCGCAGGAACACAGCGTTTACAGATTAAAATGCAAGAACACAGCGCGGTGTAAGTTTAAATAGCAGGAACACAGAGCGGTGACAGTTTAAAAAGCGGGAAGACAGAGTTCTGACAGTTTAAAAAGCAGGAACACAGAGCGGTGACAGTTTAAAAAGCAGGAACACAGAGCGGTGACATTTTAAAGAGCAGGGACATAGAGCGGTGACAATTTAAAAAGCAGGATCACAGAGCGGTGACAGTTTAAAAAGCAGGAACACAGAGCGGTGACAGTTTAAAAAGCAGGAACACAGAGCGGTGACAGTTTAAAAAGCAGGAACACAGAGCGGTGACAGTTTAAAAAGCAGGAACACAGAGCGGTGACAGTTTAAAAAGCAGGAAAACAGAGCGGTGACAATTTTAAAAGCAGGAACACAGAGCGGTGACAGTTTAAAAAGCCGGAACACAGAGCGGTGACAGTTTAAAAAGCAGGAACACAGAGCGGTGACAGTTTAAAAAGCAGGGACACAGAGCGGTGACAATTTAAAAAGCAGGATCACAGAGCGGTGACAGTTTAAAAAGCAGGAACACAGAGCGGTGACAGTTTAAAAAGCAGGAACACAGAGCGGTGACAATTTAAAAAGCAGGAACACAGAGCGGTGACAGTTTAAAGAGCAGGGACACAGAGCGGTGACAGATTAAAAAGCCGGAACACAGAGCGGTGACAGTTTAAAAAGCAGGAACACAGATCGATGACAGTTTAAAAAGCAGGAAAACAGAGCGGTGACAATTTAAAAAGCAGGAACACAGTGCGGTGACAGTTTAAAAAGCCGGAACACAGATCGATGACAGTTTAAAAAGCAGGAACACAGCGCGGTGTCAGTTTAAAGAGCAGGGACACAGAGCGGTGACAATTTAAAAAGCAGGATCACAGAGCGGTGACAGTTTAAAAGGCAGGAACACAGAGCGGTGACAGTTTAAAAAGCAGGAACACAGAGCGGTGACAGTTTAAAGAGCAGGGACACAGAGCGGTGACAATTTAAAAAGCAGGAACACAGAGCGGTGACAGTTTAAAAAGCAGGAACACAGAGCGGTGACAGTTTAAAAAGCAGGAACACAGAGCGGTGACAGTTTAAAAATCAGGAACACAGAACGGCGACAGTTTAAAGAGCAGGAACACAGAGCGGTGACAGTTTATAATGCAGGAACATAGAGCGGTGAGAGTATAAAAAGCAGGAACACAGAGTGGCGACAGTTTAAAGAGCAGGAACACAAAGTGGTGACAGTTTAAAAAGCAGGAACACAGAGCGGTGACAGTTTATAGAGCAGGAAAACAGAGCGTTTACAGATCAAAAAGCAGGAAAACAGAGCGGCGACTGTTTAAAGTGCAGCAACACAGAGCGGTGACAGAATAAAAAGCAGGAACACGGAGCGGTGACAGATTAAAAAGCAGGAACACAGTCCGGTGACAGTTTAAAAAGCAGGAACACAGAGTGGTGACAGTTTATAAAGCAGGAACACAGAGCGGTGACAGTTTAAAAAGCAGGAACACAGAGTGGTGACAGTTTAAAAAGCAGGAACACAGAGCGGTGACAGTTTAAAAAGCAGGAACACACAGCGGTGACAGTTTGAAAAGCAGGAACACAGAGCGGTGACAGTTTAAAAAGCCGGAACACAGAGCGGTGACAGTTTAAAAAGCAGGAACACACAGCGGTGACAGGTTAAAAAGCAGGAACACAGAGCAGTGTCAGTTTAAAGAGCATGAACACAGAGCGTTTATGGATTAAAAAGCAGGAACACATAGAGGCAACTGTTTAAAAAGTAGGAACACAGAGCGGCAACATTTTAAAGAGGAGTAACACAGAGCGGTGCCAGTTGAAAAAGCAGGAACACAGAGCGGTGACAGTTTATAAAGCGGGAACGCAGAGCGGTGACATTTCAAAAAGCAGGAACACAGAGCGGTGACAGTTTAAAAAGCAGGAACACAGAGCGGTGACAGTTTACAGAGCGGTAACACTGAGCGGTGACAGATTAAAAAGCAGTAACGCAGAGCGGTGATAGTTTAAATAGAAGGAACACAGAGCGGCAACACTTAAAAGAGCAGGAACACAGAGCTGTGACAGTTTACAGACCGGGAACACAGAGCGGTGACAGTTTACAGATCGGGAACACAGAGCGGGGACAGTTTAAAGCGCAGGAACACAGCGTTTACAGATTAAAATGCAAGAACACAGCGCGGTGTAAGTTTAAATAGCAGGAACACAGAGCGGTGACAGTTTAAAAAGCGGGAACACAGAGTGCTGACAGTTTAAAAAGCAGGAACACAGAGCGGTGACAGTTTAAAAAGCAGGAACACAGAGTGGTGACAGTTTAAAGAGCAGGGACGCAGAGCGGTGACAATTTAAAAAGCAGGATCACAGAGCGGTGACAGTTTAAAAAGCAGGAACACAGAGCGGTGACAGTTTAAAAAGCAGGAACACAGAGCGGTGACAGTTTAAAAAGTAGGAAAACACAGCGGTGACAGTTTAAAAAGCAGGAACACAGAGCGGTGACAATTTAAAAAGCAGGATCACAGAGCGGTGACAGTTTAAAAAGCGGGAACACAGAGCGGTGACAGTTTAAAAAGCAGGAACACAGAGCGGTGACAGTTTAAAATGCAGGAATACAGAGCGGTGACAGTTTAAAGAGCAGGGACACAGAGCGGTGACAATTTAAAAAGCAGGAACACAGAGCGGTGACAGTTTAAAAAGCCGGAACACAGAGCGGTGACAGTTTAAAAAGCAGGAACACAGAGCGGTGACAGTTTAAAAAGCAGGAACACAGAACGGCGACAGTTTAAAGAGCAGGAACACAGAGCGGTGACAGTTTATAATGCAGGAACATAGAGCGGTGAGAGTATAAAAAGCAGGAACACAGAGTGGCGACAGTTTAAAGAGCAGGAACACAAAGTGGTGACAGTTTAAAAAGTAGGAACACAAAGTGGTGACAGTTTAAAAAGTAGGAACACAAAGTGGTGACAGTCTAAACAGCAGGAACACAGAGCGTTTACAGAACAAAAAGCAAGAAAACAG
The DNA here is from genome assembly GCF_964213995.1 of Mustelus asterias. NCBI lineage: Eukaryota > Metazoa > Chordata > Chondrichthyes > Carcharhiniformes > Triakidae > Mustelus > Mustelus asterias. Next base: position 1,230,550 of record NW_027590129.1, read on the forward strand.
AGCGGCGACTGTTTAAAGTGCAGCAACACGGAGCGGTGACAGATTAAAAAGCAGGAACACAGTCCGGTGACAATTTAAAAAGCAGGAACACAGAGTGTTCACAGTTTAAAAAGCAGGAACTCAGAGCGGTGACAGTTTAAAAAGCAGGAACTCAGAGCGGCGACAGTTTAAAAAGCAGGAACACAGAGCGGTGACAGATTAAAAAGCAGGAACACGGCGCGGTGACAGTTTAAAAAGCAGGAACACAGAGCGGTGACAGTTTAAAAAGCAGGAACTCAGAGCGGTGACAGTTTAAAAAGCAGGAAGACAGAGCGGTGACAGTTTAAAAAGCAGGAACACAGAGCGGTGACAGATTAAAAAGCAGGAACACAGCGCGGTGACAGTTTGAAAAGCAGGAACACAGAGCGTTGACAGTTTAAAAAGCAGGAACACACAGCGGTGACAGGTTAAAGAGCAGGAACACAGAGCAGTGTCAGTTAAAAGAGCATGAACACAGAGCGTTTATGGATTAAAAAGCAGGAACACAGAGCGGCAACTGTTTAAAAAGTAGGAACACAGAGCGGCAACATTTTAAAGAGGAGTAACACAGAGCGGTGACAGTTTAAAAAGCAGGAACACAGAGCGGTGACAGTTTAAAAAGCAGGAACACAGAGCGGTGACAGTTTACAGAGCGGTAACACTGAGCGGTGACAGATTAAAAAGCAGTAACACAGAGCAGTGATAGTTTAAATAGAAGGAACACAGAGCGGCAACACTTAAAAGAGCAGGAACACAGAGCTGTGACAGTTTACAGAGCGGGACACAGAGCGGGGACAGTTTAAAGCGCAGGAACACAGCGTTTACAGATTAAAATGCAAGAACACAGAGCGGTGACAGTTTAAGAGCAGGGACACAGAGCGGTGACAATTTAAGAAGCAGGATCACAGAGCGGTGACAGTTTAAAAAGCAGGAACACAGAGCGGTGACAGTTTAAAAAGCAGGAACACAGAGCGGTGACAGTTTAAAAAGCAGGAACACAGAGCGGTGACAGTTTAAAAAGCAGGATCACAGAGCGGTGACAGTTTAAAAAGCAGGAACACAGAGCGGTGACAGTTTAAAAAGCAGGAACACTGAGCGGCGACAGTTTATAATGCAGGATCACAGAGCTGTGACAGTTTAAAAAGCAGGAACACAGAGCGGCGACAGTTTAAAGAGCAGGAACACAGAGCGGTGACAGTTTATAATGCAGGAACATGGAGCGGTGAGGGTATAAAAAGCAGGAACACAGAGTGGCGACAGTTGAAAGAGCAGGAACACAGAGCGTTTACAGATCAAAAAGCAGGAAAACAGAGTGGCGACGGTTTAAAGTGCAGCAACACAGAGCGGTGACAGAATAAAAAGCAGGAACACGGAGCGGTGACAGATTAAAAAGCAGGAACACAGTCCGGTGACAGTTTAAAAAGCAGGAACACAGAGCAGTGACATTTTAAAAAGCAGGAACTCAGAGCGGTGACAGTTTAAAAAGCAGGAACTCAGAGCGGTGACAGTTTAAAAAGCGGGAACACAGAGCGGTGACAGGTTAAAAAGCGGGAACACAGAGCGGTGACAGGTTAAAAAGCAGGATCACAGAGCGGTGACATTTTAAAAAGCAGGAACACAGAGCGGTGACAGTTTCAAGAGCAGGAACACAGAGCGGTGACATTTTAAAAAGCAGGAACACAGAGCGGTGACATTTTAAAAAGCAGGAACACAGAGCGGTGACAGTTTAAAAAGCAGGAACACAGAGCGGTGACAGATTAAAAAGCAGGAACACAGCGCGGTGACAGTTTAAAAAGCAGGAACACAGAGCGGTGACAGTTTAAAAAGCCGGAACACTGCGCGGTGTCAGTTTAAAAAGCAGGAACACAGAGCGGTGACAGTTTAAAAAGCCGGAACACAGAGCAGTGTCAGTTTAAAGAGCAGGAACACAGAGCGGTGACAGTTTAAAGAGGAGGAACACAGAGCGTTTATGGATTAAAAAGCAGGAACACAGAGCGGCAACTGTTTAAAAAGTAGGAACACAGAGCGGCAACTTTTTAAAGAGGAGTAACACAGAGCGGTGACAGTTTAAAAAGCAGGAACGCAGAACGGTTACAGTTTACAGAGCGGGAATGCTGAGCGGTGACAGATTAAAAAGCAGTAACGCAGAGCGGTGATAGTTTAAATAGAAGGAACACAGAGCGGCAACACTTAAAAGAGCAGGAACACAGAGCTGTGACAGTTTACAGAGCGGGAACACAGAGCGGGGACACTTTAAAGCACTGGAACACAGCGTTTACAGATTAAAATGCAAGAACACAGAGCGGTGACAGTTTTAAAAGCTGGAACACCGAGTGGCGACAGTCTAAAAAGCAGGAACACAGAGCGGTGACAGTTTAAACAGCAGGAACACAGAGCGGTGACAGTTTAAAAAGCAGGAACACAGAGCGGTGACAGTTTAAAGAGCAGGGACACAGAGCGGTGACAATTTAAAAAGCAGGATCACAGAGCGGTGACAGTTTAAGAAGCAGGAACACAGAACAGCGACAGTTTAAAGAGCAGGAACACAGAGCGGTGACAGTTTATAATGCAGGAACATAGAGCGGTGAGAGTGTAAAAAGCAGGAACACAGAGTGGCGACAGTTTAAAAAGTAGGAACACAGAGCGGTGACAGTTTATAGAGCAGGAAAACAGAGCGTTTACAGATCAAAAAGCAGGAAAACAGAGCGGCGACTGTTTAAAGTGCAGCAACACAGAGCGGTGACAGAATAAAAAGCAGGAACACGGAGCGGTGACAGATTAAAAAGCAGGAACACAGTCCGGTGACAGTTTAAAAAGCAGGAACACAGAGTGGTGACAGTTTAAAAAGCAGGAACACAGAGCGGGGACAGTTTTAAAAGCAGGAACACAGAGCGGTGACAGTTTAAAAAGCAGGAACACAGAGTGGTGACAGTTTAAAAAGCATGAACACAGAGCGTTTATGGATTAAAAAGCAGGAACACAGAGAGGCAGCTGTTTAAAAAGCAGGAACACAGAGCGGCAACATTTTAAAGAGGAGTAACACAGAGCGGTGACAGTTTAAAAAGCAGGAACACAGAGCGGTGACAGTTTAAAAAGCAGGAACACAGAGCGGTGACAGTTTACAGAGCGGTAACACTGAGCGGTGACAGATTAAAAAGCAGTAACGCAGAGCGGAGATAGTTTAAATAGAAGGAACACAGAGCGGCAACACTTAAAAGAGCAGGAACACAGAGCTGTGACAGTTTACAGAGCGGGAGCACAGAGCGGTGACAGTTTACAGAGCGGGAACACAGAGCGGGGACAGTTTAAAGCGCAGGAACACAGCGTTTACAGATTAAAATGCAAGAACACAGCGCGGTGTAAGTTTAAATAGCAGGAACACAGAGCGGTGACAGTTTAAAAAGCGGGAAGACAGAGTTCTGACAGTTTAAAAAGCGGGAAGACAGAGTTCTGACAGTTTAAAAAGCAGGAACACAGAGCGGTGACAGTTTAAAAAGCAGGATCACAGAGCGGTGACAGTTTAAAAAGCAGGAACACAGAGCGGTGACAGTTTAAAAAGCAGGAACACAGAGCGGTGACAGTTTAAAAAGCAGGAACACAGAGCGGTGACAGTTTAAAAAGCAGGAACACAGAGCGGTGACAGTTTAAAAAGCAGGAAAACAGAGCGGTGACAATTTTAAAAGCAGGAACACAGAGCGGTGACAGTTTAAAAAGCCGGAACACAGAGCGGTGACAGTTTAAAAAGCAGGAACACAGAGCGGTGACAGTTTAAAGAGCAGGGACACAGAGCGGTGACAATTTAAAAAGCAGGATCACAGAGCGGTGACAGTTTAAAAAGCAGGAACACAGAGCGGTGACAGTTTAAAAAGCAGGAACACAGAGCGGTGACAGTTTAAAAAGCAGGAATACAGAGCGGTGACAGTTTAAAAAGCAGGAACACAGAGCGGTGACAGTTTAAAGAGCAGGGACACAGAGCGGTGACAATTTAAAAAGCAGGAACACAGAGCGGTGACAGATTAAAAAGCCGGAACACAGAGCGGTGACAGTTTAAAAAGCAGGAACACAGAGCGATGACAGTTTATAATGCAGGAACATAGAGCGGTGAGAGTATAAAAAGCAGGAACACAGAGCGGTGACAATTTAAAAAGCATGAACACAGAGCGGTGACAATTTAAAAAGCAGGAACACAGAACGGCGACAGTTTAAAGAGCAGGAACACAGAGCGGTGACAGTATAAAAAGCAGGAAAACAGAGCGGTGACAATTTAAAAAGCATGAACACAGAGCGGTGACAGTTTAAAAAGCCGGAACACAGATCGATGACAGTTTAAAGAGCAGGGACACAGAGCGGTGACAATTTAAAAAGCAGGATCACAGAGCGGTGACAGTTTAAAGAGCAGGGACACAGAGCGGTGACAATTTAAAAAGCAGGATCACAGAGCGGTGACAGTTTAAAAAGCAGGAACACAGAGCGGTGACAGTTTAAAAAGCAGGAACACAGAGCGGTGACAGTTTAAAAAGCAGGAACACAGAGCGGTGACAGTTTAAAAAGCAGGAACATAGAGCGGTGAGAGTATAAAAAGCAGGAACACAGAGTGGCGACAGTTTAAAGAGCAGGAACACAAAGTGGTGACAGTTTAAAAAGCAGGAACACAGAGCGGTGACAGTTTATAGAGCAGGAAAACAGAGCGTTTACAGATCAAAAAGCAGGAAAACAGAGCGGCGACTGTTTAAAGTGCAGCAACACAGAGCGGTGACAGAATAAAAAGCAGGAACACGGAGCGGTGACAGATTAAAAAGCAGGAACACAGTCCGGTGACAGTTTAAAAAGCAGGAACACAGAGTGGTGACAGTTTAAAAAGCAGGAACACAGAGCGGTGACAGTTTAAAAAGCAGGAACACAGAGTGGTGACAGTTTAAAAAGCAGGAACACAGAGCGGTGACAGTTTAAAAAGCAGGAACACAGAGCGGTGACAGTTTAAAAAGCAGGAACACAGAGCGGTGACAGATTAAAAAGCAAGAACTCAGAGCGGTGACAGTTTAAAAAGCAGGAACTCAGAGCGGTGACAGTTTAAAAAGCAGGAAGACTGAGCGGTGACAGTTTAAAAGGCAGGAACACAGAGCGGTGACAGATTAAAAAGCAGGAACACAGAGCGGTGACAGTTTAAAAAGCAGGAACACAGAGCGGCGACAGTTTGAAAAGCAGGAACACAGAGCGGCGACAGTTTAAAAAGCAGGAACACACAGCGGTGACAGGTTAAAAAGCAGGAACACAGAGCAGTGTCAGTTTAAAGAGCATGAACACAGAGCGTTTATGGATTAAAAAGCAGGAACACAGAGAGGCAACTGTTTAAAAAGTAGGAACACAGAGCGGCAACATTTTAAAGAGGAGTAACACAGAGCGGTGCCAGTTTAAAAAGCAGGAACACAGAGCGGTGACAGTTTATAAAGCGGGAACGCAGAGCGGTGACATTTCAAAAAGCAGGAACACAGAGCGGTGACAGTTTAAAAAGCAGGAACACAGAGCAGTGACAGTTTACAGAGCGGTAACACTGAGCGGTGACAGATTAAAAAGCAGTAACGCAGAGCGGTGATAGTTTAAATAGAAGGAACACAGAGCGGCAACACTTAAAAGAGCAGGAACACAGAGCTGTGACAGTTTACAGACCGGGAACACAGAGCGGTGACAGTTTACAGATCGGGAACACAGAGCGGGGACAGTTTAAAGCGCAGGAACACAGCGTTTACAGATTAAAATGCAAGAACACAGCGCGGTGTAAGTTTAAATAGCAGGAACACAGAGCGGTGACAGTTTAAAAAGCAGGAACACAGAGCGGTGACAGTTTAAAAAGCGGGAACACAGAGTGCTGACAGTTTAAAAAGCAGGAACACAGAGCGGTGACAGTTTAAAGAGCAGGGACGCAGAGCGGTGACAATTTAAAAAGCAGGATCACAGAACGGTGACAGTTTAAAAAACAGGAACACAGAGCGGTGACAGTTTAAAAAGCAGGAACACAGAGCGGTGACAGTTTTAAAAGCAGGAACACAGAGCGGTGACAGTTTAAAAAGCAGGAAAACACAGCGGTGACAGTTTAAAAAGCAGGAACACAGAGCGGTGACAATTTAAAAAGCAGGATCACAGAGCGGTGACAGTTTAAAAAGCAGGAACACAGAGCGGTGACAGTTTAAAAAGCAGGAACACAGAGCGGGGACAGTTTAAAAAGCAGGAACACAGAGCGGTGACAGTTTAAAAAGCAGGAATACAGAGCGGTGACAGTTTAAAGAGCAGGGACACAGAGCGGTGACAATTTAAAAAGCAGGAACACAGAGCGGTGACAGTTTAAAAAGCCGGAACACAGAGCGGTGACAGTTTAAAAAGCAGGAACACAGAGCGGTGACAGTTTAAAAAGCAGGAACACAGAACGGCGACAGTTTAAAGAGCAGGAACACAGAGCGGTGACAGTTTATAATGCAGGAACATAGAGCGGTGAGAGTATAAAAAGCAGGAACACAGAGTGGCGACAGTTTAAAGAGCAGGAACACAAAGTGGTGACAGTTTAAAAAGTAGGAACACAAAGTGGTGACAGTTTAAAAAGCAGGAACACAGACCGGTGACAGTTTCAAGAGCAGGAGCACAGAGTAGCGACAGTCTAAACAGCAGGAACACAGAGCGTTTACAGAACAAAAAGCAAGAAAACAGAGCGGCGACTGTTTAAAGTGCAGCAACACGGAGCGGTGACAGAATGAAAAGCAGGAACACGGAGCGGTGACAGATTAAAAAGCAGGAACACAGTCCGGTGACAATTTAAAAAGCAGGAACACAGAGTGGTGACAGTTTAAAAAGCAGGAACTCAGAGCGGCGACAGTTTAAAAAGCAGGAACACAGAGCGGTGACAGATTAAAAAGCAGGAACACGGCGCGGTGACAGTTTAAAAAGCAGGAACACAGAGCGATGACAGTTTAAAAAGCAGGAACTCAGAGCGGTGACAGTTTAAAAAGCAGGAACACAGAGCGGTGACAGATTAAAAAGCAGGAACACAGCGCGGTGACAGTTTGAAAAGCAGGAACACAGAGCGGCGACAGTTTAAAAAGCAGGAACACAGAGCGGCGACAGTTTAAAAAGCAGGAACACACAGCGGTGACAGGTTAAAGAGCAGGAACACAGAGCAGTGACAGTTTAAAGAGCATGAACACAGAGCGTTTATGGATTAAAAAGCAGGGACACAGAGAGGCAACTGTTTAAAAAGTAGGAACACAGAGCGGCAACATTTTAAAGAGGAGTAACACAGAGCGGTGACAGTTTAAAAAGCAGGAACACAGAGCGGTGACAGTTTATAAAGCGGGAACGCAGAGCGGTGACATTTCAAATAGCAGGAACACAGAGCGGTGACAGTTTAAAAAGCAGGAACACAGAGCGGTGACAGTTTACAGAGCGGTAACACTGAGCGGTGACAAATTAAAAAGCAGTAACGCAGAGCGGTGATAGTTTAAATAGAAGGAACACAGAGCGGCAACACTTAAAAGAGCGGGAACACAGAGCGGTGACAGTTTACAGAGCGGGAACACAGAGCGGGGACAGTTTAAAGCGCAGGAACACAACGTTTACAGATTAAAATGCAAGAACACAGCGCGGTGTAAGTTTAAATAGCAGGAACACAGAGCGGTGACAGTTTAAAAAGCGGGAACACAGAGTGCTGACAGTTTAAAAAGCAGGAACACAGAGCGGTGACAGTTTAAAAAGCAGGAACACAGAGCGGTGACAGTTTAAAGAGCAGGGACAGAGAGCGGTGACAATTTAAAAAGCAGGATCACAGAACGGTGACAGTTTAAAAGCAGGAACACAGAGCGGTGACAGTTTAAAAAGCAGGAACACAGAGCGGTGACAGTTTAAAAAGCAGGAACACAGAGCGGTGACAGTTTAAAAAGCAGGAACACAGAGCGGTGACAGATTAAAAAGCAGGAACACAGAGCGGTGACAGATTAAAAAGCAGGAACACAGAGCGGTGACAGTTTAAAAAGCAGGAAAACAGAGCGGTGACAATTTAAAAAGCAGGAACACAGAGCGGTGACAGTTTAAACAGCCGGAACACAGAGCGGTGACAGTTTAAAAAGCAGGAACACAGAGCGGTGACAGTTTAAAGAGCAGGGACACAGAGCGGTGACAATTTAAAAAGCAGGATCACAGAGCGGTGACAGTTTAAAAAGCAGGAACACAGAGCGGTGACAGTTTAAAAAGCAGGAACACAGAGCCGTGACAGTTTTAAAAGCAGGAATACAGAGCGGTGACAGTTTAAAGAGTAGGGACACAGAGCGGTGACAATTTAAAAAGCAGGAACACAGAGCGGTGACAGTTTAAAAAGCCGGAACACAGAGCGGTGACAGTGTCAAAAGCAGGAACACAGAGCGGTGACAGTTTAAAAAGCAGGAACACAGAACGGCGACAGTTTAAAGAGCAGGAACACAGAGCGGTGACAGTTTATAATGCAGGAACATAGAGCGGTGAGAGTATAAAAAGCAGGAACACAGAGTGGCGACAGTTTAAAGAGCAGGAACACAAAGTGGTGACAGTTTAAAAAGTAGGAACACAAAGTGGTGACAGTTTAAAGAGCAGGAACACAGAGCGTTTACAGATCAAAAAGCAAGAAAACAGAGCGGCGACTGTTTAAAGTGCAGCAACACAGAGCGGTGACAGAATAAAAAGCAGGAACACGGAGCGGTGACAGATTTAAAAGCAGGAACACAGTCCGGTGACAATTTAAAAAGCAGGAACACAGAGTTTTCACAGTTTAAAAAGCAGGAACACAGAGCGGTGACATTTTAAAAAGCAGTAACGCAGAGCGGTGATAGTTTAAATAGAAGGAACACAGAGCGGCAACACTTAAAAGAGCAGGAACACAGAGCTGTGACAGTTTACAGACCGGGAACACAGAGCGGTGACAGTTTACAGATCGGGAACACAGAGCGGGGACAGTTTAAAGCGCAGGAACACAGCGTTTACAGATTAAAATGCAAGAACACAGCGCGGTGTAAGTTTAAATAGCAGGAACACAGAGCGGTGACAGTTTAAAAAGCAGGAACACAGAGCGGTGACAGTTTAAAAAGCGGGAACACAGAGTGCTGACAGTTTAAAAAGCAGGAACACAGAGCGGTGACAGTTTAAAGAGCAGGGACGCAGAGCGGTGACAATTTAAAAAGCAGGATCACAGAACGGTGACAGTTTAAAAAACAGGAACACAGAGCGGTGACAGTTTAAAAAGCAGGAACACAGAGCGGTGACAGTTTTAAAAGCAGGAACACAGAGCGGTGACAGTTTAAAAAGCAGGAAAACACAGCGGTGACAGTTTAAAAAGCAGGAACACAGAGCGGTGACAATTTAAAAAGCAGGATCACAGAGCGGTGACAGTTTAAAAAGCAGGAACACAGAGCGGTGACAGTTTAAAAAGCAGGAACACAGAGCGGGGACAGTTTAAAAAGCAGGAACACAGAGCGGTGACAGTTTAAAAAGCAGGAATACAGAGCGGTGACAGTTTAAAGAGCAGGGACACAGAGCGGTGACAATTTAAAAAGCAGGAACACAGAGCGGTGACAGTTTAAAAAGCCGGAACACAGAGCGGTGACAGTTTAAAAAGCAGGAACACAGAGCGGTGACAGTTTAAAAAGCAGGAACACAGAACGGCGACAGTTTAAAGAGCAGGAACACAGAGCGGTGACAGTTTAAAATGCAGGAACATAGAGCGGTGAGAGTATAAAAAGCAGGAACACAGAGTGGCGACAGTTTAAAGAGCAGGAACACAAAGTGGTGACAGTTTAAAAAGTAGGAACACAAAGTGGTGACAGTTTAAAAAGCAGGAACACAGACCGGTGACAGTTTCAAGAGCAGGAGCACAGAGTAGCGACAGTCTAAACAGCAGGAACACAGAGCGTTTACAGAACAAAAAGCAAGAAAACAGAGCGGCGACTGTTTAAAGTGCAGCAACACGGAGCGGTGACAGAATGAAAAGCAGGAACACGGAGCGGTGACAGATTAAAAAGCAGGAACACAGTCCGGTGACAATTTAAAAAGCAGGAACACAGAGTGTTCACAGTTTAAAAAGCAGGAACTCAGAGCGGCGACAGTTTAAAAAGCAGGAACACAGAGCGGTGACAGATTAAAAAGCAGGAACACGGCGCGGTGACAGTTTAAAAAGCAGGAACACAGAGCGGTGACAGTTTAAAAAGCAGGAACTCAGAGCGGTGACAGTTTCAAAAGCAGGAACACAGAGCGGTGACAGATTAAAAAGCAGGAACACAGCGCGGTGACAGTTTGAAAAGCAGGAACACAGAGCGGCGACAGTTTAAAAAGCAGGAACACAGAGCGGCGACAGTTTAAAAAGCAGGAACACACAGCGGTGACAGGTTAAAGAGCAGGAACACAGAGCAGTGACAGTTTAAAGAGCATGAACACAGAGCGTTTATGGATTAAAAAGCAGGGACACAGAGAGGCAACTGTTTAAAAAGTAGGAACACAGAGCGGCAACATTTTAAAGAGGAGTAACACAGAGCGGTGACAGTTTAAAAAGCAGGAACACAGAGCGGTGACAGTTTATAAAGCGGGAACGCAGAGCGGTGACATTTCAAATAGCAGGAACACAGAGCGGTGACAGTTTAAAAAGCAGGAACACAGAGCGGTGACAGTTTACAGAGCGGTAACACTGAGCGGTGACAAATTAAAAAGCAGTAACGCAGAGCGGTGATAGTTTAAATAGAAGGAACACAGAGCGGCAACACTTAAAAGAGCGGGAACACAGAGCGGTGACAGTTTACAGAGCGGGAACACAGAGCGGGGACAGTTTAAAGCGCAGGAACACAACGTTTACAGATTAAAATGCAAGAACACAGCGCGGTGTAAGTTTAAATAGCAGGAACACAGAGCGGTGACAGTTTAAAAAGCGGGAACACAGAGTGCTGACAGTTTAAAAAGCAGGAACACAGAGCGGTGACAGTTTAAAAAGCAGGAACACAGAGCGGTGACAGTTTAAAGAGCAGGGACAGAGAGCGGTGACAATTTAAAAAGCAGGATCACAGAACGGTGACAGTTTAAAAGCAGGAACACAGAGCGGTGACAGTTTAAAAAGCAGGAACACAGAGCGGTGACAGTTTAAAAAGCAGGAACACAGAGCGGTGACAGTTTAAAAAGCAGGAACACAGAGCGGTGACAGATTATAATGCAGGAACATAGAGCGGTGAGAGTATAAAAAGCAGGAAAACAGAGCGGTGACAATTTAAAAAGCATGAACACAGAGCGGTGACAGTTTAAAAAGCCGGAACACAGATCGATGACAGTTTAAAGAGCAGGGACACAGAGCGGTGACAATTTAAAAAGCAGGATCACAGAGCGGTGACAGTTTAAAGAGCAGGGACACAGAGCGGTGACAATTTAAAAAGCAGGATCACAGAGCGGTGACAGTTTAAAAAGCAGGAACACAGAGCGGTGACAGTTTAAAAAGCAGGAACACAGAGCGGTGACAGTTTAAAAAGCAGGAACACAGAGCGGTGACAGTTTAAAAAGCAGGAACACAGAGCGGTGACAGTTTAAAGAGCAGGGACACAGAGCGGTGACAATTTAAAAAGCAGGAACACAGAGCGGTGACAGTTTAAAAAGCAGGAACACAGAGCGGTGACAGTTTAAAAAGCAGGAACACAGAGCGGTGACAGTTTAAAAAGCAGGAACATAGAGCGGTGAGAGTATAAAAAGCAGGAACACAGAGTGGCGACAGTTTAAAGAGCAGGAACACAAAGTGGTGACAGTTTAAAAAGCAGGAACACAGAGCGGTGACAGTTTATAGAGCAGGAAAACAGAGCGTTTACAGATCAAAAAGCAGGAAAACAGAGCGGCGACTGTTTAAAGTGCAGCAACACAGAGCGGTGACAGAATAAAAAGCAGGAACACGGAGCGGTGACAGATTAAAAAGCAGGAACACAGTCCGGTGACAGTTTAAAAAGCAGGAACACAGAGTGGTGACAGTTTAAAAAGCAGGAACACAGAGCGGTGACAGTTTAAAAAGCAGGAACACAGAGTGGTGACAGTTTAAAAAGCAGGAACACAGAGCGGTGACAGTTTAAAAAGCAGGAACACAGAGCGGTGACAGTTTAAAAAGCAGGAACACAGAGCGGTGACAGATTAAAAAGCAAGAACTCAGAGCGGTGACAGTTTAAAAAGCAGGAACTCAGAGCGGTGACAGTTTAAAAAGCAGGAAGACTGAGCGGTGACAGTTTAAAAGGCAGGAACACAGAGCGGTGACAGATTAAAAAGCAGGAACACAGAGCGGTGACAGTTTAAAAAGCAGGAACACAGAGCGGCGACAGTTTGAAAAGCAGGAACACAGAGCGGCGACAGTTTAAAAAGCAGGAACACACAGCGGTGACAGGTTAAAAAGCAGGAACACAGAGCAGTGTCAGTTTAAAGAGCATGAACACAGAGCGTTTATGGATTAAAAAGCAGGAACACAGAGAGGCAACTGTTTAAAAAGTAGGAACACAGAGCGGCAACATTTTAAAGAGGAGTAACACAGAGCGGTGCCAGTTTAAAAAGCAGGAACACAGAGCGGTGACAGTTTATAAAGCGGGAACGCAGAGCGGTGACATTTCAAAAAGCAGGAACACAGAGCGGTGACAGTTTAAAAAGCAGGAACACAGAGCAGTGACAGTTTACAGAGCGGTAACACTGAGCGGTGACATTAAAAAGCAGTAACGCAGAGCGGTGATAGTTTAAATAGAAGGAACACAGAGCGGCAACACTTAAAAGAGCAGGAACACAGAGCTGTGACAGTTTACAGACCGGGAACACAGAGCGGTGACAGTTTACAGATCGGGAACACAGAGCGGGGACAGTTTAAAGCGCAGGAACACAGCGTTTACAGATTAAAATGCAAGAACACAGCGCGGTGTAAGTTTAAATAGCAGGAACACAGAGCGGTGACAGTTTAAAAAGCAGGAACACAGAGCGGTGACAGTTTAAAAAGCGGGAACACAGAGTGCTGACAGTTTAAAAAGCAGGAACACAGAGCGGTGACAGTTTAAAGAGCAGGGACGCAGAGCGGTGACAATTTAAAAAGCAGGATCACAGAACGGTGACAGTTTAAAAAACAGGAACACAGAGCGGTGACAGTTTAAAAAGCAGGAACACAGAGCGGTGACAGTTTTAAAAGCAGGAACACAGAGCGGTGACAGTTTAAAAAGCAGGAAAACACAGCGGTGACAGTTTAAAAAGCAGGAACACAGAGCGGTGACAATTTAAAAAGCAGGATCACAGAGCGGTGACAGTTTAAAAAGCAGGAACACAGAGCGGTGACAGTTTAAAAAGCAGGAACACAGAGCGGGGACAGTTTAAAAAGCAGGAACACAGAGCGGTGACAGTTTAAAAAGCAGGAATACAGAGCGGTGACAGTTTAAAGAGCAGGGACACAGAGCGGTGACAATTTAAAAAGCAGGAACACAGAGCGGTGACAGTTTAAAAAGCCGGAACACAGAGCGGTGACAGTTTAAAAAGCAGGAACACAGAGCGGTGACAGTTTAAAAAGCAGGAACACAGAACGGCGACAGTTTAAAGAGCAGGAACACAGAGCGGTGACAGTTTATAATGCAGGAACATAGAGCGGTGAGAGTATAAAAAGCAGGAACACAGAGTGGCGACAGTTTAAAGAGCAGGAACACAAAGTGGTGACAGTTTAAAAAGTAGGAACACAAAGTGGTGACAGTTTAAAAAGCAGGAACACAGACCGGTGACAGTTTCAAGAGCAGGAGCACAGAGTAGCGACAGTCTAAACAGCAGGAACACAGAGCGTTTACAGAACAAAAAGCAAGAAAACAGAGCGGCGACTGTTTAAAGTGCAGCAACACGGAGCGGTGACAGAATGAAAAGCAGGAACACGGAGCGGTGACAGATTAAAAAGCAGGAACACAGTCCGGTGACAATTTAAAAAGCAGGAACACAGAGTGTTCACAGTTTAAAAAGCAGGAACTCAGAGCGGCGACAGTTTAAAAAGCAGGAACACAGAGCGGTGACAGATTAAAAAGCAGGAACACGGCGCGGTGACAGTTTAAAAAGCAGGAACACAGAGCGATGACAGTTTAAAAAGCAGGAACTCAGAGCGGTGACAGTTTAAAAAGCAGGAACACAGAGCGGTGACAGATTAAAAAGCAGGAACACAGCGCGGTGACAGTTTGAAAAGCAGGAACACAGAGCGGCGACAGTTTAAAAAGCAGGAACACAGAGCGGCGACAGTTTAAAAAGCAGGAACACACAGCGGTGACAGGTTAAAGAGCAGGAACACAGAGCAGTGACAGTTTAAAGAGCATGAACACAGAGCGTTTATGGATTAAAAAGCAGGGACACAGAGAGGCAACTGTTTAAAAAGTAGGAACACAGAGCGGCAACATTTTAAAGAGGAGTAACACAGAGCGGTGACAGTTTAAAAAGCAGGAACACAGAGCGGTGACAGTTTATAAAGCGGGAACGCAGAGCGGTGACATTTCAAATAGCAGGAACACAGAGCGGTGACAGTTTAAAAAGCAGGAACACAGAGCGGTGACAGTTTACAGAGCGGTAACACTGAGCGGTGACAAATTAAAAAGCAGTAACGCAGAGCGGTGATAGTTTAAATAGAAGGAACACAGAGCGGCAACACTTAAAAGAGCGGGAACACAGAGCGGTGACAGTTTACAGAGCGGGAACACAGAGCGGGGACAGTTTAAAGCGCAGGAACACAACGTTTACAGATTAAAATGCAAGAACACAGCGCGGTGTAAGTTTAAATAGCAGGAACACAGAGCGGTGACAGTTTAAAAAGCGGGAACACAGAGTGCTGACAGTTTAAAAAGCAGGAACACAGAGCGGTGACAGTTTAAAAAGCAGGAACACAGAGCGGTGACAGTTTAAAGAGCAGGGACAGAGAGCGGTGACAATTTAAAAAGCAGGATCACAGAACGGTGACAGTTTAAAAGCAGGAACACAGAGCGGTGACAGTTTAAAAAGCAGGAACACAGAGCGGTGACAGTTTAAAAAGCAGGAACACAGAGCGGTGACAGATTAAAAAGCAGGAACACAGAGCGGTGACAGATTAAAAAGCAGGAACACAGAGCGGTGACAGTTTAAAAAGCAGGAAAACAGAGCGGTGACAATTTAAAAAGCAGGAACACAGAGCGGTGACAGTTTCAACAGCCGGAACACAGAGCGGTGACAGTTTAAAAAGCAGGAACACAGAGCGGTGACAGTTTAAAGAGCAGGGACACAGAGCGGTGACAATTTAAAAAGCAGGATCACAGAGCGGTGACAGTTTAAAAAGCAGGAACACAGAGCGGTGACAGTTTAAAAAGCAGGAACACAGAGCGGTGACAGTTTTAAAAGCAGGAATACAGAGCGGTGACAGTTTAAAGAGTAGGGACACAGAGCGGTGACAATTTAAAAAGCAGGAACACAGAGCGGTGACAGTTTAAAAAGCCGGAACACAGAGCGGTGACAGTTTAAAAAGCAGGAACACAGAGCGGTGACAGTTTAAAAAGCAGGAACACAGAACGGCGACAGTTTAAAGAGCAGGAACACAGAGCGGTGACAGTTTATAATGCAGGAACATAGAGCGGTGAGAGTATAAAAAGCAGGAACACAGAGTGGCGACAGTTTAAAGAGCAGGAACACAAAGTGGTGACAGTTTAAAAAGTAGGAACACAAAGTGGTGACAGTTTAAAGAGCAGGAACACAGAGCGTTTACAGATCAAAAAGCAAGAAAACAGAGCGGCGACTGTTTAAAGTGCAGCAACACAGAGCGGTGACAGAATAAAAAGCAGGAACACGGAGCGGTGACAGATTTAAAAGCAGGAACACAGTCCGGTGACAATTTAAAAAGCAGGAACACAGAGTTTTCACAGTTTAAAAAGCAGGAACACAGAGCGGTGACATTTTAAAAAGCAGTAACGCAGAGCGGTGATAGTTTAAATAGAAGGAACACAGAGCGGCAACACTTAAAAGAGCAGGAACACAGAGCTGTGACAGTTTACAGACCGGGAACACAGAGCGGTGACAGTTTACAGATCGGGAACACAGAGCGGGGACAGTTTAAAGCGCAGGAACACAGCGTTTACAGATTAAAATGCAAGAACACAGCGCGGTGTAAGTTTAAATAGCAGGAACACAGAGCGGTGACAGTTTAAAAAGCAGGAACACAGAGCGGTGACAGTTTAAAAAGCGGGAACACAGAGTGCTGACAGTTTAAAAAGCAGGAACACAGAGCGGTGACAGTTTAAAGAGCAGGGACGCAGAGCGGTGACAATTTAAAAAGCAGGATCACAGAACGGTGACAGTTTAAAAAACAGGAACACAGAGCGGTGACAGTTTAAAAAGCAGGAACACAGAGCGGTGACAGTTTTAAAAGCAGGAACACAGAGCGGTGACAGTTTAAAAAGCAGGAAAACACAGCGGTGACAGTTTAAAAAGCAGGAACACAGAGCGGTGACAATTTAAAAAGCAGGATCACAGAGCGGTGACAGTTTAAAAAGCAGGAACACAGAGCGGTGACAGTTTAAAAAGCAGGAACACAGAGCGGGGACAGTTTAAAAAGCAGGAACACAGAGCGGTGACAGTTTAAAAAGCAGGAATACAGAGCGGTGACAGTTTAAAGAGCAGGGACACAGAGCGGTGACAATTTAAAAAGCAGGAACACAGAGCGGTGACAGTTTAAAAAGCCGGAACACAGAGCGGTGACAGTTTAAAAAGCAGGAACACAGAGCGGTGACAGTTTAAAAAGCAGGAACACAGAACGGCGACAGTTTAAAGAGCAGGAACACAGAGCGGTGACAGTTTAAAATGCAGGAACATAGAGCGGTGAGAGTATAAAAAGCAGGAACACAGAGTGGCGACAGTTTAAAGAGCAGGAACACAAAGTGGTGACAGTTTAAAAAGTAGGAACACAAAGTGGTGACAGTTTAAAAAGCAGGAACACAGACCGGTGACAGTTTCAAGAGCAGGAGCACAGAGTAGCGACAGTCTAAACAGCAGGAACACAGAGCGTTTACAGAACAAAAAGCAAGAAAACAGAGCGGCGACTGTTTAAAGTGCAGCAACACGGAGCGGTGACAGATTAAAAAGCAGGAACACAGTCCGGTGACAATTTAAAAAGCAGGAACACAGAGTGTTCACAGTTTAAAAAGCAGGAACTCAGAGCGGCGACAGTTTAAAAAGCAGGAACACAGAGCGGTGACAGATTAAAAAGCAGGAACACGGCGCGGTGACAGTTTAAAAAGCAGGAACACAGAGCGGTGACAGTTTAAAAAGCAGGAACTCAGAGCGGTGACAGATTAAAAAGCAGGAACACGGCGCGGTGACAGATTAAAAAGCAGGAACACAGCGCGGTGACAGTTTGAAAAGCAGGAACACAGAGCGGCGACAGTTTAAAAAGCAGGAACACAGAGCGGCGACAGTTTAAAAAGCAGGAACACACAGC
Source organism: Mustelus asterias (assembly GCF_964213995.1). Taxonomy (NCBI): domain Eukaryota; kingdom Metazoa; phylum Chordata; class Chondrichthyes; order Carcharhiniformes; family Triakidae; genus Mustelus; species Mustelus asterias. The sequence goes on from NW_027590129.1 coordinate 1,248,041, forward strand.
GGTGACAGGTTAAAGAGCAGGAACACAGAGCAGTGACAGTTTAAAGAGCATGAACACAGAGCGTTTATGGATTAAAAAGCAGGGACACAGAGAGGCAACTGTTTAAAAAGTAGGAACACAGAGCGGCAACATTTTAAAGAGGAGTAACACAGAGCGGTGACAGTTTAAAAAGCAGGAACACAGAGCGGTGACAGTTTATAAAGCGGGAACGCAGAGCGGTGACATTTCAAATAGCAGGAACACAGAGCGGTGACAGTTTAAAAAGCAGGAACACAGAGCGGTGACAGTTTACAGAGCGGTAACACTGAGCGGTGACAAATTAAAAAGCAGTAACGCAGAGCGGTGATAGTTTAAATAGAAGGAACACAGAGCGGCAACACTTAAAAGAGCGGGAACACAGAGCGGTGACAGTTTACAGAGCGGGAACACAGAGCGGGGACAGTTTAAAGCGCAGGAACACAACGTTTACAGATTAAAATGCAAGAACACAGCGCGGTGTAAGTTTAAATAGCAGGAACACAGAGCGGTGACAGTTTAAAAAGCGGGAACACAGAGTGCTGACAGTTTAAAAAGCAGGAACACAGAGCGGTGACAGTTTAAAAAGCAGGAACACAGAGCGGTGACAGTTTAAAGAGCAGGGACAGAGAGCGGTGACAATTTAAAAAGCAGGATCACAGAACGGTGACAGTTTAAAAGCAGGAACACAGAGCGGTGACAGTTTAAAAAGCAGGAACACAGAGCGGTGACAGTTTAAAAAGCAGGAACACAGAGCGGTGACAGTTTAAAAAGCAGGAACACAGAGCGGTGACAGATTAAAAAGCAGGAACACAGAGCGGTGACAGATTAAAAAGCAGGAACACAGAGCGGTGACAGTTTAAAAAGCAGGAAAACAGAGCGGTGACAATTTAAAAAGCAGGAACACAGAGCGGTGACAGTTTAAAAAGCCGGAACACAGAGCGGTGACAGTTTAAAAAGCAGGAACACAGAGCGGTGACAGTTTAAAGTGCAGGGACACAGAGCGGTGACAATTTAAAAAGCAGGATCACAGAGCGGTGACAGTTTAAAAAGCAGGAACACAGAGCGGTGACAGTTTAAAAAGCAGGAACACAGAGCGGTGACAGTTTAAAAAGCAGGAATACAGAGCGGTGACAGTTTAAAGAGTAGGGACACAGAGCGGTGACAATTTAAAAAGCAGGAACACAGAGCGGTGACAGTTTAAAAAGCCGGAACACAGAGCGGTGACAGTTTAAAAAGCAGGAACACAGAGCGGTGACAGTTTAAAAAGCAGGAACACAGAACGGCGACAGTTTAAAGAGCAGGAACATAGAGCGGTGACAGTTTATAATGCAGGAACATAGAGCGGTGAGAGTATAAAAAGCAGGAACACAGAGTGGCGACAGTTTAAAGAGCAGGAACACAAAGTGGTGACAGTTTAAAGAGCAGGAACACAGAGCGTTTACAGATCAAAAAGCAAGAAAACAGAGCGGCGACTGTTTAAAGTGCAGCAACACAGAGCGGTGACAGAATAAAAAGCAGGAACACGGAGCGGTGACAGATTTAAAAGCAGGAACACAGTCCGGTGACAATTTAAAAAGCAGGAACACAGAGTTTTCACAGTTTAAAAAGCAGGAACACAGAGCGGTGACATTTTAAAAATCAGGAACTCAGAGCGGTGACAGTTTAAAAAGCAGGAACTCAGAGCGGCGACAGTTTAAAAAGCAGGAACACAGAGCGGTGACAGTTTAAAAAGCAGGAACACAGAGCGGTGACAGATTAAAAAGCAGGAACACAGAGCGGTGACAGTTTAAAAAGCAGGAACACAGAGCGGTGACAGTTTAAAAAGCAGGAACACAGAGCGGTGACAGTTTAAAAAGCAGGAACACAGAGCGGTGACAGATTAAAAAGCAGGAACTCAGAGCGGTGACAGATTAAAAAGCAGGAACACAGAGCGGTGACAGATTAAAAAGCAGGAACACAGAGCGGTGACAGATTAAAAAGCAGGAACTCAGAGCGGTGACAACTTAAAAAGCAGGAACTCAGAGCGGTGACAGTTTAAAAAGCAGGAACACAGAGCGGTGACAGTTTAAAAAGCAGGAACACAGAGCGGTGACAGTTTAAAAAGCAGGAAGAGAGAGCGGTGTGGTGAAGCATCGTTGGTTACCACTGTGGGGTTATTCCAATGTTACTTTTGGGTTAGGGTGTTGCCACTGCGGGGGTTGTTATAATGTTGTTGTTGGGTTAGGGTGTTTACACTGTGGGATTAATATACCTGTGGTGGATGTTGTTATGGCTCATCCCGGTCGGGCCCCGCCTCCTGGGGAGAGGTATAAGTCCCTCTGCTCAGGCGGGACCCCTCCAGTCTGGATTGGTGTACTTGTGTTAGATAGTTCCATTGTTTGTCAATAAAAGCCTTCAATCGCTGAAGCCTTGTACCTCGTGCTTGATTGTCGCGCATCAATTTTATTGACAAACACAAAACTCTCGACAGTAAAGAGAGTATGGAGCAAATGCTGAAACCAGAGCGGCTGACGCTGGACCCACGTGCGGTCGGTGCCTCTAACACCTTCGACCACTGGTTGAAGTGTTTCGAGGACTACCTGGCAGCCTCTGCAGCAGTTACTATGGACGACGACAAACTCCAGGTCCTCCACGTGAGGGTAAGCGACACGGTCTATCTTGCGATTCGTGCGGCCACCACTTACCCGAGGGCCATTGAGCTCTTGAAGAAACGATACATGAGACCACCCAACGTGATTCACGCTCGTTACCTCCTCGCTACACGACGTCGGCAGTCGGGCGAAACCATGGAGGACTACGCCAATGAGCTCTTGCAGCTTGCCAGGGGCTGCGACTGCAAAGATGTGTCGGCTGAGCAATATATGTACGACCTCGCCCGAGATGCGTTCGTAGCAGGGGTAGGGTCCTCGTACATCCGGCTTAAGCTATTAGAGAAAGGGAACCTCAACTTGACCCAAGCGATGGAGATGGCTGAGATGCTGGAGGCAGCGTCGAAAAGCTTGGCTCTGTACCCCGAAGACCACGCAGAGACAACGTGGCAGGAGCAAGCACAAATCCCTCCTCGCCCCACGGGCTCGCGCTCCCATATCGACCCGACGACGGCGGCAGCTCCAGGCGGCCAGCGATGCTATTTTTGCGGAGGAGCCAAGCATCCACGGCAACAGTGTCCTGCAAAAACGGCGATCTGCAGTCAGTGCGGTAAAAAGGGGCTCTATGCTAAAGTTTGCAGGTCGACGCCCAAGAACGGCAGTGCAGCCTGTGACCCTCCAGAGCGGAGACAATCTCCTTCGACGTCGCAGTACCCGCGAGGCCCGACCACGTGCAAATACAGGACGGCGCCATCGTGGCTGACGGAGGAGGAGGATGACCACCAGGAGTCGCTACGCTTGGCGCCCTCACCCACGTGCGATTCATGGGGGCGGCCATCATGGTCGACGACGACCAGGAGCGACCAGCAGGGGTCCTCAGTATCAACCTCGGCTGCATGCAGTGACGCCCGGGGGCCAATGGTGGCGTCGATCACTCTGGACCAGACAAAGCATCACAGGCTTGACAGTTCGATGATGAACATCAAGGTAAATTGTCGTACTGTGGATTGTCTGTTTGACAGTGGGAGCACTGATGCGCGACAATCAAGCGCGTGGAACAAGGCTTCAGCTATTGAAGGCTTTTATTAGCAAACAATGGAACTAACTAACACGAATACACCAGTTCAGACTGGAGGGGTCCCGCCGGAGCAGAGGGTCTTATACCTCTCCCCAGGAGGCGGGGCCCGACCGGGATGTGCCATAACAACATCTACCACAGGTAAACACCCTAACCCAACAACATTATACAACCCCCACAGTGGCAACACCCTAACCCAACAGTAACATAGGAATAACCCACAGTGGTAACCAACGATGGTTCACCACATTCACCCCTCCTTTAGAACATAGAACATAGAAAGCCACAGCACAAACAGGCCCTTCGGCCCACAAGTTGCGCTGATCATATCCCTACCTCTAGGCCTATCTATAGCCCTCAATCCCATTAAATCCCATGTACTCATCCAGAAGTCTCTTAAAAGACCCCAACGAGTTTGCCTCCACCACCGCCGACGTCAGCCGATTCCACTCACCCACCACCCTCTGAGTGAAAAACTTACCCCTGACATCTCCTCTGTACCTACCCCCCAGCACCTTAAACCTGTGTCCTCTCGTAGCAACCATTTCAGCCCTTGGAAATAGCCTCTGAGAGTCTACCCTATCCAGACCTCTCAACATCTTGTAAACCTCTATCAGGTCACCTCTCATCCTTCGTCTCTCCAGGGAGAAGAGACCAAGCTCCCTCAACCTATCCTCATAAGGCATGCCCCCCAATCCAGGCAACATCCTTGTAAATCTCCTCTGCACCCTGTCAATGGCTTCAACATCTTTCCTGTAATAAGGTGACCAGAACTGCACGCAGTACTCCAAGTGGGGTCTAACCAGGGTCCTATAAAGCTGCAGCATTATCTCCCGACTCCTAAACTCAATCCCTCGATTAATGAAGTCTAGTACGCCGTACGCCTTCTTGACCGCATCCTCCACCTGCGAGGCCGATTTAAGAGTCCTATGGACCCGGACCCCAAGGTCCTTCTGATCCTCTACACTGCTAAGAATGGTACCCTTCATATTATACTGCTGCTTCATCCCATTGGATCTGCCAAAATGGATCACTACACACTTATCCGGGTTGAGGACCATCTGCCACTTCTCCGCCCAGTCTTGCATTCTATCTATGTCTCGCTGCAACTTCTGACATCCCTCCAAACTATCCACAACACCACCTACCTTGGTGTCGTCAGCAAACTTACCAACCCACCCCTCCATTTCCTCATCCAGGTCATTTATGAAAATGACAAACAAAGGCCGGCGGGGTGCGAAAACAGGTCACATATGTACAAAATTCACAAGTCCAGACGGTCTGGAGGACCGCACCGTCGCTGTGATCTCCTCAACACCGGTTGCGACACCGGAGCAGGTGCTTGCGGTGGCGTTCTCTCCAAAACAGCGTCCGGCTGTCCCCTCGAGGACTCCCGGGCCGGTTGACCCTGGTGAGGCGATGGTGGAGGGGATCCTGGAACCTTCTGTGGTGGCGCCGATCTCCGAGTCTCAGGCAAGCTGTACATGGGAGTATAACTGTTATGCACTGGTCCCGGTGCTGACCGCGCCACGTCTGGGGAAGAAATAAGTGATAGGGGATTCGTGACAGGGGGTATGGGACCGACAGGAGTTGCTACATCCCCTGCGGGCGCCAGGTCTCTAATGGAGACTGTGTCCTCTCGCCCGTCAGGATATGCCACATAGGCATACTGAGGGTTGACGTGGAGGAGTTGGATCGGTTCGACCAAGGGGTCAGACCTGCGGGCCCTCACATGTCGCCGCAGAAGGACGGGTCCTGGGTACGTCAACCAGGCTGGTAAGGAGATCCCCGAGGGCGACTTCCGAGGGAATGAGAACATCCTCTCGTGGGGAGTAGCATTGGTTGCCGTACACAGGAGGGAGCGGATGGAATGAAGCGCATTTGGAAGGACCTCCTGCCAACGGGAGACTGGAAGGCCCCTGGATTTCAGCGCCAGTAGGACAGCCTTCCAGACTGTAGCATTCTCCCTCTCCACCTGTCCGTTACCCCTAGGGTTGTAGCTCGTGGTTCTACTAGAGGCAATCCCGTATGAGAGCAGGAATTGCCTCAAGTCGTTACTCATGAACGACGAGCCCCTGTCGCTATGTATGTAGCAGGGGTACCCGAACAGGGTAAAAAGATCACTGAATGCCTTAATCACCGTGGCAGTCGACGTGTCCGCACAGGGGACAACAAACGGGAACCGGGAGTACTCATCTATTATATTGAGAAAATAGACATTCCGGTCCGTTGAGGGAAGGGGGCCCTTAAAATCCACACTCAGCCTCTCGAAGGGGCGAGTGGCCTTGACCAATTGTGCCCGGTCCGGTCGATAAAAGTGCGGTTTGCATTCCACGCAAATCCGACAGCTTCTTGTCACTGACCTGACATCCTCCACCGAGTAGGGCAGGTTGCGGGCTTTTATGAAGTGGTAGAGTCGGGTGACTCAGTGTTTCTGCTCTTTAAACTGTCACCGCTCTGTGTTCGTCCTTCTTAAACTTACACCGCTCTGTGTTCCCGGTCTTGAAACTGTAACCGCACTGTGTTCCTGCTTTTTTGACTGTCGCCACTCTGTGCTCCTGCTCTTGAAACTGTCACCGGTCTGTTTACCTGCTCTTTAAACTGTGAACTTTCTGTGTTCCCGCGCTTGAAACTGTCACTGCTCTGTGTTGCTGCTTTTCAACCTGTCACCGCTCTGTGTTCGTCCTTCTTAAACTTACACCGCTCTGTGTTCCTGCTTTTTAAACTTACAGCGCTCTGTATTCCTGCTTTTTAAACTGTCACCGCTCTGTGTTCCTGCTTTTAAAAATGTTGCCGCTCTGTAATCCTGCTTTTAAAACTGTCAACGCTCTGTCTTCCTGCCTTTTAAACTGTCACCGCTCTTTCTTCCTGCTTTTTAAACTGTCACGCTCTGTCTTCCTGCTTTTTAAACTGTCACCGCTCTGCGTTCCTGCTTTTTTAACTGTCACCGCGGTGGTCCTGCTCTTTTAACTGTCACCGCTTTGTGTTTCTGCTATTAAAACTATCACCGCTCTGCGTTCCTGCTTTTTAAACTGTCACCGCTCTGTGTTCCTGCTTTTTAAACTGTCACCGCTGTGTGTTCCTGCTTTTAAACTGTCACTGCTGTGTGTTGATGCTTTTTAAACTGTCACCGTTCTGTGTTCGTACTTCTTAAGCTTACACCGCTCTGTGTTCCTGCTTTTTAAACTGTCACCGCTCTGTGTTCCTGCTTTTTAGACTGTCACCGCTCTGTGTTCCTGCTTTTTAGACTGTCACGGCTCTGTGCTCCTGCTCTTGAAACGGTGACCGGTCTGTTTACCTGCTCTTTAAACTGTCACCGCTCTGTGTTCCTGCTTTTTAAACTGTGAACATTCTGTGTTACTGCTTTTTAAACTGTCACCGCTCTAACTTCCTGCTTTTTAAACTGTCACCGCTCTGTGTTCCTGCTTTTTAAACTGTCACCGCTCTGTGTTCCTGCTATTAAAACTATCACTGCTCTGCGTTCCTGCATTTTAAACTGTCAGCGCTCTGTCCTCCTGCTTTTTAAACTGTCACCGCTCTATGTTCCTGCTTTTTAAACTGTCACCGCTCTATGTTCCTGCTTTTTAAACTGTCACCGCTCTGTGTTCCTGCTTTTTAAACTGTCAATGCTCTGTGTTCCTACTTTTTAAACTGTCACCGCTCTGTGTTCCTGCTTTTTAAACTGTCAATGCTCTGTGTTCCTGCTTTTTAAACTGTCACCGCTCTATGTTCCTGCTTTTTAAACTGTCAATGCTCTGTGTTCCTGCCTTTTAAACTGTCACCGCTCTATGTTCCTGCTTTTTAAACTGTCAATGCTCTGTGTTCCTGCTTTTTAAACTGTCACCGCTCTATGTTCCTGCTTTTTAAACTGTCAATGCTCTGTGTTCCTGCTTTTTAAAATGTCACCGCTCTGTGTTCCTGCTTTTTAAACTGTCACCGCTCTGTGTTCCTGCTTTTTAAACTGTGAACACTCTGTGTTCCTGTTTTTTAAACAGTCTCCGTTCTGTGTTCCTGCTTTTTAAACTGTCACCGCTCAGTGTTGCTGCTTTTTGAAATGTCACCGCTCTGTGTTCCTGCTTTTTGAAATGTCACCGCTCAGTGTTGCTGCTTTTTAAAGTGTCACCGTTCTGTGTCCCCGCTTTTTAAACTCTCACCGCTGTGTTCCTGCTCTTTTAACTGTCGCCGCTCTGTGTTTCTGCAATGTAAACTATCACCGCTCTGTGTTCCTGCTTTTTAAACTGTCACCGCTCTGTGTTCCTGCTTTTCAACCTGTCACTGCTCTGTGTTCGTCCTTCTTAAACTTACACCGCTCTGTGTTCCTGCTTTTTAAACTGTCACCGCTCTTTGTTTCTGCTTTTTAGACTGTCGCCGCTCTGTGCTCCTGCTCTTGAAAATGTCACCGGTCTGTTTACCTGCTCTTTAAACTGTGAACTTTCTGTGTTCCCGCGCTTGAAACTGTCACCGCTCTGTGTTCCTGCTTTTTAAACTGTCACCGCTCTTTGTTTCTGCTTTTTAGACTGTCGCCGCTCTGTGCTCCTGCTCTTGAAAATGTCACCGGTCTGTTTACCTGCTCTTTAAACTGTGAACTTTCTGTGTTCCCGCGCTTGAAACTGTCACCGCTCTGTTTTCCTGCTTTTTAAACTGTCACCGCTCTGTGCTCCTGCTCTTGAAACTGGCACCAGTCTGTTTTCCTGCTCTTTAAACTGTGAACTTTCTGTGTTCCCGCGCTTGAAACTGTCACCGCTCTGTGTTCCAGCTTTTTAAACTGTCACCGCTCTGTGTTCCTGCTTTTTAGACTGTCACCGCTCAGTGTTCCTGCTTTTTAGACTGTCGCTGCTCTGTGCTCCTGTTCTTGAAACGGTCACCGGTCTGTTTACCTGCTCTTTAAACTGTGATCTTTCTGTGTTCCCGCGCTTGAAACTGTCACCGCTCTGTGTTCCTGCTTTTTAAACTGTCACCGCTCAGTGTTCCTGCTTTTTAGACTGTCGCTGCTCTGTGCTCCTGCTCTTGAAACGGTCACCGGTCCGTTTACCTGCTCTTTAAACTGTGATCTTTCTGTGTTCCCGCGCTTGAAACTGTCACCGCTCTGTGTTCCTGCTTTTTAAACTGTCACCGCTCTGTGTTCCTGCTTTTTAAACTGTCACCGCGCTGTGTTCCTGCTTTTTAAACTGTGAAAATTCTGTGTTCCTGCTTTTTGAACTATCACCAATCTGTGTTACTGCTTTTTAAACTGTCACCGCTCTATCTTCCTGCTTTTTAAACTGTCACCGCTCTGTGTTCCTGCTTTTTGAAATGTCACTGCTCTGTGTTCCTGCTTTTTAAAGTGTCACCGCTGTGCTCCTGCTCTTTTAACAATCGCCGCTCTGTGTTTCTGCTATTAAAACTATCACCGCTCTGCGTTCCTGATTTTTAAACTCTCACCGCTCTGCATCCTGCTTTTTAAACTCTCACCGCTGTGTTCCTGCTCTTTTAAATGTCGCCGCTCTGTGTTTCTGCAATGTAAACTATCACCGCTCTGTGTTCCTGCTTTTTAAACTGTCACCGCTCTGTGTTCCTGCTTTTCAACCTGTCACTGCTCTGTGGTCGTCCTTCTTAAACTTACACCGCTCTGTGTTCCTGCTTTTTAAACTTACACCGCTCTGTGTTCCTGCTTTTTAAACTGTCACCGCTCTTTGTTTCTGCTTTTTAGACTGTCGCCGCTCTGTGCTCCTGCTCTTGAAACTGTCACCGGTCTGTTTACCTGCTCTTTAAACTGTGAACTTTCTGTGTTCCCGCGCTTCAAACTGTCACCGGTCTGTTTTCCTGCTCTTTAAACTGTGAACTTCCTGTGTTCCCGCGCTTGAAATTGTCACCGCTCTGTGTTCCTGCTTTTTAAACTGTAACTGCCCTGTGCTCCTGCTCTTGAAACTGTCACCGGTCTGTTTACCTGCTCTTTAAACTGTGAACTTTCTGTGTTCCCGCGCTTGAAACTGTCACCGCTCTGTGTTCCTGCTTTTTAAACTGTCACCGCTCTGTGCTCCTGCCCTTGAAACTGGCACCGGTCTGTTTTCCTGCTCTTTAAACTGTGAACTTTCTGTGTTCCCGCGCTTGAAACTGTCACCGCTCTGTGTTCCTGCTTTTTAAAATGTCACGTCTCTGCGTTCCTGCTTTTTAAACTGTCACCGCTCTGTGTTCCTGCTTTTAAAACTGTCACCGCTCTGTGTTCCTGCTTTTTAAACTGTCACCGCTCTGTGTTCCTGCTTTTTAAACTGTCACCGCTCTGTGTTCCTGCTTTTTAAACTGTGAACATTCTGTGTTCCTGCTTTTTGAACTATCACCAATCTGTGTTACTGCTTTTTAAACTGTCACCGCTCTATCTTCCTGCTTTTTAAACTGTCACCGCTCTGTGTTCATGCTTTTTGAAATGTCACTGCTCTGTGTTCCTGCTTTTTAAAGTGTCACCATTCTGTGTTCCCGCTTTTTAAACTGTCAGCGCTGTGCTCCTGCTCTTTTAACTGTCGCCGCTCTGTGTTTCTGCTATTAAAACTATCACCGCTCTGCGTTCCTGATTTTTAAACTCTCACCGCTCTGCCTCCTGCTTTTTAAACTGTCACCGCTCCGTGTTCCTGCTTTTTAAACTTACACCGCTCTATGTTCCTGCTTTTTAAACTGTCACCGCTCTGTGTTCCTGCTTTTTAATCTGTCACCGCTCCGTGTTCCTGCTTTTTAAACTGTCACCGCTCTGTGCTCCTGCTTTTTATACTTTTGCCGCTCTGTGTTCCTGCTTTTTAGTCTGTCGCCGCTCTGTGTTCTTGCTTTTTAAACTTACACCGCTCTGTGTTCCTGCTTTTTAAACTGTCACCGCTCTGTGTTCCTGCTTTTTAAACTGTCACCGCTCTGTGTTCTTGCTTTTTAAACTTACACCGCTCTGTGTTCCTGCTTTTTAATCTGTCACCGCTCTTTGTTTCTGCTTTTTAGACTGTCACCGCTCTGTGTTCCTGCATTTTAATCTGTAACCGCTCTGTGATCCTGATTTTTATACTGTCACCGCTCTGTGTTCCTGCTTTTTAAACTGTGAACACTCTGTGTTCCTGTTTTTTAAACTGTCACCGTTCTGTGTTCCTGCTTTTGAAAATGTCACCGCTCAGTGTTGCTGCTTTTTGAAATGTCACCGCTCTGTGTTCCTGCTTTTTAAAGTGTCACCGTTCTGTGTCCCCGCTTTTTAAACTCTCACCGCTGTGTTCCTGCTCTTTTAACTGTCGCCGCTCTGTGTTTCTGCAATTTAAACTATCACCGCTCTGTGTTCCTGCTTTTTAAACTGTCACCGCTCTGTGTTCCTGCTTTTCAACCTGTCACTGCTCTGTGTTCGTCCTTCTTAAACTTACACCGCTCTTTGTTCCTGCTTTTTAAACTTACACCGCTCTGTGTTCCTGCTTTTTAAACTGTCACCGCTCTTTGTTTCTGCTTTTTAGACTGTCGCCGCTCTGTGCTCCTGCTCTTGAAAATGTCACCGGTCTGTTTACCTGCTCTTTAAACTGTGAACTTTCTGTGTTCCCGCGCTTGAAACTGTCACCGCTCTGTTTTCCTGCTTTTTAAACTGTCACCGCTCTGTGCTCCTGCTCTTGAAACTGGCACCAGTCTGTTTTCCTGCTCTTTAAACTGTGAACTTTCTGTGTTCCCGCGCTTGAAACTGTCACCGCTCTGTGTTCCAGCTTTTTAAACTGTCACCGCTCTGTGTTCCTGCTTTTTAGACTGTCACCGCTCAGTGTTCCTGCTTTTTAGACTGTCGCTGCTCTGTGCTCCTGCTCTTGAAACGGTCACCGGTCTGTTTACCTGCTCTTTAAACTGTGATCTTTCTGTGTTCCCGCGCTTGAAACTGTCACCGCTCTGTGTTCCTGCTTTTTAAACTGTGAACATTCTGTGTTCCTGCTTTTTGAACTATCACCAATCTGTGTTACTGCTTTTTAAACTGTCACCGCTCTATCTTCCTGCTTTTTAAACTGTCACCGCTCTGTGTTCCTGCTTTTTGAAATGTCACTGCTCTGTGTTCCTGCTTTTTAAAGTGTCAACGCTGTGCTCCTGCTCTTTTAACAGTCGCCGCTCTGTGTTTCTGCTATTAAAACTATCACCGCTCTGCGTTCCTGATTTTTAAACTCTCACCGCTCTGCATCCTACTTTTTAAACTCTCACCGCTGTGTTCCTGCTCTTTTAACTGTCGCCGCTCTGTGTTTCTGCAATGTAAACTATCACCGCTCTGTGTTCCTGCTTTTTAAACTGTCACCGCTCTGTGTTCCTGCTTTTCAACCTGTCACTGCTCTGTGGTCGTCCTTCTTAAACTTACACCGCTCTGTGTTCCTGCTTTTTAAACTTACACCGCTCTGTGTTCCTGCTTTTTAAACTGTCACCGCTCTTTGTTTCTGCTTTTTAGACTGTCGCCGCTCTGTGCTCCTGCTCTTGAAACTGTCACCGATCTGTTTACCTGCTCTTTAAACTGTGAACTTTCTGTGTTCCCGCGCTTGAAACTGTCACCGCTCTGTGTTCCTGCTTTTTAAACTGTCACCGCTCTGTGCTCCTGCCCTTGAAACTGGCACCGGTCTGTTTTCCTGCTCTTTAAACTGTGAACTTCCTGTGTTCCCGCGCTTGAAACTGTCACCGCTCTGTGTTCCTGCTTTTTAAAATGTCACGTCTCTGCGTTCCTGCTTTTTAAACTGTCACCGCTCTGTGTTCCTGCTTTTAAAACTGTCACCGCTCTGTGTTCCTGCTTTTTAAACTGTCACCGCTCTGTGTTCCTGCTTTTAAAACTGTCACCGCTCTGTGTTCCTGCTTTTTAAACTGTCACCGCTCTGTGTTCCTGCTTTTTAAACTGTCACCGCTCTGTGTTCCTGCTTTTTAAACTGTCACCGCTCTGTGTTCCTGCTTTTAAAACTGTCACCGCTCTGTGTTCCTGCTTTTAAAACTGTCACCGCTCTGTGTTCCTGCTTTTTAAACTGTCACCATTCTGTGTTCCTGCTTTTTAAACTGTCACCGCTCTGTGTTCCTGCTTTTTAAACTGTCACCGCTCTGTGTTCCTGCTTTTTAAACTGTCACCATTCTGTGTTCCTGCTTTTTAAACTGTGAACATTCTGTGTTCCTGCTTTTTGAACTATCACCAATCTGTGTTACTGCTTTTTAAACTGTCACCGCTCTATCTTCCTGCTTTTTAAACTGTCACCGCTCTGTGTTCATGCTTTTTGAAATGTCACTGCTCTGTGTTCCTGCTTTTTAAAGTGTCACCATTCTGTGTTCCCGCTTTTTAAACTGTCAGCGCTGTGCTCCTGCTCTTTTAACTGTCGCCGCTCTGTGTTTCTGCTATTAAAACTATCACCGCTCTGCGTTCCTGATTTTTAAACTCTCACCGCTCTGCCTCCTGCTTTTTAAACTGTCACCGCTCCGTGTTCCTGCTTTTTAAACTTACACCGCTCTATGTTCCTGCTTTTTAAACTGTCACCGCTCTGTGTTCCTGCTTTTTAATCTGTCACCGCTCCGTGTTCCTGCTTTTTATACTTTTGCCGCTCTGTGTTCCTGCTTTTTAGTCTGTCGCCGCTCTGTGTTCTTGCTTTTTAAACTTACACCGCTCTGTGTTCCTGCTTTTTAAACTGTCACCGCTCTGTGTTCCTGCTTTTTAAACTGTCACCGCTCTGTGCTCCTGCTTTTTATACTTTTGCCGCTCTGTGTTCCTGCTTTTTAGTCTGTCGCCGCTCTGTGTTCTTGCTTTTTAAACTTACACCGCTCTGTGTTCCTGCTTTTTAAACTGTCACCGCTCTGTGTTCCTGCTTTTTAAACTGTCACCGCTCTGTGTTCTTGCTTTTTAAACTTACACCGCTCTGTGTTCCTGCTTTTTAATCTGTCACCGCTCTTTGTTTCTGCTTTTTAGACTGTCACCGCTCTGTGTTCCTGCATTTTAATCTGTAACCGCTCTGTGATCCTGATTTTTAAACTGTGAACACTCTGTGTTCCTGTTTTTTAAACTGTGAACACTCTGTGTTCCTGTTTTTTAAACTGTCACCGTTCTGTGTTCCTGCTTTTTAAAATGTCACCGCTCAGTGTTGCTGCTTTTTGAAATGTCACCGCTCTGTGTTCCTGCTTTTTAAAGTGTCACCGTTCTGTGTCCCCGCTTTTTAAACTCTCACCGCTATGTTCCTGCTCTTTTAACTGTCGCCGCTCTGTGTTTCTGCAATTTAAACTATCACCGCTCTGTGTTCCTGCTTTTTAAACTGTCACCGCTCTGTGTTCCTGCTTTTCAACCTGTCACTGCTCTGTGTTCGTCCTTCTTAAACTTACACCGCTCTTTGTTCCTGCTTTTTAAACTTACACCGCTCTGTGTTCCTGCTTTTTAAACTGTCACCGCTCTTTGTTTCTGCTTTTTAGACTGTCGCCGCTCTGTGCTCCTGCTCTTGAAACTGTCACCGGTCTGTTTTCCTGCTCTTTAAACTGTGAACTTCCTGTGTTCCCGCGCTTGAAACTGTCACCGCTCAGTGTTCCTGCTTTTTAAACTGTCACTGCTCTGTGCTCCTGCTCTTGAAACTGTCACCGGTCTGTTTACCTGCTCTTTAAACTGTGAACTTTCTGTGTTCCCGCGCTTGAAACTGTCACCGCTCTGTGTTCCTGCTTTTTAAACTGTCACCGCTCTGTGCTCCTGCCCTTGAAACTGGCACCGGTCTGTTTTCCTGCTCTTTAAACTGTGAACTTTCTGTGTTCCCGCGCTTGAAACTGTCACCGCTCTGTTTTCCTGCTTTTTAAACTGTCACCGCTCTGTGCTCCTGCTCTTGAAACTGGCACCAGTCTGTTTTCCTGCTTTTTAAACTGTCACCGCTCTGTGTTCCTGCTTTTTAAACTGTCACCGCTCTGTGTTCCTGCTTTTTAAACTGTGAACATTCTGTGTTCCTGCTTTTTGAACTATCACCAATCTGTGTTACTGCTTTTTCAACTGTCACCGCTCTATCTTCCTGCTTTTTAAACTGTCACCGCTCTGTGTTCCTGCTTTTTGAAATGTCACTGCTCTGTGTTCCTGCTTTTTAAAGTGTCACCATTCTGTGTTCCCGCTTTTTAAACTGTCAGCGCTGTGCTCCTGCTCTTTTAACTGTCGCCGCTCTGTGTTTCTGCAATTTAAACTATCACCGCTCTGTGTTGCTGCTTTCTAAACTGTCACCGCTCCGTGTTCCTGCTTTCTAAACTGTTGCCGCTCAGTGTTTCTGCTCTTTAAACTGTCACCGCTCTGTGTTCCTGCTTTTAAACTGTCACCAATCTGTGTTCCTGCTTTTTGAACTGTCTCCGCTCTGTGTTCCTGCTTATAAACTGTCACCGCTCTGTGTTGCTTCTTTTTGAAATGCCACCGCTGTGTTCCTGCTTTTTAAAGTGTCACCGTTCTGTGTTCCCGCTTTTTAAACTCTCACCGCTGTGTTCCTGCTCTTTTAACTGTCGCCGCTCTGTGTTTCTGCAATTTAAACTATCACCGCTCTGTTTTCCTGCTTTTTAAACTGTCACCGCTCTGTGTTCCTGCTTTCTAAACTGTCACCGCTCCGTGTTCCTGCTTTCTAAACTGTTGCCGCTCAGTGTTTCTGCTCTTTAAACTGTCACCGCTCTGTGTTCCTGCTTTTTAAACTGTCACCGCTCTGTGTTGCTGCTTTTCAACCTGTCACCGCTCTGTGTTCGTCCTTCTTAAACTTACACCGCTCTGTGTTCCTGCTTTTTAACCTTACACCGCTCTGTGTTCCTGCTTTTTAAACTGTCACCGCTCTTTGTTTCTGCTTTTTAAACTGTCACCGCTCTGTGTTCCTGCTTTTTAAACTGTCACTGCTCTGTGCTCCTGCTCTTGAAACTGTCACCGGTCTGTTTTCCTGCTCTTTAAACTGTGAACTTTCTGTGTTCCCGCGCTTGAAACTGTCACCGCTCTGTGCTCCTCCTTTTCAAACTGTAACCGCTCTGTGTTCCTGCATTTTAATCTGTAACCGCTCTGTGATCCTGCTTTTTATACTGTCACCGCTCTGTGTTCCTGCTTTTTAATCTGTAAACACTCTGTGTTCCTGCTTTTTGAACTGTCACCGCTCTGTGTTCCTGCTTTTTAACTGTCACCGCTCAGTTTTGCTGCTTTTTGAAATGTCACCGCTCTGTGTTCCTGCTTTTTAAAGTGTCACCGTTCTGTGTTCCCGCTTTTTAAACTCTCACCGCTGTGTTCCTGCTCTTTTAACTGTCGCCGCTCTGTGTTTCTGCAATTTAAACTATCACCGCTCTGTGTTCCTGCTTTCTAAACTGTCACCGCTCAGTGTTTCTGCTCTTTTAACTGTCACCGCTCTGTGTTCCTGCTTTTTAAACTGTCACCGCTCTGTGTTGCTGCTTTTCAACCTGTCACCGCTCTGTGTTCGTCCTTCTTAAACTCACACCTCTCTGTGTTCCTGCTTTTTAAGCTTACACCGCTCTGTGTTCCTGCTTTTTAAACTGTCACCGCTCTGTGTTCCTGCATTTTAAACTGTCACCGCCCTGTCTTCCTGCTTTTTAAACTGTCACCGCTGCGTGTTCCTGCTTTTTAGACTGTCGCCGCTCTGTGCTCGTGCTCTTGAAACTGTCACCGGTCTGTTTTCCTGCTCTTTAAACTGTGAACTTCCTGTATTCCCGCGCTTGAAACTGTCACCGCTCTGTGTTCCTGCTTTTTAAACTGTCACCGCTCTGTGCTCCTGCTCTTGAAACTGTCACCGGTCTGTTTTCCTGCTCTTTAAACTGTGAACTTTCTGTGTTCCCGCGCATGAAACTTTCACCGCTCTGTGTTCCAGCTTTTTAAACTGTCACCGCTCTTTGTTTCTGCTTTTTAAACTGTCACCGCTCTGTGTTCCTGCATTTTAATCAGTAACCGCTCTGTGATCCTGCTTTTTATACTGTCACTGCTCTGTTTTCCTGCT
Organism: Mustelus asterias; assembly: GCF_964213995.1. Lineage (NCBI taxonomy): Eukaryota > Metazoa > Chordata > Chondrichthyes > Carcharhiniformes > Triakidae > Mustelus > Mustelus asterias. Next base: position 1,264,636 of record NW_027590129.1, read on the forward strand.
TTTTAATCTCTAAACACTCTGTGTTCCTGTTTTTTAAACTGTCACCGCTCTCTGTTGCTGCTTTTCAACCTGTCACCGCTCTGTGTTTATCCTTCTTAAACTTACACCTCTCTGTGTTCCTGCTTTTTAAGCTTACACCGCTCTGTGTTCCTGCTTTTTAAACTGTCAACGCTCTGTGTTCCTGCTTTTTAAACTGTCACCGCTCTGTGTTCCTGCTTTTTAGACTGTCGCCGCTCTGTGCTCGTGCTCTTGAAACTGTCACCGGTCTGTTTTCCTGCTCTTTAAACTGTGAACTTCCTGTGTTCCCGTGCTTGAAACTGTCACCGCTCTGTGTTCCTGCTTTTTAAACTGTCACCGCTCTGTGTTCCTGCTTTTTAAACTGTCACCGCTCTGTTTTCCTGCTCTTGAAACTGTCACCGATCTGTTTTCCTGCTCTTGAAAATGTCACCGCTCTGTTTTCCTGCTCTTGAAACTGTCACCGGTCTGTTTTCCTGCTCTGTAAACTGTGAACTTTCTGTGTTCCCACGCTTGATACTGTCACCGCTCTGTGTTCCTGCTTTTTAAACTGTCACCGCTCTGTGTTCCTGCTTATAAACTGTAGTCACTCTTTGTTCCTGCTTTTTAAAATGTCACCGCTCTGTGTTCCTGCTTTTTAAAATGTCACCGCTCTGTGTTCCTGCTTTTTAAACTGTCACGTCTCTGCGTTCCTGCTTTTCAAACTGTCACCGCTCTGCGTTCCTGCTTTTTAAACTGTCAACGCTCTGTGTTCCTGCTTTTTAAACTGTCACCGCTCTGTGTTCCTGCTTTTTAATCTGTCAACGCTCTGTGTTCCTGCTTTTTAAACTGTCACCGCTCTGTGTTCCTGCTTTTTAAATTGTCACCGCTCTGCGTTCCTGCTTTTTAATCTGTCACCGCTCTGTGTTCCTGCTCTTTTAACTGTCGCCGCTCTGTGTTTCTGCTATTTAAACTATCAGTGCTCTGCGTTCCTGCTTTTTAAACTGTCACCGCTTTGTGTTCCTGCTTTTTAAACAGTTGTCGCTCGATGTTCCTGATCCATAAACTGTCACCGCTCTGTGGTCCTGCTTTTTAAACTGTCACCGCTCTGTGTTCCTGCTTTTTAAACTGTCACTGCTCTGTGCTCCTGCTCTTGAAACTGTCACCGGTCTGTTTTCCTGCTCTTTAAACTGTGAACTTTCTGTGTTCCCGCGCTTGAAACTGTCACCGCTCTGTGCTCCTCCTTTTCAAACTGTAACCGCTCTGTGTTCCTGCATTTTAATCTGTAACCGCTATGTGATCCTGCTTTTTATACTGTCACCGCTCTGTGGTCCTGCTTTTTAAACTGTCACCGCTCAGTGTTGCTGCTTTTTAAACTGTCACCGCTCAGTGTTGCTGCTTTTTGAAATGTCACCGCTCTGTGTTCCTGCTTTTTAAAGTGTCACCGTTCTGTGTTCCCGCTTTTTAAATTCTCACCGCTGTGTTCCTGCTCTTTTAACTGTCGCCGCTCTGTGTTTCTGCAATTTAAACTGTCACCGCTCTGCGTTTTTGCTTTTTAAACTGTCACCGCTCTGTGTTGCTGCTTTTCAACCTGTCACCGCTCTGTGTTCGTCCTTCTTAAACTTACACCTCTCTGTGTTCCTGCTTTTTAAGCTTACACCGCTCTGTGTTCCTGCTTTTTAAACTGTCACCGCTCTTTGTTTCTGCTTTTTAAACTGTCACCGCTCTGTGTTCCCGCGCTTGAAACTGTCACCGCTCTGTGTTCCTGCTTTTTAAAATGTCACCGCTCTGTGTTCCTGCTTTTTAAAATGTCACGTCTCTGCGTTCCTGCTTTTCAAACTGTCACCGCTCTGCGTTCCTGCTTTATAAACATTCGCCGCTCTGTGTTCCTGCTTTCTAAACTGTCGCCGCTCAGTGTTCCTGCTTTTTAAACTGTCACTGCTCTGTGTTCCTGCTTTTTAAACTGTCACCGCTCTGTGTTGCTGCTTTTCAACCTGTCACCGCTCTGTGTTCGTCCTTCTTAAACTTACACCGCTCTGTGTTCCTGCTTTTTAAACTTACACCGCTCTGTGTTCCTGCTTTTAAACTGTCACTGCTCTGTGTTCCTGCTTTTCAAACTGTCACCGCTCTGTGTTCCTGCTTTTTAAACAGTCACCGCTCAGTGTTGCTGCTTTTTGAAATGTCACCGCTCTGTGTTCCAGCTTTTTAAAGTGTCACCGTTCTGTGTTCCCGCTTTTTAAACTCTCACCGCTGTGTTCCTGCTCTTTTAACTGTCGCCGCTCTGTGTTTCTGCAATTTAAACTATCACCGCTCTGTGTTCCTGCTTTTTAAACTGTCACCATTCTGTGTCCCTGCTTTCTAAACTGTCACCGCTCCGTGTTCCTGCTTTTTAAACTGTCACCGCTCTGTGTTCTTGCTTTTTAAACTGTCACCGCTCTGTGTTCCTGCTTTTTAAACTGTCACCGCTCTGTGTTGCTGCTTTTCAACCTGTCACCGCTCTGTGTTCGTCCTTCTTAAACTTACACCGCTCTGTGTTCCTGCTTTTTAAACTTACACCGCTCTTTGTTTCTGCTTTTTAAACTGTCACCGCTCTGTTTTCCTGCATTTTAAACTGTCAACGCTCTTTGTTTCTGCTTTTTAAACTGTCGCCGCTCTGTGCTCCTGCTCTTGAAACTGTCACCGGTCTGTTTTCCTGCTCTTAAAACTGTGAACTTTCTGTGTTCCCGCGCTTGAAACTGTCACCGCTCTGTGCTCCTCCTTTTCAAACTGTATTCGCTCTGTGTTCCTGCATTTTAATCTGTGACCGCTCTGTGATCCTACTTTTTATACTGTCAACGCTCTGTGTTCCTGGTTTTTAATCTGTAAACACTCTGTGTTCCTGCTTTTTAAACTGTCACCGCTCAGTGTTGCTGCTTTTTGAAATGTCACCGGTCTGTGTTCCTGCTTTTTAAAGTGTCACCGTTCTGTGTTCCCGCTTTTTAAACTCTCACCGCTGTGTTCCTGCTCTTTTAACTGTCGCCGCTCTGTGATTCTGCTTTCTAAACTGTCACCGCTCCGTGTTCCTGCTTTCTAAACTGTCACCGCTCTGTGTTCCTGCTTTTTAAACTGTCACCGCTCTGTGTTGCTGCTTTTAAACCTGTCACCGCTCTGTGTTCGTCCTTCTTAAACTTACACCTCTCTGTGTTCCTGCTTTTTAAGCTTACACCGCTCTGTGTTCCTGCTTTTTAAACTGTCACCGCTCTGTGTTCCTGCTTTTTAAACTGTCACCGCTCTTTGTTTCTGCTTTTTAGACTGTCGCCGCTCTGTGCTCGTGCTCTTGAAACTGTCACCGGTCTGTTTTCCTGCTCTTTAAACTGTCAACTTTCTGTGTTCCCGCGCTTGAAACTGTCACCGCTCTGTGTTCCTGCTTTTTAAACTGTCACCGCGCTGTGTTCCTGCTTTTTAAACTGTCACCGCTCTGTGCTCCTGCTCTTGAAACTGTCACCGGTCTGTTTTCCTGCTCTTTAAACTGTGAACTTTCTGTGTTCCCGCGCTTGAAACGTTGACCGCTCTGTGTTCCAGCTTTTTAAACTGTCACCGCTCTGTGTTCCTGCTTATAAACTGTAGTCACTCTTTGTTCCTGCTTTTTAAAATGTCACCGCTCTGCGTTCCTGCTTTTCAAACTGTCACCGCTCTGTGTTCCTGCTTTATAAACTGTCGCCGCTCTGTGTTCCTGCTTTTTAATCTGTCAACGCTCTGTGTTCCTGCTTTTTAAACTGTCACCGCTCTGTGTTCCTGCTTTTTAAACTGTCACCGCTCTGTTTTCCTGCTTTTTAAACTGTCACCACTCTGCGTTCCTGCTTTTTAAACTGTCACCGCTCTGCGTTCCTGCTTTATAAACTGTCACCGCACAGTGTTGCTGCTTTTTGAAATGTCACCGCTCGATGTTCCTACTTTTTAAAGTGTCACCGTTCTGTGTTCCCGCTTTTTCAACTGTCACCGCTGTGTTCCTGCTCTTTTAACTGTCGCCGCTCTGTGTTTCTGCTATTTAAACTATCAGTGCTCTGCGATCCTGCGTTATAAACTGTCACCGCTTTGTGTTCCTGCTTTTTAAACAGTTGTCGCTCGATGTTCCTGATCCATAAACTGTCACAGCTCTGTGTTACTGCTTTTTAAACTGTCGCCGCTCTGTGTTTCTGCAATTTAAACTATCACCGCTCTGTGTTCCTGCTTTTTAAACTGTCACCGCTCTGTGTTCCTGCTTTCTAAACTGTCACCGCTCCGTGTTCCTGCTTTCTAAACTGTTGCCGCTCAGTGTTTCTGCTCTTTAAACTGTCACCGCTCTGTGTTCCTGCTTTCTAAACTGTCACCGCTCCGTGTTCCTGCTTTCTAAACTGTCACCGCTCAGTGTTTCTGCTCTTTAAACTGTCACTGCTCTGTGCTCCTGCTCTTGAAACTGTCACCGGTCTGTTTTCCTGCTGTTTAAACTGTGAACTTTCTGTGTTCCCGCGCTTGAAACTTTCACCGCTCTGTGTTCCAGCTTTTTAAACTGTAGTCACTCTTTGATCCTGCATTTTAAACTGTCACCGCTCTTTGTTTCTGCTTTTTAAACTGTCACTGCTCTGTGCTCCTGTTTTTTAAACTGTAACCGCTCTGTGTTCCTGCATTTCAATCTGTAACCGCTCTGTGATCCTGCTTTTTATACTGTCACCGCTCTGTGTTCCTGCCTTTTAATCTATAAACACTCTATGTTCCTGTTTTTTAAACTGTCACCACTCTGTGTTCCTGCTTTTTAAACTGTCACCGCTCAGTGTTGCTGCTTTTTGAAATGTCACCGCTCTGTGTTCCTGCTTTTTAAAGTGTCACCGCTCTGTGTTCCTGCTTTTTAAACTGTCACCGCTCTGTGTTCCTGCTTTTTAAACTGTCACCGCTCTGTGTTCCTGCTTTTTAAACTGTCACCGCTCTGTGTTGCTGCTTTTCAAACTGTCACCGCTCTGTGTTGCTGCTTTTCAAACTGTCACCGCTCTGTGTTCCTGCTTTTTAAGCTGTCACCGCTCTTTGTTCCTGCTTTTTAGACTGTCGCCGCTCTGTGCTCGTGCTCTTGAAACTGTCACCGGTCTGTTTTCCTGCTCTTTAAACTGTGAACTTCCTGTGTTCCCGCGCTTGAAACTGTCACCGCTCTGCGGTCCTGCTTTATAAACAGTCGTCGCTCCGTGTTCCTGCTTTCTAAACTGTCGCCGCTCAGTGTTTCTGCTCTTTAAACTGTCACCGCTCTGTGCTCCTGCTTTTTAAACTGTCACTGCTCTGTGTTCCTGCTTTTTAAACTGTCACCGCTCTGTGTTGCTGCTTTTCAACCTGTCACCGCTCTGTGTTCGTCCTTCTTAAACTTACACCGCTCTGTGTTCCTGCTTTTCAAACTGTCACCGCTCTGTGTTCCTGCTTTTTAAACTGTCACCGCTCAGTGTTGCTGCTTTTTGAAATGTCACCGCTCTGTGTTCCAGCTTTTTAAAGTGTCACCGTTCTGTGTTCCCGCTTTTTAAACTCTCACCGCTGTGTTCCTGCTCTTTTAACTGTCGCCGCTCTGTGTTTCTGCAATTTAAACTATCACCGCTCTGTGTTCCTGCTTTTTAAACTGTCACCGCTCAGTGTTGCTGCTTTTTGAAATGTCACCGCTCTGTGTTCCAGCTTTTTAAAGTGTCACCGTTCTGTGTTCCCGCTTTTTAAACTCTCACCGCTGTGTTCCTGCTCTTTTAACTGTCGCCGCTCTGTGTTTCTGCAATTTAAACTATCACCGCTCTGTGTTCCTGCTTTTTAAACTGTCACCGTTCTGTGTCCCTGCTTTTTAAACTGTCACCGCTCTGTGTTCCTGCTTTTTAAACTGTCACCGTTCTGTGTTCCTGCTTTTTATTCCGTAAACGCTCTGTGTTCCCGCTTTTTAAACTTACACCGCTCTGTGTTCTTGCATTTTAATCTGTAAACGCTGTGTTCCTGCTTTTTAAACTGTCACCGCTCTGTGTTCCTGCTTTTTAAACTGTCACCGCTCTGTGTTCCTGCTTTTTAAACTGTCACCGTTCTGTGTTCCTGCTTTTTATTCCGTAAACGCTCTGTGTTCCTGCTTTTTAAACTGTCACCGCGCTGTGTTCCTGCTTTTTAATCTATAAACACTCTATGTTCCTGTTTTTTAAACTGTCACCACTCTGTGTTCCTGCTTTTTGAAATGTCACCGCTCTGTGTTCCTGCTTTTTAAAGTGTCACCGCTCTGTGTTCCTGCTTTTTAAATTGTCACCGCTCTGTGTTCCTGCTTTTTAAACTGTCACCGCTCTGTGTTGCTGCTTTTCAAACTGTCACCGCTCTGTGTTGCTGCTTTTCAAACTGTCACCGCTCTGTGTTCATCCTTCTTAAACTTACACCTCTCTGTGTTCCTGCTTTTTAAGCTTACACCGCTCTGTGTTCCTGCTTTTTAAACTGTCACCGCTCTTTGTTCCTGCTTTTTAGACTGTCGCCGCTCTGTGCTCGTGCTCTTGAAACTGTCACCGGTCTGTTTTCCTGCTCTTTAAACTGTGAACTTCCTGTGTTCCCGCGCTTGAAACTGTCACCGCTCTGCGGTCCTGCTTTATAAACAGTCGTCGCTCCGTGTTCCTGCTTTCTAAACTGTCGCCGCTCAGTGTTTCTGCTCTTTAAACTGTCACCGCTCTGTGCTCCTGCTTTTTAAACTGTCACCGCTCTGTGTTGCTGCTTTTCAACCTGTCACCGCTCTGTGTTCGTCCTTCTTAAACTTACACCGCTCTGTGTTCCTGCTTTTCAAACTGTCACCGCTCTGTGTTCCTGCTTTTTAAACTGTCACCGCTCAGTGTTGCTGCTTTTTGAAATGTCACCGCTCTGTGTTCCAGCTTTTTAAAGTGTCACCGTTCTGTGTTCCCGCTTTTTAAACTCTCACCGCTGTGTTCCTGCTCTTTTAACTGTCGCCGCTCTGTGTTTCTGCAATTTAAACTATCACCGCTCTGTGTTCCTGCTTTTTAAACTGTCACCGTTCTGTGTCCCTGCTTTTTAAACTGTCAGCACTCTGTGTTCCCGCTTTTTAAACTTACACCGCTCTGTGTTCTTGCATTTTAATCTGTAAACGCTGTGTTCCTGCTTTTTAAACTGTCACCGCTCTGTGTTCCTGCTTTTTAAACTGTCACCGCTCTGTGTTCCTGCTTTTTAAACTGTCACCGTTCTGTGTTCCTGCTTTTTATTCCGTAAACGCTCTGTGTTCCTGCTCTTTAAACTGTCACCGCTGTGTGATCCTGCTTTTTAAACTGTCACCGCTCTGTGATCCGGCTTTTTAAACTGTCACCGCTCTGTGTTCCTGCTTTTTAAACTGTCACCGCTCTGTGTTCCTGCATTTTAAACTGTCACCGCTCTGTGTTCCTGCTTTTTAAACTGTTACCGCTCTGTGTGCCTGCTTTTTATTCTGTCACCGCTCTGTGTTCCTGCTCTTGAAACTGTCGCCGCTCTGTGTTCCTGCTTTTTAATCTGTAAACGCTCTGTGTTCCTGCTCTTTAAGCTGACACTGCTCTGTGTTCCTGCTTTTTAAACTGTCGCCGTTCTGTGTTCCTGCTTTTTAAACTGTCACCGCTCTGTGTTCCGGCTTTTTAAACTGTCATCGCTCTGGGATCCTGCTTTTTAAACTGTCACCGCTCTGTGTTCCTGCTTTTTAAACAGTCTCCGCTCTGTGTTCCTGCTTTTTAATCCGTAAACGCTCTGTGTTCCTGCTCTTTAAACTGACACTGCTCTGTGTTCCTGCTTTTTAATCAGACTCCGCTCTGTGTTCCTGCTTTTTAAACTGTCACCACTCTGTGTTCCTGCTCTTTAAACTGTCGCCGCTCTGTTTTCCTGCTTTGTAAACTATCACCACTCTGTGTTCCAGCTTTTTAAACTGTCACCGCTCTGTTTTCCTGCTTTTCAAACTGTCACCGCTCTGTTTTCCTGCTTTTTAAACTGTCACCGCTCTGTGTTCCTGCTTTTTAGACTGTCGCCGCTCTGTGTTCCTGCTTTTTAATCTGTCACCGCTCCGTGTTCCTGCTTTTTAATCTGTCACCGCTCTGTGTTCCTGCTTTTAAAACTGTCGCCACTCTGTTTTCCTGCTTTTTAAACTGTCGCAGCTCTGTCTTCCTGCACTTTAAACTGTCACCGCTTTGTGTTCCTGCTTTTTAAACTGTCACCGCTCTGCGTTCCTGCTTTTTAAACTGTCACCGCTCAGTGTTCCTGCTTTTTAAACTGTCACCGCTCAGTGTTCATGCTCTTTAAACTGTCACCGCTCTGTGTTCCTGCTTTTTAAACTGACCCCATCCTGTGTTCCTGCTTTTTAAACTGTCACCACTCTGTGTTCCCGCTCTGTAAACTGTCACCGTCCTGTTTTCCTGCTTTTTAAACTGTCACCACTCTGTGTTCCCGCTCTGTAAACTGTCACCGTCCTGTTTTCCTGCTTTTTAAACTGTCACCGCTCTGTGTTCCTGCTTTTTAAACTGTCACCGCTCTGTGTTCCTGCTTTTTAAACTGTCACCACTCACTGTTCCTGCTTTTTAAACTGTCACCGCTCTGAGTTCCTGCTTTTTAAACTGTCACCGCTCTGTGTTCCCGCTTTTAAAACTGCCACCGCTCTGTGTTCCAGCTTCTTATACTGTCACCGTGCTGTGTTCCTGCTTTTTAAACTGTCAGCACTCTGTGTTCCCGCTTTTTAAACTGCCGCCGCTCTGTGTTCCTGCTTTTTAAACTGACACCGCTCTGTGTTCTTGCATTTTAATCTGTAAATGCTGTGTTCCTGCGCTTTAAACTGTCACCGCTCTGTGTTCCCGCTCTGTAAACTGTCACAGCACTGTGTTCCTGCTCTTTTAAGTGTTGCCGCTCTGTGTTCCTTCTATTTAAACTATCACCGCTCTGCGTTACTGCTTTTTAATCTGTCACCGCTCAGTATTCCCGCTCTGTAAACCGTCACCGCTCTGTGTTCCTGCTTTTTAAACTGTCACCGCTCTGTTTTACTACTCTTTAAAAAAGTTGCCGCTCTGTGTTCCTGCTTTTTAAACAGTTGCCGCTCTGTGTTCATGCTTTTTAATCCGTAAACACTCTGTGTTCCTCCTCTTTAAACTGTCACTGCTCTGTGTTCCTGCTTTTTAAACTGTCACCGCTCTGTACTCCTGCTTTTTAAACTGTCAACGCTATGTGTTCCTGCTCTTTAAACTTTCACCGCACTGTGTTCCTGCTTTTTAATCTGTCACCGCTCTGTGTTCCTGCTTTTTAAACTGTCACCGCTCTGTGTTCCTGCTCTTTAAACTGTCACCGCTCTGTGTTCCTGCTTTTTAAACTGTCACCACTCTGTGTTCCTACTTTTTAATCTGTCATCGCTCCGTGTTCCTGCTTTTTATTCTGTCACCGCTCTGTGTTGCTGCACTTTAAACTGTCGCCGCTCTGTGTTCCTGCTTTTTAATCTGTAAACGCTCTGTGTTCCTGCTCTTTAAACTGACACTGCTCTGTGTTCCTGCTTTTTAATCTGAAAGCGCTCTGTGTTCCTGCTCTATAAACTGTCACCACTCTGTGTTCCTGCTCTTTAAACTGTCGCCGCTCTGCATTCCTGCTTTTTATACTCTCACCGCTCTATGTTCCTGCATTATAAACTGTCACCGCTCTGTGTTCCTGCTCTTTAAACTGTCGCCGTTCTGTGTTCCTGCTTTTTAAACTGTCACCGCTCTGTTTTACTCCTCTTTAAAATGTTGCCGCTCTGTGTTCCTGCTTTTTAAACAGTTGCCGCTCTGTGTTCCTGCTTTTTAATCCGTAAACACTCTGTGTTCCTCCTCTTTAAACTGTCACTGCTCTGTGTTCCTGCTTTTTAAACTGTCACCGCTCTGTGATCCTGCTTTTTAAACTTTCACCGTACTGTGTTCCTGCTTTTTAATATGTCACCGCTCTGTGTTCCTGCTTTTTAAACTGTCACCGCTCTGTGTTCCTGCTCTTTAAACTGTCACCGCTCTGTGTTCCTGTTTTTTAAACTGTCACCACTCTGTGTACCTGCTTTTTAAACTGTCGCCGCTCTGTGTTCCTACTTTTTAATCTGTCACCGCTCCGTGTTCCTGCTTTTTATTCTGTCACCGCTCTGTGTTGCTGCACTTTAAACTGTCGCCGCTCTGTGTTCCTGCTTTTTAATCTGTAAACGCTCTGTGTTCCTGCTCTTTAAACTGACACTCCTCTGTGTTCCTGCTTTTTAATCTGAAAACGCTCTGTGTTCCTGCTCTATAAACTGTCACCACTCTGTGTTCCTGCTCTTTAAACTGTCGCAGCTCTGTGTTCCTGCTTTTTAAACTGTCACCGCTCTGTGTTCCGGCTTTTTAAAGTGTCACCGCTCTGTGATCCTGCTTTTTAAATTGTCACCGCTCTGTGTCCCTGCTCTTTAAACTGTCACCGCTCTGTGTTCCTGCTTTTTAAACTGTCACCGCTCTGTGTTCCTGCTTTTTTAACTGTCACCGCTCTGTGTTCCTGCTTTTTAAACAGTCACCGCTGTGTTCCTGCTTTTTAATCCGTAAACGCTCTGTGTTCCTGCTTTTTAATCCGTAAACGCTCTGTGTTCCTGCTCTTTAAACTGACACTGCTCTGTGTTCCTGCATTTTAATCTGTAAACGCTCTGTGTCCCTGCTCTTTAAACTGTCACCGCTCTGTGTTCCTGCTTTTTAAACTGTCGCCACTCTGTGTTCCCGCTTTTTAAACTGTCAGCACTCTGTGTTCCCGCTTTTTAAACTGCCACCGCTCTGTGTTCCTGCTTTTTAAACTTACACCGCTCTGTGTTCCTGCATTTTAATCTGTAAACGCTGTGTTCCTGCGCTTTAAGCTGTCACCGCTCTGTGTTCCCGCTCTGTAAACAGCTCTGTGTTCCTGCTCTTTTAAGTGTTGCCGCTCTGTGTTCCTTCTATTTAAACTATCACCGCTCTGCGTTACTGCTTTTTAATCTGTCACCGCTCAGCATTCCCGCTCTGTAAACTGTCACCGCTCTGTGTTCCTGCTTTTTAAACTGTCACCGCTCTGTGTTACTCCTCTTTAAATTGTTGCCGCTCTGTGTTCCTGCTTTTTAAACAGTTGCCGCTCTGTGTTCCTGCTTTTTAATCCGTAAACGCTCTGTGTTCCTCCTCTTTAAACTGACACTGCTCTGTGTTCCTGCTTTTTAATCTGAAAACGCTCTGTGTTCCTGCTCTTTAAACTGACACTGCTCTGTGATCCTGCTTTTTAAACTGTCACCGCTCCGTGTTCCTGCTCTTTAAACTGACACTGCTCTGTGTTCCTGCTTTTTAAACTGTCCCCGCTCTGTGTTCCTGCTTTTTAAACTGTCGCCGCTCTGTGATCCTGCTTTTTAAACTGTCACCGCTCTGTGTTCCTGCTCTTTAAACTTTCACCGCGCTGTGTTCCTGCTTTTTAATCTGTCACCGCTCTGTGTTCCTGCTTTTTAAACTGTCACCGCTCTGTGTTCCTGCTTTTTAAACTGTCACCGCTCTGTGTGCCTGCTTTTTAAACTGTCACCGCTCTGTGTTCCTACTTTTTAATCTGTCACCGCTCCGTGTTCCTGCTTTTTATTCTGTCACCGCTCTGTGTTGCTGCACTTTAAACTGTCGCCGCTCTGTGTTCCTGCTTTTTAATCTGAAAACGCTCTGTGTTCCTGCTCAATAAACTGTCACCACTCTGTGTTCCTGCTCTTTAAACTGTCGCCGCTCTGTGTTCCTGCTTTTTATACTCTCACCACTCTATGTTCCTGCATTATAAACTGTCACCGCTCTGTGTTCCTGCTCTTTAAACTTTCACCGCGCTGTGTTCCTGCTTTTTAATCTGTCACCGCTCTGTGTTCCTGCTTTTTAAACTGTCACCGCTCTGTGTTCCTGCTTTTTAAACTGTCACCGCTCTGTGTGCCTGCTTTTTAAACTGTCGCCGCTCTGTGTTCCTACTTTTTAATCTGTCACCGCTCCGTGTTCCTGCTTTTTATTCTGTCACCGCTCTGTGTTGCTGCACTTTAAACTGTCACCGCTCTGTGTGCCTGCTTTTTAAACTGTCGCCGCTCTGTGTTCCTACTTTTTAATCTGTCACCGCTCCGTGTTCCTGCTTTTTATTCTGTCACCGCTCTGTGTTGCTGCACTTTAAACTGTCGCCGCTCTGTGTTCCTGCTTTTTAATCTGAAAACGCTCTGTGTTCCTGCTCAATAAACTGTCACCACTCTGTGTTCCTGCTCTTTAAACTGTCGCCGCTCTGTGTTCCTGCTTTTTATACTCTCACCACTCTATGTTCCTGCATTATAAACTGTCACCGCTCTGTGTTCCTGCTCTTTAAATTGTCGCCGTTCTGTGTTCCTGCTTTTTAAACTGTCACCGCTCTGTGTTCCTGCTTTTTAATCTGTCACCGCTCTGTGTTCCGGCTTTTTAAACTGTCACCGCTGTGTGATCCTGCTTTTTAAATTGTCACCGCTCTGTGTCCCTGCTTTTTAAACTGTCACCGCTCTGTGTTCCTGCTTTTTAAACTGTCACCGCTCTGTGTTCCTGCTTTTTAATCCGTAAACGCTCTGTGTTCCTGCTTTTTAATCCGTAAACGCTCTGTGTTCCTGCTTTTTAATCCGTAAACGCTCTGTGTTCCTGCTCTTTAAACTGACACTGCTCTGTGTTCCTGCATTTTAATCTGTAAACGCTCTGTGTTCCTGCTCTATAAACTGTCACCACTCTGTGTTCCTACTTTGTAAACTATCACCACTCTGTGTTCCTGCTCTTTAATCTTTTGCCGCTCTGTGTTCCAGCTTTTTATACTCTCCCCGCTCTACGTACCTGCACTTTAAACTGTCACCGCTCTGTGTTCCTGCTCTTTGAACTGTCGCCTTTCTGTGTTCCTGCTTTTTAAACTGTCGCCTTTCTGTGTTCCGGCTTTTTAAACAGTCACCGCTCTGTGATCCTGCTTTTTAAATTGTCACTGCTCTGTGTTCCTGCTCTTTAAAATGTCACCGCTCTGTGTTCCTGCTTTTTAAACGGTCGCCGCTCTGTGTTCCTGCTTTTTAAACTGACACCGCTCTGTGTTCCTGCTTTTTAAACTGTCGCCGCTCTGTGTTCCTGCTTTTTAAACTGACACCGCTCTGTGTTCCTGCTTTTTAAACTGTCACCGCTCTGTGATCCTGCTTTTTAAACTGTCATCGCTCTGTGTTCCTGCTTTTTAAACTGTCATCGCTCTGTGTTCCCGCTTTTTAAACTGACACCGCTCTGTGTTCCTACTTTTTAAACTGTCACCGCTCTGTGTTCCTGCTTTTTATACTTTTGCCGCTCTGTGTTCCTGCTTTTTAATCTGTAAATGCTCTGTGTTCCTGCTTTTTAAACTGTCACCGCTCACTGTTCAAGCTTTTCAAACTGTCACCGCTCTGTCTTCCAGCTTTTTAGACTGTCGCTGCTCTGTGTTCCTGCTTTTTAAACTGACACCGCTCTGTGTTCCCGCTTTTCAAACTGTCACCGCTCTGTGTTCCTGCTTTTTAAACTGTCACCGCTCTGCTTTCCTGCTTTTTAACTGTCACCGCGCTTCGTTCCTGCTTTTTAAACTGTCACCGCGCTGTGTTCCTGCTTTTTATACTTTTGCCGCTCTGTGTTCCTGCTTTTTAGTCTGTCGCCGCTCTGTGTTCCTGCTTTTTATACTGTCACCGCTCTGTGTTCCTGCTTTTTAAACTGTCAGCACTCTGTGTTCCCGCTTTTAAAACTGTTACTGCTCTGTGTTCCTGCTTTTTATACTTTAAACGCTCTGTGTTCCTGCTTTTTAATCTGTAATTGCTCTGTGTTCCTGCGCTTAAAACTGTCCCCGCTCTGTGTTCCCGCTCTGTAAACTGTCACAACTCTGTGTTCCTGCTCTTTTAAGTGTTGCCGCTCTGTGTTCCTGCTATTTAAACTGTCGCAGCTCTGTCTTCCTGCACTTTAAACTGTCACCGCTTTTGCTTCCTGCTTTTTAAACTGTCACCGCTCAGTGTTGCTGCTTTTTAAACTGTCACCGCTCAGTGTTGCTGCTTTTTGAAATGTCACCGCTCTGTGTTCCTGCTTTTAATACCATCACCGCTCTGAGTTCCTGCTCTTTAAACTGTGACCGCTCTGTGTTCCTACTTTTTAAACTGACTCCGTCCTGTTTTCCTGCTTTTTAAACTGTCGCCACTCTGTGTTCCTGCTTTTTAGACTGTCGCAGCTCTGTCTTCCTGCACTTTAAACTGTCACCGCTTTGTGTTCCTGCTTTTTAAACTGTCACCGCTCTGCGTTCCTGCTTTTTAAACTGTCACCGCTCAGTGTTGCTGCTTTTTGAAATGTCACCGCTTTGTGTTCCTGCTTTTAATACCATCACCGCTCTGAGTTTCTGCTCTTTAAACTGTGACCGCTCTGTGTTCCTACTTTTTAAACTGACTCCGTCCTGTTTTCCTGCTTTTTAAACTGTCACCACTCTGTGTTCCTGCTCTTTAAACTGTCGCCGCTCTGTGTTCCTGCTTTTTATACTCTCACCACTCTATGTTCCTGCATTATAAACTGTCACCGCTCTGTGTTCCTGCTCTTTAAATTGTCGCCGTTCTGTGTTCCTGCTTTTTAAACTGTCACCGCTCTGTGTTCCTGCTTTTTAATCTGTCACCGCTCTGTGTTCCGGCTTTTTAAACTGTCACCGCTGTGTGATCCTGCTTTTTAAATTGTCACCGCTCTGTGTCCCTGCTTTTTAAACTGTCACCGCTCTGTGTTCCTGCTTTTTAAACTGTCACCGCTCTGTGTTCCTGCTTTTTAATCCGTAAACGCTCTGTGTTCCTGCTTTTTAATCCGTAAACGCTCTGTGTTCCTGCTTTTTAATCCGTAAACGCTCTGTGTTCCTGCTCTTTAAACTGACACTGCTCTGTGTTCCTGCATTTTAATCTGTAAACGCTCTGTGTTCCTGCTCTATAAACTGTCACCACTCTGTGTTCCTACTTTGTAAACTATCACCACTCTGTGTTCCTGCTCTTTAATCTTTTGCCGCTCTGTGTTCCAGCTTTTTATACTCTCCCCGCTCTACGTACCTGCACTTTAAACTGTCACCGCTCTGTGTTCCTGCTTTTTAAACTGTCGCCTTTCTGTGTTCCGGCTTTTTAAACAGTCACCGCTCTGTGATCCTGCTTTTTAAATTGTCACTGCTCTGTGTTCCTGCTTTTTAAACTGTCACCGCTCTGTGTTCCTGCTTTTTAAAATGTCACCGCTCTGTGTTCCTGCTTTTTAAACGGTCGCCGCTCTGTGTTCCTGCTTTTTAAACTGACACCGCTCTGTGTTCCTGCTTTTTAAACTGTCGCCGCTCTGTGTTCCTGCTTTTTAAACTGACACCGCTCTGTGTTCCTGCTTTTTAAACTGTCACCGCTCTGTGATCCTGCTTTTTAAACTGTCATCGCTCTGTGTTCCCGCTTTTTAAACTGACACCGCTCTGTGTTCCTGCTTTTTATACTTTTGCCGCTCTGTGTTCCTGCTTTTTAATCTGTAAATGCTCTGTGTTCCTGCTTTTTAAACTGTCACCGCTCACTGTTCAAGCTTTTCAAACTGTCACCGCTCTGTCTTCCAGCTTTTTAGACTGTCGCTGCTCTGTGTTCCTGCTTTTTAAACTGACACCGCTCTGTGTTCCCGCTTTTCAAACTGTCACCGCTCTGTGTTCCTGCTTTTTAAACTGTCACCGCTCTGCTTTCCTGCTTTTTAACTGTCACCGCGCTTCGTTCCTGCTTTTTAAACTGTCACCGCGCTGTGTTCCTGCTTTTTATACTTTTGCCGCTCTGTGTTCCTGCTTTTTAGTCTGTCGCCGCTCTGTGTTCCTGCTTTTTATACTGTCACCGCTCTGTGTTCCTGCTTTTTAAACTGTCAGCACTCTGTGTTCCCGCTTTTAAAACTGTTACTGCTCTGTGTTCCTGCTTTTTATACTTTAAACGCTCTGTGTTCCTGCTTTTTAATCTGTAATTGCTCTGTGTTCCTGCGCTTAAAACTGTCACCGCTCTGTGTTCCCGCTCTGTAAACTGTCACAACTCTGTGTTCCTGCTCTTTTAAGTGTTGCCGCTCTGTGTTCCTGCTATTTAAACTGTCGCAGCTCTGTCTTCCTGCACTTTAAACTGTCACCGCTTTTGCTTCCTGCTTTTTAAACTGTCACCGCTCTGTGTTCCTGCTTTTTAAACTGTCACCGCTCAGTGTTGCTGCTTTTTGAAATGTCACCGCTCTGTGTTCCTGCTTTTAATACCATCACCGCTCTGAGTTCCTGCTCTTTAAACTGTGACCGCTCTGTGTTCCTACTTTTTAAACTGACTCCGTCCTGTTTTCCTGCTTTTTAAACTGTCGCCACTCTGTGTTCCTGCTTTTTAGACTGTCGCAGCTCTGTCTTCCTGCACTTTAAACTGTCACCGCTCTGTGTTCCTGCTTTTTAAACTGTCACCGCTCTGCGTTCCTGCTTTTTAAACTGTCACCGCTCAGTGTTGCTGCTTTTTGAAATGTCACCGCTTTGTGTTCCTGCTTTTAATACCATCACCGCTCTGAGTTTCTGCTCTTTAAACTGTGACCGCTCTGTGTTCCTACTTTTTAAACTGACTCCGTCCTGTTTTCCTGCTTTTTAAACTGTCACCGCTCTGTGTTCCCGTTCTGTAAACTGTCACCGCTCTGTGTTCCTGCTTTTTAAACTGTCACCGCTCTGTGTTCCCGTTCTGTAAACTGTCACCGCTCTGTGTTCCTGCTTTTTAATCTGTCACCGCTCTGTGTTCCCGCTCTGTAAACTGTCACCGCTCTGTGTTCCTGCTATTTAAACTATCACCGCTCTGCGTTACTGCTTTTTAATCTGTCACCGCTCTGTGTTCCCGCTCTGTAAACTGTCACCGCTCTGTGTTCCTGCTTTTAAAACTGTCATCGCTCTGTGTTCCAGCTTTTTATACTGTCACCGCTCTGTGTTCCTGCTTTTTAAACTGTCACCGCTCTGTGTTCCTGCTTTTTATACTGTCACCGCTCTGTGTTCCTGCTTTTTAAACTGTCAGCACTCTGTGTTCCGGCTTTTAAAACTGTTACTGCTCTGTGTTCCTGCTTTTTATACTTTTAACGCTCTGTGTTCCTGCTTTTTAAACTGTCACCGCTCTGTGTTCCTGCTTTTTAAATCTGTAAACGTTCTGTGTTTCTGCTTTTTAAACTATCACCGCTCTGCGTTCTTGCTTTTTAAACTGTCACCGCGCTGTGTTTCTGCTTTTTAAACTATCACCGCTCTGCGTTCTTGCTTTTTAAACTGTCACCGCGCTGTGTTCCTGCTTTTTAAACTATCACCGCTCTGCGTTCTTGCTTTTTAAACTGTCACCGCTCTGTGTTCCTGCTTTTTAAACTATCACCGCTCTGTGTTCTTGCTTTTTAAACTGTCACCGCTCTGTGTTCCTGCTTTTTAAACTGTCACCGATCTGTGTTCCTGCTTTTTAAACTGTCACCGCGCTGTGTTCCTGCTTTTTAAACTGTTGCCGCTCTGTGTTCCTGCTTTTTAAACTTTCGCCGCTCTGCGTTCCTGCTTTATAAATTGTCACCGCTCTGTGTTCCTGCTTTTTAAACTGTCACCGATCTGTGTTCCTGCTTTTTAAACTGTTGCCGCTCTGTGTTCCTGCTTTTTAAACTGTCACCGATCTGTGTTCCTGCTTTTTAAACTGTTGCCGTTCTGTGTTCCTGCTTTTTAAACTCTCACCGCTCTGTGTTCCTGCTTTTAAAACTCTCACCGCTCTGTGTTCCTGCTTTTTAAACTGTCACCTCTCTGTTTACCTGCTCTTTAAATTGTCTCCGCTCTGTGTTCCTGCTTTTTAAACTCTCACCGCTCTGTGTTCCTGCTTTTTAAACTGTCACTGCTGTGTTCCTGCTTTTTAAACATTCACCGCTCTGTGTTCCTGCTTTTAAAACTCTCACCGCTGTGTTCCCGCTCTTTAAACTATCACCGCTCTGTGTTCCTGCTTTTTAAACTCTCACCGCTCTGTGTTCCTTCTTTTTAAACTGTCACCTCTCTGTTTTTCTTCTCTTTAAATTGTCTCCGCTCTGTGTTCCTGCTTTTTAAACTCTCACCGCTCTGTGTTCCTGCAATTTAAACGCTCACCACTCTGTGTTCCTGCTTTTTAAAATTGTCACCGCTCTGTGTTCCTGCTTTTTAAATCTGTAAACGCTCTGTATTCCTGCTTTTTAAACTGTCACCACTCTGTGTTCCTGCTTTTTACAACTGTCACCGCGCTGTGTTCCTGCTTTTTAAACTGTCACCACTCTGTGTTCCTGCTTTTTACAACTGTCACCGCGCTGTGTTCCTGCTTTTTAAACTGTCACCGCGCTGTGTTCCTGCTTTTTACAACTGTCACCGCTCTGTGTTCCTGCTTTTTAAACTGTCACCGCTCTGTGTTCCTGCTTTTTAAACTGTCACCGCTCTGTGTTCCTGCTTTTTACAACTGTCACCGCTCTGTGTTCCTGCTTTTTAAACAATCACCGCTCTGTGTTCCTGCTTTTTAAACTGTCACCGCTCTGTGTTCCTGCTTTTTAAACAGTCACCGCTCTGTGTTCCTGCTTTTTAAAACTGTCACCGCTCTGTGTTCCTGCTTTTTAAACAGTCACCGCTCTGTGTTCCTGCTTTTTAAACTGTCACCGCTCTGTGATCCTGCTTTTTAAACTGTCACCGCTCTGTGTTCCTGCTTTTTAAACTGTCGCCGCTCAGTGTTGCTGCTTCTTAAACTGTCACCGCTCTGTTTTCCTGCTTTTTTAACTGTCATCGCTCTGTGTTCCTGCTTTTTAAACTGTCACCGATCTGTGTTCCTGCTTTTTAAACTGTTGCCGTTCTGTGTTCCTGCTTTTTAAACTCTCACCGCTCTGTGTTCCTGCTTTTAAAACTCTCACCGCTCTGTGTTCCTGCTTTTTAAACTGTCACCTCTCTGTTTTCCTGCTCTTTAAATTGTCTCCGCTCTGTGTTCCTGCTTTTTAAACTCTCACCGCTCTGTGTTCCTGCTTTTTAAACTGTCACTGCTGTGTTCCTGCTTTTTAAACATTCACCGCTCTGTGTTCCTGCTTTTAAAACTCTCACCGCTGTGTTCCCGCTCTTTAAACTATCACCGCTCTGTGTTCCTGCTTTTTAAACTCTCACCGCTCTGTGTTCCTGCTTTTTAAACTGTCACCTCTCTGTTTTTCTTCTCTTTAAACTGTCACCGCTCTGTGTTCCTGCTTTTTAAACTGTCACCTCTCTGTTTTTCTTCTCTTTAAATTGTCTCCGCTCTGTGTTCCTGCTTTTTAAACTCTCACCGCTCTGTGTTCCTGCAATTTAAACTCTCACCACTCTGTGTTCCTGCTTTTTAAAATTGTCACCGCTCTGTGTTCCTGCTTTTTAAATCTGTAAACGCTCTGTATTCCTGCTTTTTATACTGTCACCACTCTGTGTTCCTGCTTTTTACAACTGTCACCGCGCTGTGTTCCTGCTTTTTAAACTGTCACCGCTCTGTGTTCCTGCTTTTTAAACTGTCACCGCGCTGTGTTCCTGCTTTTTACAACTGTCACCGCTCTGTGTTCCTGCTTTTTAAACTGTCACCGCTCTGTGTTCCTGCTTTTTAAACTGTCACCGCTCTGTGTTCCTGCTTTTTACAACTGTCACCGCTCTGTGTTCCTGCTTTTTAAACAATCACCGCTCTGTGTTCCTGCTTTTTAAACTGTCACCGCTCTGTGTTCCTGCTTTTTAAACAGTCACCGCTCTGTGTTCCTGCTTTTTAAAACTGTCACCGCTCTGTGTTCCTGCTTTTTAAACAGTCACCGCTCTGTGTTCCTGCTTTTTAAACTGTCACCGCTCTGTGATCCTGCTTTTTAAACTGTCACCGCTCTGTGTTCCTGCTTTTTAAACTGTCGCCGCTCAGTGTTGCTGCTTCTTAAACTGTCACCGCTCTGTTTTCCTGCTTTTTTAACTGTCATCGCTCTGTGTTCCTACTTTTTAAACTGTCGCCGCTCTGTGTTCCTACTTTTTAAACTGTCACCGCTCTGTGTTCCTGCTTTTTAAACTCTCACCGCTCTGTGTTCCTGCTTTTAAAACTCTCACCGCTCTGTGTTCCTGCTTTTTAAACTGTCACCTCTCTGTTTTCCTGCTCTTTAAATTGTCTCCGCTCTGTGTTCCTGCTTTTTAAACTCTCACCGCTCTGTGTTCCTGCACTTTAAACTGTCACTGCTGTGTTCCTGCTTTTTAATCTGTCACCGCTCTGTGTTCCTGCTTTTTAAACTCTCACCGCTCTGTGTTCCTGCTTTTAAAACTCTCACCGCTGTGTTCCCGCTCTTTAAACTATCACCGCGCTGTGTTCCTGCTTTTTAAACTCTCACCGCTCTGTGTTCCTGCTTTTTAAACTGTCACCTCTCTGTTTTCCTGCTCTTTAAATTGTCTCCGCTCTGTGTTCCTGCTTTTTAAACTCTCACCGCTCTGTGTTCCTGCACTTTAAACTCTCACCACTCTGTGTTCCTGCTTTTTAAAACTGTCACCTCTCTGTGTTCCTGCTTTTTAAACTGTCACCGCTCTGTGTTCCTGCTTTTTAAACTGTCACCGCTCTGTGTTCCTGCTTTTTAAACTGTCACCGCTCTGTGTTCCTGCTTTTTAAATTGTCACCGCTCTGTGTTCCTGCTTTTAAACTGTCACCGCTCTGTGTTCCTGCTTTTTAAACTGTCACCGCTCTGTGTTCCTGCTTTTTAAACTGTCACCGCTGTGTGTTCCTGCTTTTTAAACTGTCACCGCTCTGAGTTCCTGCTTTTTAAACTGTCACCGCTCTGTGTTCCTGCTATTTAAACTGTCGCAGCTCTGTCTTCCTGCTTTTTAAACTGTCACCGCTTTTGCTTCCTGCTTTTTAAACTGTCACCGCTCAGTGTTGCTGCTTTTTAAACTGTCACCGCTCAGTGTCGCTGCTTTTTGAAATGTCACCGCTCTGTGTTCCTGCTTTTAATACCATCACCGCTCTGAGTTCCTGCTCTTTAAACTGTGACCGCTCTGTGTTCCTACTTTTTAAACTGACTCCGTCCTGTTTTCCTGCTTTTTAAACTGTCGCCACTCTGTGTTCCTGCTTTTTAAACTGTCGCAGCTCTGTCTTCCTGCACTTTAAACTGTCACCGCTTTGTGTTCCTGCTTATTAAACTGTCACCGCTCTGCGTTCCTGCTTTTTAAACTGTCACCGCTCAGTGTTGCTGCTTTTTGAAATGTCACCGCTTTGTGTTCCTGCTTTTAATACCATCACCGCTCTGAGTTTCTGCTCTTTAAACTGTGACCGCTCTGTGTTCCTACTTTTTAAACTGACTCCGTCCTGTTTTCCTGCTTTTTAAACTGTCACCGCTCTGTGTTCCCGTTCTGTAAACTGTCACCGCTCTGTGTTCCCGTTCTGTAAACTGTCACCGCTCTGTGTTCCTGCTTTTTAAACTGTCACCGCTCAGTGTTCCTGCATTTTAAACTGTCACCGCTCTGCTTTCCTGCTTTTTAACTGACACCGCTCTCTCTTCCTGCTTTTGAAACTGTCACCGCTCTGTGTTCCTGCTTTTAAAACTGTCATCGCTCTGTGTTCCAGCTTTTTATACTGTCACCGCTCTGTGTTCCTGCTTTTTAAACTGTCAGCACTCTGTGTTCCGGCTTTTAAAACTGTTACTGCTCTGTGTTCCTGCTTTTTATACTTTTAACGCTCTGTGTTCCTGCTTTTTAAACTGTCACCGCTCTGTGTTCCTGCTTTTTAAATCTGTAAACGTTCTGTGTTTCTGCTTTTTAAACTATCACCGCTCTGCGTTCTTGCTTTTTAAACTGTCACCGCGCTGTGTTTCTGCTTTTTAAACTATCACCGCTCTGCGTTCTTGCTTTTCAAACTGTCAACGCGCTGTGTTCCTGCTTTTTAAACTATCACCGCTCTGCGTTCTTGCTTTTTAAACTGTCACCGCTCTGTGTTCCTGCTTTTTAAACTGTCACCGCTCTGTGTTCCTGCTTTTTAAACTGTCACCGATCTGTGTTCCTGCTTTTTAAACTGTTGCCGCTCTGTGTTCCTGCTTTTTAAACTTTCGCCGCTCTGCGTTCCTGCTTTATAAATTGTCACCGCTCTGTGTTCCTGCTTTTTAAACTGTCACCGATCTGTGTTCCTGCTTTTTAAACTGTTGCCGCTCTGTGTTCCTGCTTTTTAAACTGTCACCGATCTGTGTTCCTGCTTTTTAAACTGTTGCCGTTCTGTGTTCCTGCTTTTTAAACTCTCACCGCTCTGTGTTCCTGCTTTTAAAACTCTCACCGCTTTGTGTTCCTGCTTTTTAAACTGTCACCTCTCTGTTTTCCTGCTCTTTAAATTGTCTCCGCTCTGTGTTCCTGCTTTTTAAACTCTCACCGCTCTGTGTTCCTGCTTTTTAAACTGTCACTGCTGTGTTCCTGCTTTTTAAACAGTCACCGCTCTGTGTTCCTGCTTTTAAAACTCTCACCGCTGTGTTCCCGCTCTTTAAACTATCACCGCTCTGTGTTCCTGCTTTTTAAACTCTCACCGCTCTGTGTTCCTGCTTTTTAAACTGTCACCTCTCTGTTTTTCTTCTCTTTAAACTGTCACCGCTCTGTGTTCCTGCTTTTTAATCTGTCACCGCTCTGTGTTCCCGCTCTGTAAACTGTCACCGCGCTGTGTTTCTGCTTTTTAAACTATCACCGCTCTGCGTTCTTGCTTTTTAAACTGTCACCGCGCTGTGTTCCTGCTTTTTAAACTATCACCGCTCTGCGTTCTTTCTTTTTAAACTGTCACCGCTCTGTGTTCCTGCTTTTTAAACTGTCACCGCTCTGTGTTCCTGCTTTTTAAACTGTCACCGATCTGTGTTCCTGCTTTTTAAACTGTTGCCGCTCTGTGTTCCTGCTTTTTAAACTTTCGCCGCTCTGCGTTCCTGCTTTATAAATTGTCACCGCTCTGTGTTCCTGCTTTTTAAACTGTCACCGATCTGTGTTCCTGCTTTTTAAACTGTTGCCGCTCTGTGTTCCTGCTTTTTAAACTGTCACCGATCTGTGTTGCTGCTTTTTAAACTGTTGCCGTTCTGTGTTCCTGCTTTTTAAACTGTCACCGCTCTGTGTTCCTGCTTTTTAAACTCTCACCGCTCTGTGTTCCTGCTTTTAAAACTCTCACCGCTCTGTGTTCCTGCTTTTTAAACTGTCACCTCTCTGTTTTCCTGCTCTTTAAATTGTCTCCGCTCTGTGTTCCTGCTTTTTAAACTCTCACCGCTCTGTGTTCCTGCTTTTTAAACTGTCACCGCTCTGTGTTCCTGCTTTTAAAACTCTCACCGCTGTGTTCCCGCTCTTTAAACTATCACCGCTCTGTGTTCCTGCTTTTTAAACTCTCACCGCTGTGTTCCTGCTTTTTAAACTGTCACCTCTCTGTTTTTCTTCTCTTTAAACTGTCACCGCTCTGTGTTCCTGCTTTTTAAACTGTCACCTCTCTGTTTTCCTGCTCTTTAAATTGTCTCCGCTCTGTGTTCCTGCTTTTTAAACTCTCACCGCTCTGTGTTCCTGCACTTTAAACTCTCACCACTCTGTGTTCCTGCTTTTTAAAACTGTCACCTCTCTGTGTTCCTGCTTTTTGAACTATCACCGCTCTGTGTTCCTGCTTTTTAAATCTGTAAACGCTCTGTATTCCTGCTTTTTAAACTGTCACCGCTCTGTGTTCCTGCTTTTTAAACTGTCACTGCTGTGTTCCTGCTTTTTAAACATTCACCGCTCTGTGTTCCTGCTTTTAAAACTCTCACCGCTGTGTTCCCGCTCTTTAAACTATCACCGCTCTGTGTTCCTGCTTTTTAAACTCTCACCGCTCTGTGTTCCTTCTTTTTAAACTGTCACCTCTCTGTTTTTCTTCTCTTTAAACTGTCACCGCTCTGTGTTCCTGCTTTTTAAACTGTCACCTCTCTGTTTTTCTTCTCTTTAAATTGTCTCCGCTCTGTGTTCCTGCTTTTTAAACTCTCACCGCTCTGTGTTCCTGCAATTTAAACGCTCACCACTCTGTGTTCCTGCTTTTTAAAATTGTCACCGCTCTGTGTTCCTGCTTTTTAAATCTGTAAACGCTCTGTATTCCTGCTTTTTAAACTGTCACCACTCTGTGTTCCTGCTTTTTACAACTGTCACCGCGCTGTGTTCCTGCTTTTTAAACTGTCACCGCTCTGTGTT
The DNA here is from genome assembly GCF_964213995.1 of Mustelus asterias. Classification (NCBI taxonomy): domain Eukaryota; kingdom Metazoa; phylum Chordata; class Chondrichthyes; order Carcharhiniformes; family Triakidae; genus Mustelus; species Mustelus asterias. Next base: position 1,288,771 of record NW_027590129.1, read on the forward strand.
CCTGCTTTTTAAACTGTCACCGCGCTGTGTTCCTGCTTTTTACAACTGTCACCGCTCTGTGTTCCTGCTTTTTAAACTGTCACCGCTCTGTGTTCCTGCTTTTTAAACTGTCACCGCTCTGTGTTCCTGCTTTTTACAACTGTCACCGCTCTGTGTTCCTGCTTTTTAAACAATCACCGCTCTGTGTTCCTGCTTTTTAAACTGTCACCGCTCTGTGTTCCTGCTTTTTAAACAGTCACCGCTCTGTGTTCCTGCTTTTTAAAACTGTCACCGCTCTGTGTTCCTGCTTTTTAAACAGTCACCGCTCTGTGTTCCTGCTTTTTAAACTGTCACCGCTCTGTGATCCTGCTTTTTAAACTGTCACCGCTCTGTGTTCCTGCTTTTTAAACTGTCGCCGCTCAGTGTTGCTGCTTCTTAAACTGTCACCGCTCTGTTTTCCTGCTTTTTTAACTGTCATCGCTCTGTGTTCCTGCTTTTTAAACTGTCACCGATCTGTGTTCCTGCTTTTTAAACTGTTGCCGTTCTGTGTTCCTGCTTTTTAAACTCTCACCGCTCTGTGTTCCTGCTTTTAAAACTCTCACCGCTCTGTGTTCCTGCTTTTTAAACTGTCACCTCTCTGTTTTCCTGCTCTTTAAATTGTCTCCGCTCTGTGTTCCTGCTTTTTAAACTCTCACCGCTCTGTGTTCCTGCTTTTTAAACTGTCACTGCTGTGTTCCTGCTTTTTAAACATTCACCGCTCTGTGTTCCTGCTTTTAAAACTCTCACCGCTGTGTTCCCGCTCTTTAAACTATCACCGCTCTGTGTTCCTGCTTTTTAAACTCTCACCGCTCTGTGTTCCTGCTTTTTAAACTGTCACCTCTCTGTTTTTCTTCTCTTTAAACTGTCACCGCTCTGTGTTCCTGCTTTTTAAACTGTCACCTCTCTGTTTTTCTTCTCTTTAAATTGTCTCCGCTCTGTGTTCCTGCTTTTTAAACTCTCACCGCTCTGTGTTCCTGCAATTTAAACTCTCACCACTCTGTGTTCCTGCTTTTTAAAATTGTCACCGCTCTGTGTTCCTGCTTTTTAAATCTGTAAACGCTCTGTATTCCTGCTTTTTATACTGTCACCACTCTGTGTTCCTGCTTTTTACAACTGTCACCGCGCTGTGTTCCTGCTTTTTAAACTGTCACCGCTCTGTGTTCCTGCTTTTTAAACTGTCACCGCGCTGTGTTCCTGCTTTTTACAACTGTCACCGCTCTGTGTTCCTGCTTTTTAAACTGTCACCGCTCTGTGATCCTGCTTTTTAAACAATCACCGCTCTGTGTTCCTGCTTTTTAAACTGTCACCGCTCTGTGTTCCTGCTTTTTAAACAGTCACCGCTCTGTGTTCCTGCTTTTTAAAACTGTCACCGCTCTGTGTTCCTGCTTTTTAAACAGTCACCGCTCTGTGTTCCTGCTTTTTAAACTGTCACCGCTCTGTGATCCTGCTTTTTAAACTGTCACCGCTCTGTGTTCCTGCTTTTTAAACTGTCGCCGCTCAGTGTTGCTGCTTCTTAAACTGTCACCGCTCTGTTTTCCTGCTTTTTTAACTGTCATCGCTCTGTGTTCCTACTTTTTAAACTGTCGCCGCTCTGTGTTCCTACTTTTTAAACTGTCACCGCTCTGTGTTCCTGCTTTTTAAACTCTCACCGCTCTGTGTTCCTGCTTTTAAAACTCTCACCGCTCTGTGTTCCTGCTTTTTAAACTGTCACCTCTCTGTTTTCCTGCTCTTTAAATTGTCTCCGCTCTGTGTTCCTGCTTTTTAAACTCTCACCGCTCTGTGTTCCTGCACTTTAAACTGTCACTGCTGTGTTCCTGCTTTTTAATCTGTCACCGCTCTGTGTTCCTGCTTTTTAAACTCTCACCGCTCTGTGTTCCTGCTTTTAAAACTCTCACCGCTGTGTTCCCGCTCTTTAAACTATCACCGCGCTGTGTTCCTGCTTTTTAAACTCTCACCGCTCTGTGTTCCTGCTTTTTAAACTGTCACCTCTCTGTTTTCCTGCTCTTTAAATTGTCTCCGCTCTGTGTTCCTGCTTTTTAAACTCTCACCGCTCTGTGTTCCTGCACTTTAAACTCTCACCACTCTGTGTTCCTGCTTTTTAAAACTGTCACCTCTCTGTGTTCCTGCTTTTTAAACTGTCACCGCTCTGTGTTCCTGCTTTTTAAACTGTCACCGCTCTGTGTTCCTGCTTTTTAAACTGTCACCGCTCTGTGTTCCTGCTTTTTAAATTGTCACCGCTCTGTGTTCCTGCTTTTAAACTGTCACCGCTCTGTGTTCCTGCTTTTTAAACTGTCACCGCTCTGTGTTCCTGCTTTTTAAACTGTCACCGCTGTGTGTTCCTGCTTTTTAAACTGTCACCGCTCTGAGTTCCTGCTTTTTAAACTGTCACCGCTCTGTGTTCCTGCTATTTAAACTGTCGCAGCTCTGTCTTCCTGCACTTTAAACTGTCACCGCTTTTGCTTCCTGCTTTTTAAACTGTCACCGCTCAGTGTTGCTGCTTTTTAAACTGTCACCGCTCAGTGTCGCTGCTTTTTGAAATGTCACCGCTCTGTGTTCCTGCTTTTAATACCATCACCGCTCTGAGTTCCTGCTCTTTAAACTGTGACCGCTCTGTGTTCCTACTTTTTAAACTGACTCCGTCCTGTTTTCCTGCTTTTTAAACTGTCGCCACTCTGTGTTCCTGCTTTTTAAACTGTCGCAGCTCTGTCTTCCTGCACTTTAAACTGTCACCGCTTTGTGTTCCTGCTTATTAAACTGTCACCGCTCTGCGTTCCTGCTTTTTAAACTGTCACCGCTCAGTGTTGCTGCTTTTTGAAATGTCACCGCTTTGTGTTCCTGCTTTTAATACCATCACCGCTCTGAGTTTCTGCTCTTTAAACTGTGACCGCTCTGTGTTCCTACTTTTTAAACTGACTCCGTCCTGTTTTCCTGCTTTTTAAACTGTCACCGCTCTGTGTTCCCGTTCTGTAAACTGTCACCGCTCTGTGTTCCCGTTCTGTAAACTGTCACCGCTCTGTGTTCCTGCTTTTTAAACTGTCACCGCTCAGTGTTCCTGCATTTTAAACTGTCACCGCTCTGCTTTCCTGCTTTTTAACTGACACCGCTCTCTCTTCCTGCTTTTGAAACTGTCACCGCTCTGTGTTCCTGCTTTTAAAACTGTCATCGCTCTGTGTTCCAGCTTTTTATACTGTCACCGCTCTGTGTTCCTGCTTTTTAAACTGTCAGCACTCTGTGTTCCGGCTTTTAAAACTGTTACTGCTCTGTGTTCCTGCTTTTTATACTTTTAACGCTCTGTGTTCCTGCTTTTTAAACTGTCACCGCTCTGTGTTCCTGCTTTTTAAATCTGTAAACGTTCTGTGTTTCTGCTTTTTAAACTATCACCGCTCTGCGTTCTTGCTTTTTAAACTGTCACCGCGCTGTGTTTCTGCTTTTTAAACTATCACCGCTCTGCGTTCTTGCTTTTCAAACTGTCAACGCGCTGTGTTCCTGCTTTTTAAACTATCACCGCTCTGCGTTCTTGCTTTTTAAACTGTCACCGCTCTGTGTTCCTGCTTTTTAAACTGTCACCGCTCTGTGTTCCTGCTTTTTAAACTGTCACCGATCTGTGTTCCTGCTTTTTAAACTGTTGCCGCTCTGTGTTCCTGCTTTTTAAACTTTCGCCGCTCTGCGTTCCTGCTTTATAAATTGTCACCGCTCTGTGTTCCTGCTTTTTAAACTGTCACCGATCCGTGTTCCTGCTTTTTAAACTGTTGCCGCTCTGTGTTCCTGCTTTTTAAACTGTCACCGATCTGTGTTCCTGCTTTTTAAACTGTTGCCGTTCTGTGTTCCTGCTTTTTAAACTCTCACCGCTCTGTGTTCCTGCTTTTAAAACTCTCACCGCTTTGTGTTCCTGCTTTTTAAACTGTCACCTCTCTGTTTTCCTGCTCTTTAAATTGTCTCCGCTCTGTGTTCCTGCTTTTTAAACTCTCACCGCTCTGTGTTCCTGCTTTTTAAACTCTCACCGCTCTGTGTTCCTGCTTTTTAAACTGTCACCTCTCTGTTTTTCTTCTCTTTAAACTGTCACCGCTCTGTGTTCCTGCTTTTTAATCTGTCACCGCTCTGTGTTCCCGCTCTGTAAACTGTCACCGCGCTGTGTTTCTGCTTTTTAAACTATCACCGCTCTGCGTTCTTGCTTTTTAAACTGTCACCGCGCTGTGTTCCTGCTTTTTAAACTATCACCGCTCTGCGTTCTTTCTTTTTAAACTGTCACCGCTCTGTGTTCCTGCTTTTTAAACTGTCACCGCTCTGTGTTCCTGCTTTTTAAACTGTCACCGATCTGTGTTCCTGCTTTTTAAACTGTTGCCGCTCTGTGTTCCTGCTTTTTAAACTTTCGCCGCTCTGCGTTCCTGCTTTATAAATTGTCACCGCTCTGTGTTCCTGCTTTTTAAACTGTCACCGATCTGTGTTCCTGCTTTTTAAACTGTTGCCGCTCTGTGTTCCTGCTTTTTAAACTGTCACCGATCTGTGTTGCTGCTTTTTAAACTGTTGCCGTTCTGTGTTCCTGCTTTTTAAACTGTCACCGCTCTGTGTTCCTGCTTTTTAAACTCTCACCGCTCTGTGTTCCTGCTTTTAAAACTCTCACCGCTCTGTGTTCCTGCTTTTTAAACTGTCACCTCTCTGTTTTCCTGCTCTTTAAATTGTCTCCGCTCTGTGTTCCTGCTTTTTAAACTCTCACCGCTCTGTGTTCCTGCTTTTTAAACTGTCACCGCTCTGTGTTCCTGCTTTTAAAACTCTCACCGCTGTGTTCCCGCTCTTTAAACTATCACCGCTCTGTGTTCCTGCTTTTTAAACTCTCACCGCTGTGTTCCTGCTTTTTAAACTGTCACCTCTCTGTTTTTCTTCTCTTTAAACTGTCACCGCTCTGTGTTCCTGCTTTTTAAACTGTCACCTCTCTGTTTTCCTGCTCTTTAAATTGTCTCCGCTCTGTGTTCCTGCTTTTTAAACTCTCACCGCTCTGTGTTCCTGCACTTTAAACTCTCACCACTCTGTGTTCCTGCTTTTTAAAACTGTCACCTCTCTGTGTTCCTGCTTTTTGAACTATCACCGCTCTGTGTTCCTGCTTTTTAAATCTGTAAACGCTCTGTATTCCTGCTTTTTAAACTGTCACCGCTCTGTGTTCCTGCTTTTTACAACTGTCACCGCGCTGTGTTCCTGCTTTTTAAACTGTCACCGCTCTGTGGTCCCACTCTGTAAACTGTCACCGTCCTGTTTTCCTGCTTTTTAAACTGTCACCGCTCTGTGTTCCCGTTCTGTAAACTGTCACCGTCCTGCTTTCCTGCTTTTTAAACTGTCACCGCTCTGTGCTCCCGTTCTGTAAACTGTCACCGTCCTGTATTCCTGCTTTTTAAACTGTCGCCGCTCTGTGTTCCTGCTTTTTAAACTGTCACCGCTCTGTGTTCCTGCTTTTTAAACTGTCACCGCTCTGTGTTCCTGCTTTTTAAACTGTCACCACTCACTGTTCCTGCTTTTTAAACTGTCACCGCTCTGTGTTCCTGCTTTTTAGACTGTCGCCACTCTGTGTTCCCGCTTTTTATACTGTCACCGCTCTGTGTTCCTGCTTTTTAAACTGTCAGCACTCTGTGTTCCCGCTTTTTAAACTGCCACCGCTCTGTGTTCCTGCTTTTTAAACTTACACCGCTCTGTGTTCCTGCATTTTAATCTGTAAACGCTGTGTTCCTGCGCTTTAAGCTGTCACCGCTCTGTGTTCCCGCTCTGTAAACTGTCACAGCTCTGTGTTCCTGCTCTTTTAAGTGTTGCCGCTCTGTGTTCCTTCTATTTAAACTATCACCGCTCTGCGTTACTGCTTTTTAATCTGTCACCGCTCAGCATTCCCGCTCTGTAAACTGTCACCGCTCTGTGTTCCTGCTTTTTAAACTGTCACCGCTCTGTGTTACTCCTCTTTAAATTGTTGCCGCTCTGTGTTCCTGCTTTTTAAACAGTTGCCGCTCTGTGTTCCTGCTTTTTAATCCGTAAACGCTCTATGTTCCTCCTCTTTAAACTGACACTGCTCTGTGTTCCTGCTTTTTAATCTGAAAACGCTCTGTGTTCCTGCTCTTTAAACTGACACTGCTCTGTGATCCTGCTTTTTAAACTGTCACCGCTCCGTGTTCCTGCTCTTTAAACTGACACTGCTCTGTGTTCCTGCTTTTTAAACTGTCCCCGCTCTGTGTTCCTGCTTTTTAAACTGTCGCCGCTCTGTGATCCTGCTTTTTAAACTGTCACCGCTCTGTGTTCCTGCTCTTTAAACTTTCACCGCGCTGTGTTCCTGCTTTTTAATCTGTCACCGCTCTGTGTTCCTGCTTTTTAAACTGTCACCGCTCTGTGTTCCTGCTTTTTAAACTGTCACCGCTCTGTGTGCCTGCTTTTTAAACTGTCACCGCTCTGTGTTCCTACTTTTTAATCTGTCACCGCTCCGTGTTCCTGCTTTTTATTCTGTCACCGCTCTGTGTTGCTGCACTTTAAACTGTCGCCGCTCTGTGTTCCTGCTTTTTAATCTGAAAACGCTCTGTGTTCCTGCTCAATAAACTGTCACCACTCTGTGTTCCTGCTCTTTAAACTGTCGCCGCTCTGTGTTCCTGCTTTTTATACTCTCACCACTCTATGTTCCTGCATTATAAACTGTCACCGCTCTGTGTTCCTGCTCTTTAAACTTTCACCGCGCTGTGTTCCTGCTTTTTAATCTGTCACCGCTCTGTGTTCCTGCTTTTTAAACTGTCACCGCTCTGTGTTCCTGCTTTTTAAACTGTCACCGCTCTGTGTGCCTGCTTTTTAAACTGTCGCCGCTCTGTGTTCCTACTTTTTAATCTGTCACCGCTCCGTGTTCCTGCTTTTTATTCTGTCACCGCTCTGTGTTGCTGCACTTTAAACTGTCACCGCTCTGTGTGCCTGCTTTTTAAACTGTCGCCGCTCTGTGTTCCTACTTTTTAATCTGTCACCGCTCCGTGTTCCTGCTTTTTATTCTGTCACCGCTCTGTGTTGCTGCACTTTAAACTGTCGCCGCTCTGTGTTCCTGCTTTTTAATCTGAAAACGCTCTGTGTTCCTGCTCAATAAACTGTCACCACTCTGTGTTCCTGCTCTTTAAACTGTCGCCGCTCTGTGTTCCTGCTTTTTATACTCTCACCACTCTATGTTCCTGCATTATAAACTGTCACCGCTCTGTGTTCCTGCTCTTTAAACTTTCACCGCGCTGTGTTCCTGCTTTTTAATCTGTCACCGCTCTGTGTTCCTGCTTTTTAAACTGTCACCGCTCTGTGTTCCTGCTTTTTAAACTGTCACCGCTCTGTGTGCCTGCTTTTTAAACTGTCGCCGCTCTGTGTTCCTACTTTTTAATCTGTCACCGCTCCGTGTTCCTGCTTTTTATTCTGTCACCGCTCTGTGTTGCTGCACTTTAAACTGTCGCCGCTCTGTGTTCCTGCTTTTTAATCTGAAAACGCTCTGTGTTCCTGCTCAATAAACTGTCACCACTCTGTGTTCCTGCTCTTTAAACTGTCGCCGCTCTGTGTTCCTGCTTTTTATACTCTCACCACTCTATGTTCCTGCATTATAAACTGTCACCGCTCTGTGTTCCTGCTCTTTAAATTGTCGCCGTTCTGTGTTCCTGCTTTTTAAACTGTCACCGCTCTGTGTTCCTGCTTTTTAATCTGTCACCGCTCTGTGTTCCGGCTTTTTAAACTGTCACCGCTCTGTGTCCCTGCTTTTTAAACTGTCACCGCTCTGTGTTCCTGCTTTTTAATCCGTAAACGCTCTGTGTTCCTGCTTTTTAATCCGTAAACGCTCTGTGTTCCTGCTTTTTAATCCGTAAACGCTCTGTGTTCCTGCTCTTTAAACTGACACTGCTCTGTGTTCCTGCATTTTAATCTGTAAACGCTCTGTGTTCCTGCTCTATAAACTGTCACCACTCTGTGTTCCTACTTTGTAAACTATCACCACTCTGTGTTCCTGCTCTTTAATCTTTTGCCGCTCTGTGTTCCAGCTTTTTATACTCTCCCCGCTCTACGTACCTGCATTATAAACTGTCACCGCTCTGTGTTCCTGCTCTTTGAACTGTCGCCTTTCTGTGTTCCTGCTTTTTAAACTGTCGCCTTTCTGTGTTCCGGCTTTTTAAACAGTCACCGCTCTGTGATCCTGCTTTTTAAATTGTCACTGCTCTGTGTTCCTGCTCTTTAAAATGTCACCGCTCTGTGTTCCTGCTTTTTAAACGGTCGCCGCTCTGTGTTCCTGCTTTTTAAACTGACACCGCTCTGTGTTCCTGCTTTTTAAACTGTCATCGCTCTGTGTTCCCGCTTTTTAAACTGACACCGCTCTGTGTTCCTACTTTTTAAACTGTCACCGCTCTGTGTTCCTGCTTTTTATACTTTTGCCGCTCTGTGTTCCTGCTTTTTAATCTGTAAATGCTCTGTGTTCCTGCTTTTTAAACTGTCACCGCTCACTGTTCAAGCTTTTCAAACTGTCACCGCTCTGTCTTCCAGCTTTTTAGACTGTCGCTGCTCTGTGTTCCTGCTTTTTAAACTGACACCGCTCTGTGTTCCCGCTTTTCAAACTGTCACCGCTCTGTGTTCCTGCTTTTTAAACTGTCACCGCTCCGCTTTCCTGCTTTTTAACTGTCACCGCGCTTCGTTCCTGCTTTTTAAACTGTCACCGCGCTGTGTTCCTGCTTTTTATACTTTTGCCGCTCTGTGTTCCTGCTTTTTAGTCTGTCGCCGCTCTGTGTTCCTGCTTTTTATACTGTCACCGCTCTGTGTTCCTGCTTTTTAAACTGTCAGCACTCTGTGTTCCCGCTTTTAAAACTGTTACTGCTCTGTGTTCCTGCTTTTTATACTTTAAACGCTCTGTGTTCCTGCTTTTTAATCTGTAATTGCTGTGTGTTCCTGCGCTTAAAACTGTCACCGCTCTGTGTTCCCGCTCTGTAAACTGTCACAACTCTGTGTTCCTGCTCTTTTAAGTGTTGCCGCTCTGTGTTCCTGCTATTTAAACTGTCGCAGCTCTGTCTTCCTGCACTTTAAACTGTCACCGCTTTTGCTTCCTGCTTTTTAAACTGTCACCGCTCAGTGTTGCTGCTTTTTAAACTGTCACCGCTCAGTGTTGCTGCTTTTTGAAATGTCACCGCTCTGTGTTCCTGCTTTTAATACCATCACCGCTCTGAGTTCCTGCTCTTTAAACTGTGACCGCTCTGTGTTCCTACTTTTTAAACTGACTCCGTCCTGTTTTCCTGCTTTTTAAACTGTCGCCACTCTGTGTTCCTGCTTTTTAGACTGTCGCAGCTCTGTCTTCCTGCACTTTAAACTGTCACCGCTTTGTGTTCCTGCTTTTTAAACTGTCACCGCTCTGTGTTCCTGCTTTTTAAACTGTCACCGCTCTGCGTTCCTGCTTTTTAAACTGTCACCGCTCAGTGTTGCTGCTTTTTGAAATGTCACCGCTTTGTGTTCCTGCTTTTAATACCATCACCGCTCTGAGTTTCTGCTCTTTAAACTGTGACCGCTCTGTGTTCCTACTTTTTAAACTGACTCCGTCCTGTTTTCCTGCTTTTTAAACTGTCACCGCTCTGTGTTCCCGTTCTGTAAACTGTCACCGCTCTGTGTTCCTGCTTTTTAATCTGTCACCGCTCTGTGTTCCCGCTCTGTAAACTGTCACCGCTCTGTGTTCCTGCTATTTAAACTATCACCGCTCTGCGTTACTGCTTTTTAATCTGTCACCGCTCTGTGTTCCCGCTCTGTAAACTGTCACCGCTCTGTGTTCCTACTTTTTAAACTGACTCCGTCCTGTTTTCCTGCTTTTTAAACTGTCACCGCTCTGTGTTCCCGTTCTGTAAACTGTCACCGCTCTGTGTTCCCGTTCTGTAAACTATCACCGCTCTGTGTTCCTGCTTTTTAAACTGTCACCGCTCAGTGTTCCTGCATTTTAAACTGTCACCGCTCTGCTTTCCTGCTTTTTAACTGACACCGCTCTCTCTTCCTGCTTTTGAAACTGTCACCGCTCTGTGTTCCTGCTTTTAAAACTGTCATCGCTCTGTGTTCCAGCTTTTTATACTGTCACCGCTCTGTGTTCCTGCTTTTTAAACTGTCAGCACTCTGTGTTCCTGCTTTTTATACTTTTAACGCTCTGTGTTCCTGCTTTTTAAACTGTCACCGCTCTGTGTTCCTGCTTTTTAAATCTGTAAACGTTCTGTGTTTCTGCTTTTTAAACTATCACCGCTCTGCGTTCTTGCTTTTTAAACTGTCACCGCGCTGTGTTTCTGCTTTTTAAACTATCACCGCTCTGCGTTCTTGCTTTTTAAACTGTCACCGCGCTGTGTTCCTGCTTTTTAAACTATCACCGCTCTGCGTTCTTGCTTTTTAAACTGTCACCGCTCTGTGTTCCTGCTTTTTAAACTGTCACCGCGCTGTGTTCCTGCTTTTTAAACTGTTGCCGCTCTGTGTTCCTGCTTTTTAAACTTTCGCCGCTCTGCGTTCCTGCTTTATAAATTGTCACCGCTCTGTGTTCCTGCTTTTTAAACTGTCACCGATCTGTGTTCCTGCTTTTTAAACTGTTGCCGCTCTGTGTTCCTGCTTTTTAAACTGTCACCGATCTGTGTTCCTGCTTTTTAAACTGTCGCCGCTCTGTGTTCCTGCTTTTTAAACTGACACCGCTCTGTGTTCCTGCTTTTTAAACTGTCATCGCTCTGTGTTCCCGCTTTTTAAACTGACACCGCTCTGTGTTCCTACTTTTTAAACTGTCACCGCTCTGTGTTCCTGCTTTTTATACTTTTGCCGCTCTGTGTTCCTGCTTTTTAATCTGTAAATGCTCTGTGTTCCTGCTTTTTAAACTGTCACCGCTCACTGTTCAAGCTTTTCAAACTGTCACCGCTCTGTCTTCCAGCTTTTTAGACTGTCGCTGCTCTGTGTTCCTGCTTTTTAAACTGACACCGCTCTGTGTTCCCGCTTTTCAAACTGTCACCGCTCTGTGTTCCTGCTTTTTAAACTGTCACCGCTCCGCTTTCCTGCTTTTTAACTGTCACCGCGCTTCGTTCCTGCTTTTTAAACTGTCACCGCGCTGTGTTCCTGCTTTTTATACTTTTGCCGCTCTGTGTTCCTGCTTTTTAGTCTGTCGCCGCTCTGTGTTCCTGCTTTTTATACTGTCACCGCTCTGTGTTCCTGCTTTTTAAACTGTCAGCACTCTGTGTTCCCGCTTTTAAAACTGTTACTGCTCTGTGTTCCTGCTTTTTATACTTTAAACGCTCTGTGTTCCTGCTTTTTAATCTGTAATTGCTGTGTGTTCCTGCGCTTAAAACTGTCACCGCTCTGTGTTCCCGCTCTGTAAACTGTCACAACTCTGTGTTCCTGCTCTTTTAAGTGTTGCCGCTCTGTGTTCCTGCTATTTAAACTGTCGCAGCTCTGTCTTCCTGCACTTTTTTGAGAAAGTGACCAAGGAGGTGGATGGGGGCAAGGCAGTGGACGTGGTATATATTTTTTGAGAAAGTGACCAAGGAGGTGGATGGGGGCAAGGCAGTGGACGTGGTATATATGGATTTTAGTAAGGCGTTTGATAAGGTTCACCATGGTAGGCTTCTGCAGAAAATGCAGATGTATGGGATTGGGGGTGATCTAGGAAATTGGATCAGGAATTGGCTAGCGGATAGGAAACAGAGGGTGGTGGTTGATAGTAAATATTCATCATGGAGTGCGGTTACAAGTGGTGTACCTCAGGGATCTGTTTTGGGGCCACTGCTGTTTGTAATATTTATTAATGATCTGGATGAGGGTATAGTTGGGTGGATTAGCAAATTTGCTGATGACACCAAAGTCGGTGGTGTGGTAGACAGTGAGGAAGGGTGTCGTAGTTTGCAGGAAGACTTAGACAGGTTGCAAAGTTGGGCCGAGAGGTGGCGGATGGAGTTTAATGCGGAGAAGTGTGAGGTAATTCACTTTGGTAGGAATAACAGATGTGTTGAGTATAGGGCTAACGGGAGGACTTTGAATAGTGTGGAGGAGCAGAGGGATCTAGGTGTATGTGTGCATAGATCCCTGAAAGTTGGGAATCAAGTAGATAAGGTTGTTAAGAAGGCATATGGTGTCTTGGCGTTTATTGGTAGGGGGATTGAATTTAGGAGTCGTAGCGTTATGTTGCAACTGTACACAACTCTGGTGCGGCCGCACTTGGAGTACTGTGTGCAGTTCTGGTCCCCACATTACAGGAAGGATGTGGAGGCTTTGGAGAGGGTGCAGAGGAGGTTTACCAGGATGTTGCCTGGTATGGAGGGGAGATCCTATGAGGAGAGGCTGAGGGATTTGGGATTGTTTTCGCTGGAAAGGCGGCGGCTAAGAGGGGATCTTATTGAAACATATAAGATGATTAGAGGTTTAGATAGGATGGATAGTGATAGCCTTTTTCCTCTGATGGAGAAATCCAGCACGAGGGGGCATGGCTTTAAATTGAGGGGGGGTAGTTATAGAACCGATGTCAGGGGTAGGTTCTTTACCCAGAGGGTGGTGAGGGATTGGAATGCCCTGCCAGCATCAGTAGTAAATGCGCCTAGTTTGGGGGCGTTTAAGAGATCCGTAGATAGGTTCATGGACGAAAAGAAATTGGTTTAGGTTGGAGGGTCACAGTTTTTTTTTTTAACTGGTCGGTGCAACATCGTGGGCCGAAGGGCCTGTTCTGCGCTGTAATGTTCTATGTTCTATGTTCTAAACTGTCACCGCTTTTGCTTCCTGCTTTTTAAACTGTCACCGCTCAGTGTTGCTGCTTTTTAAACTGTCACCGCTCAGTGTTGCTGCTTTTTAAACTGTCACCGCTCAGTGTTGCTGCTTTTTGAAATGTCACCGCTCTGTGTTCCTGCTTTTAATACCATCACCGCTCTGAGTTCCTGCTCTTTAAACTGTGACCGCTCTGTGTTCCTACTTTTTAAACTGACTCCGTCCTGTTTTCCTGCTTTTTAAACTGTCGCCACTCTGTGTTCCTGCTTTTTAGACTGTCGCAGCTCTGTCTTCCTGCACTTTAAACTGTCACCGCTTTGTGTTCCTGCTTTTTAAACTGTCACCGCTCTGTGTTCCTGCTTTTTAAACTGTCACCGCTCTGCGTTCCTGCTTTTTAAACTGTCACCGCTCAGTGTTGCTGCTTTTTGAAATGTCACCGCTTTGTGTTCCTGCTTTTAATACCATCACCGCTCTGAGTTTCTGCTCTTTAAACTGTGACCGCTCTGTGTTCCTACTTTTTAAACTGACTCCGTCCTGTTTTCCTGCTTTTTAAACTGTCACCGCTCTGTGTTCCCGTTCTGTAAACTGTCACCGCTCTGTGTTCCTGCTTTTTAATCTGTCACCGCTCTGTGTTCCCGCTCTGTAAACTGTCACCGCTCTGTGTTCCTGCTATTTAAACTATCACCGCTCTGCGTTACTGCTTTTTAATCTGTCACCGCTCTGTGTTCCCGCTCTGTAAACTGTCACCGCTCTGTGTTCCTACTTTTTAAACTGACTCCGTCCTGTTTTCCTGCTTTTTAAACTGTCACCGCTCTGTGTTCCCGTTCTGTAAACTGTCACCGCTCTGTGTTCCCGTTCTGTAAACTATCACCGCTCTGTGTTCCTGCTTTTTAAACTGTCACCGCTCAGTGTTCCTGCATTTTAAACTGTCACCGCTCTGCTTTCCTGCTTTTTAACTGACACCGCTCTCTCTTCCTGCTTTTGAAACTGTCACCGCTCTGTGTTCCTGCTTTTAAAACTGTCATCGCTCTGTGTTCCAGCTTTTTATACTGTCACCGCTCTGTGTTCCTGCTTTTTAAACTGTCAGCACTCTGTGTTCCTGCTTTTTATACTTTTAACGCTCTGTGTTCCTGCTTTTTAAACTGTCACCGCTCTGTGTTCCTGCTTTTTAAATCTGTAAACGTTCTGTGTTTCTGCTTTTTAAACTATCACCGCTCTGCGTTCTTGCTTTTTAAACTGTCACCGCGCTGTGTTTCTGCTTTTTAAACTATCACCGCTCTGCGTTCTTGCTTTTTAAACTGTCACCGCGCTGTGTTCCTGCTTTTTAAACTATCACCGCTCTGCGTTCTTGCTTTTTAAACTGTCACCGCTCTGTGTTCCTGCTTTTTAAACTGTCACCGCGCTGTGTTCCTGCTTTTTAAACTGTTGCCGCTCTGTGTTCCTGCTTTTTAAACTTTCGCCGCTCTGCGTTCCTGCTTTATAAATTGTCACCGCTCTGTGTTCCTGCTTTTTAAACTGTCACCGATCTGTGTTCCTGCTTTTTAAACTGTTGCCGCTCTGTGTTCCTGCTTTTTAAACTGTCACCGATCTGTGTTCCTGCTTTTTAAACTGTTGCCGTTCTGTGTTCCTGCATTTAAACTCTCACCGCTCTTTGTTCCTGCTTTTTAAACTGTCACTGCTGTGTTCCTGCTTTTTAAACATTCACCGCTCTGTGTTCCTGCTTTTAAAACTCTCACCGCTGTGTTCCCGCTCTTTAAACTATCACCGCTCTGTGTTCCTGCTTTTTAAACTCTCACCGCTCTGTGTTCCTGCTTTTTAAACTGTCACCTCTCTGTTTTTCTTCTCTTTAAACTGTCACCGCTCTGTGTTCCTGCTTTTTAAACTGTCACCTCTCTGTTTTTCTTCTCTTTAAATTGTCTCCGCTCTGTGTTCCTGCTTTTTAAACTCTCACCGCTCTGTGTTCCTGCACTTTAAACTCTCACCACTCTGTGTTCCTGCTTTTTAAAATTGTCACCGCTCTGTGTTCCTGCTTTTAAAATCTGTAAACGCTCTGTATTCCTGCTTTTTAAACTGTCACCGCTCTGTGTTCCTGCTTTTTACAACTGTCACCGCGCTGTGTTCCTGCTTTTTAAACTGTCACCGCTCTGTGTTCCTGCTTTTTAAATTGTCGTCGCTCTGTGTTCCTGCTTTTTAAAACTGTCACCGCTCTGTGTTCCTGCTTTTTAAACAGTCACCGCTCTGTGTTCCTGCTTTTTAAACTGTCACCGCTCTGTGTTCCTGCTTTTTAAACTGTCGCCGCTCAGTGTTGCTGCTTCTTAAACTGTCGCCGCTCTGTTTTCCTGCTTTTTTAACTGTCATCGCTCTGTGTTCCTACTTTTTAAACTGTCGCCGCTCTGTGTTCCTACTTTTTAAACTGTCACCGCTCTGTGTTCCTGCTTTTTAAACTCTCACCGCTCTGTGTTCCTGCTTTTAAAACTCTCACCGCTCTGTGTTCCTGCTTTTTAAACTGTCACCTCTCTGTTTTCCTGCTCTTTAAATTGTCTCCGCTCTGTGTTCCTGCTTTTTAAACTCTCACCGCTCTGTGTTCCTGCACTTTAAACTGTCACTGCTGTGTTCCTGCTTTTTAATCTGTCACCGCTCTGTGTTCCTGCTTTTTAAACTCTCACCGCTCTGTGTTCCTGCTTTTAAAACTCTCACCGCTCTGTGTTCCTGCTTTTTAAACTGTCACCTCTCTGTTTTCCTGCTCTTTAAATTGTCTCCGCTCTGTGTTCCTGCTTTTTAAACTCTCACCGCTCTGTGTTCCTGCACTTTAAACTCTCACCACTCTGTGTTCCTGCTTTTTAAAACTGTCACCTCTCTGTGTTCCTGCTTTTTAAACTGTCACAGCTCAATTTTCCTGCTTGTTAAAACTGTCACCTCTCTGTGTTCCTGCTTTTTAAACTGTCACCGCTCTGTGTTCCTGCTTTTTAAACTGTCACCGCTCTGTGTTCCTGCTTTTTACAACTGTCACCTCTCTGTGTTCCTGCTTTTTAAACTGTCACCGCTCTGTATTCCTGCTTTTTAAACTGTCACCGCTCTGTGTTCCTGCTTTTTACAACTGTCACCGCGCTGTGTTCCTGCTTTTTAAACTGTCACCGCTCTGTGTTCCTGCTTTTTAAACTGTCACCGCTCTGTGGTCCCACTCTGTAAACTGTCACCGTCCTGTTTTCCTGCTTTTTAAACTGTCACCGCTCTGTGTTCCCGTTCTGTAAACTGTCACCGTCCTGCTTTCCTGCTTTTTAAACTGTCACCGCTCTGTGCTCCCGTTCTGTAAACTGTCACCGTCCTGTATTCCTGCTTTTTAAACTGTCGCCGCTCTGTGTTCCTGCTTTTTAAACTGTCACCGCTCTGTGTTCCTGCTTTTTAAACTGTCACCGCTCTGTGTTCCTGCTTTTTAAACTGTCACCACTCACTGTTCCTGCTTTTTAAACTGTCACCGCTCTGTGTTCCTGCTTTTTAGACTGTCGCCACTCTGTGTTCCCGCTTTTTATACTGTCACCGCTCTGTGTTCCTGCTTTTTAAACTGTCAGCACTCTGTGTTCCCGCTTTTTAAACTGCCACCGCTCTGTGTTCCTGCTTTTTAAACTTACACTGCTCTGTGTTCCTGCATTTTAATCTGTAAACGCTGTGTTCCTGCGCTTTAAGCTGTCACCGCTCTGTGTTCCCGCTCTGTAAACTGTCACAGCTCTGTGTTCCTGCTCTTTTAAGTGTTGCCGCTCTGTGTTCCTTCTATTTAAACTATCACCGCTCTGCGTTACTGCTTTTTAATCTGTCACCGCTCAGCATTCCCGCTCTGTAAACTGTCACCGCTCTGTGTTCCTGCTTTTTAAACTGTCACCGCTCTGTGTTACTCCTCTTTAAATTGTTGCCGCTCTGTGTTCCTGCTTTTTAAACAGTTGCCGCTCTGTGTTCCTGCTTTTTAATCCGTAAACGCTCTGTGTTCCTCCTCTTTAAACTGACACTGCTCTGTGTTCCTGCTTTTTAATCTGAAAACGCTCTGTGTTCCTGCTCTTTAAACTGACACTGCTCTGTGATCCTGTTTTTTAAACTGTCACCGCTCCGTGTTCCTGCTCTTTAAACTGACACTGCTCTGTGTTCCTGCTTTTTAAACTGTCCCCGCTCTGTGTTCCTGCTTTTTAAACTGTCGCCGCTCTGTGATCCTGCTTTTTAAACTGTCACCGCTCTGTGTTCCTGCTCTTTAAACTTTCACCGCGCTGTGTTCCTGCTTTTTAATCTGTCACCGCTCTGTGTTCCTGCTTTTTAAACTGTCACCGCTCTGTGTTCCTGCTTTTTAAACTGTCACCGCTCTGTGTGCCTGCTTTTTAAACTGTCACCGCTCTGTGTTCCTACTTTTTAATCTGTCACCGCTCCGTGTTCCTGCTTTTTATTCTGTCACCGCTCTGTGTTGCTGCACTTTAAACTGTCGCCGCTCTGTGTTCCTGCTTTTTAATCTGAAAACGCTCTGTGTTCCTGCTCAATAAACTGTCACCACTCTGTGTTCCTGCTCTTTAAACTGTCGCCGCTCTGTGTTCCTGCTTTTTATACTCTCACCACTCTATGTTCCTGCATTATAAACTGTCACCGCTCTGTGTTCCTGCTCTTTAAACTTTCACCGCGCTGTGTTCCTGCTTTTTAATCTGTCACCGCTCTGTGTTCCTGCTTTTTAAACTGTCACCGCTCTGTGTTCCTGCTTTTTAAACTGTCACCGCTCTGTGTGCCTGCTTTTTAAACTGTCGCCGCTCTGTGTTCCTACTTTTTAATCTGTCACCGCTCCGTGTTCCTGCTTTTTATTCTGTCACCGCTCTGTGTTGCTGCACTTTAAACTGTCACCGCTCTGTGTGCCTGCTTTTTAAACTGTCGCCGCTCTGTGTTCCTACTTTTTAATCTGTCACCGCTCCGTGTTCCTGCTTTTTATTCTGTCACCGCTCTGTGTTGCTGCACTTTAAACTGTCGCCGCTCTGTGTTCCTGCTTTTTAATCTGAAAACGCTCTGTGTTCCTGCTCAATAAACTGTCACCACTCTGTGTTCCTGCTCTTTAAACAGTCGCCGCTCTGTGTTCCTGCTTTTTATACTCTCACCACTCTATGTTCCTGCATTATAAACTGTCACCGCTCTGTGTTCCTGCTCTTTAAATTGTCGCCGTTCTGTGTTCCTGCTTTTTAAACTGTCACCGCTCTGTGTTCCTGCTTTTTAATCTGTCACCGCTCTGTGTTCCGGCTTTTTAAACTGTCACCGCTGTGTGATCCTGCTTTTTAATCTGTCACCGCTCTGTGTCCCTGCTTTTTAAACTGTCACCGCTCTGTGTTCCTGCTTTTTAAACTGTCACCGCTCTGTGTTCCTGCTTTTTAATCCGTAAACGCTCTGTGTTCCTGCTTTTTAATCCGTAAACGCTCTGTGTTCCTGCTTTTTAATCCGTAAACGCTCTGTGTTCCTGCTCTTTAAACTGACACTGCTCTGTGTTCCTGCATTTTAATCTGTAAACGCTCTGTGTTCCTGCTCTATAAACTGTCACCACTCTGTGTTCCTACTTTGTAAACTATCACCACTCTGTGTTCCTGCTCTTTAATCTTTTGCCGCTCTGTGTTCCAGCTTTTTATACTCTCCCCGCTCTACGTACCTGCATTATAAACTGTCACCGCTCTGTGTTCCTGCTCTTTGAACTGTCGCCTTTCTGTGTTCCTGCTTTTTAAACTGTCGCCTTTCTGTGTTCCGGCTTTTTAAACAGTCACCGCTCTGTGATCCTGCTTTTTAAATTGTCACTGCTCTGTGTTCCTGCTCTTTAAAATGTCACCGCTCTGTGTTTCTGCTTTTTAAACGGTCGCCGCTCTGTGTTCCTGCTTTTTAAACTGACACCGCTCTGTGTTCCTGCTTTTTAAACTGTCGCCGCTCTGTGTTCCTGCTTTTTAAACTGACACCGCTCTGTGTTCCTGCTTTTTAAACTGTCATCGCTCTGTGTTCCCGCTTTTTAAACTGACACCGCTCTGTGTTCCTACTTTTTAAACTGTCACCGCTCTGTGTTCCTGCTTTTTATACTTTTGCCGCTCTGTGTTCCTGCTTTTTAATCTGTAAATGCTCTGTGTTCCTGCTTTTTAAACTGTCACCGCTCACTGTTCAAGCTTTTCAAACTGTCACCGCTCTGTCTTCCAGCTTTTTAGACTGTCGCTGCTCTGTGTTCCTGCTTTTTAAACTGACACCGCTCTGTGTTCCCGCTTTTCAAACTGTCACCGCTCTGTGTTCCTGCTTTTTAAACTGTCACCGCTCTGCTTTCCTGCTTTTTAACTGTCACCGCGCTTCGTTCCTGCTTTTTAAACTGTCACCGCGCTGTGTTCCTGCTTTTTATACTTTTGCCGCTCTGTGTTCCTGCTTTTTAGTCTGTCGCCGCTCTGTGTTCCTGCTTTTTATACTGTCACCGCTCTGTGTTCCTGCTTTTTAAACTGTCAGCACTCTGTGTTCCCGCTTTTAAAACTGTTACTGCTCTGTGTTCCTGCTTTTTATACTTTAAACGCTCTGTGTTCCTGCTTTTTAATCTGTAATTGCTCTGTGTTCCTGCGCTTAAAACTGTCACCGCTCTGTGTTCCCGCTCTGTAAACTGTCACAACTCTGTGTTCCTGCTCTTTTAAGTGTTGCCGCTCTGTGTACCTGCTATTTAAACTGTCGCAGCTCTGTCTTCCTGCACTTTAAACTGTCACCGCTTTTGCTTCCTGCTTTTTAAACTGTCACCGCTCAGTGTTGCTGCTTTTTAAACTGTCACCGCTCAGTGTTGCTGCTTTTTGAAATGTCACCGCTCTGTGTTCCTGCTTTTAATACCATCACCGCTCTGAGTTCCTGCTCTTTAAACTGTGACCGCTCTGTGTTCCTACTTTTTAAACTGACTCCGTCCTGTTTTCCTGCTTTTTAAACTGTCGCCACTCTGTGTTCCTGCTTTTTAGACTGTCGCAGCTCTGTCTTCCTGCTCTTTAAACTTTCACCGCGCTGTGTTCCTGCTTTTTAATCTGTCACCGCTCTGTGTTCCTGCTTTTTAAACTGTCACCGCTCTGTGTTCCTGCTTTTTAAACTGTCACCGCTCTGTGTGCCTGCTTTTTAAACTGTCGCCGCTCTGTGTTCCTACTTTTTAATCTGTCACCGCTCCGTGTTCCTGCTTTTTATTCTGTCACCGCTCTGTGTTGCTGCACTTTAAACTGTCACCGCTCTGTGTGCCTGCTTTTTAAACTGTCGCCGCTCTGTGTTCCTACTTTTTAATCTGTCACCGCTCCGTGTTCCTGCTTTTTATTCTGTCACCGCTCTGTGTTGCTGCACTTTAAACTGTCGCCGCTCTGTGTTCCTGCTTTTTAATCTGAAAACGCTCTGTGTTCCTGCTCAATAAACTGTCACCACTCTGTGTTCCTGCTCTTTAAACAGTCGCCGCTCTGTGTTCCTGCTTTTTATACTCTCACCACTCTATGTTCCTGCATTATAAACTGTCACCGCTCTGTGTTCCTGCTCTTTAAATTGTCGCCGTTCTGTGTTCCTGCTTTTTAAACTGTCACCGCTCTGTGTTCCTGCTTTTTAATCTGTCACCGCTCTGTGTTCCGGCTTTTTAAACTGTCACCGCTGTGTGATCCTGCTTTTTAATCTGTCACCGCTCTGTGTCCCTGCTTTTTAAACTGTCACCGCTCTGTGTTCCTGCTTTTTAAACTGTCACCGCTCTGTGTTCCTGCTTTTTAATCCGTAAACGCTCTGTGTTCCTGCTTTTTAATCCGTAAACGCTCTGTGTTCCTGCTTTTTAATCCGTAAACGCTCTGTGTTCCTGCTCTTTAAACTGACACTGCTCTGTGTTCCTGCATTTTAATCTGTAAACGCTCTGTGTTCCTGCTCTATAAACTGTCACCACTCTGTGTTCCTACTTTGTAAACTATCACCACTCTGTGTTCCTGCTCTTTAATCTTTTGCCGCTCTGTGTTCCAGCTTTTTATACTCTCCCCGCTCTACGTACCTGCATTATAAACTGTCACCGCTCTGTGTTCCTGCTCTTTGAACTGTCGCCTTTCTGTGTTCCTGCTTTTTAAACTGTCGCCTTTCTGTGTTCCGGCTTTTTAAACAGTCACCGCTCTGTGATCCTGCTTTTTAAATTGTCACTGCTCTGTGTTCCTGCTCTTTAAAATGTCACCGCTCTGTGTTTCTGCTTTTTAAACGGTCGCCGCTCTGTGTTCCTGCTTTTTAAACTGACACCGCTCTGTGTTCCTGCTTTTTAAACTGTCGCCGCTCTGTGTTCCTGCTTTTTAAACTGACACCGCTCTGTGTTCCTGCTTTTTAAACTGTCATCGCTCTGTGTTCCCGCTTTTTAAACTGACACCGCTCTGTGTTCCTACTTTTTAAACTGTCACCGCTCTGTGTTCCTGCTTTTTATACTTTTGCCGCTCTGTGTTCCTGCTTTTTAATCTGTAAATGCTCTGTGTTCCTGCTTTTTAAACTGTCACCGCTCACTGTTCAAGCTTTTCAAACTGTCACCGCTCTGTCTTCCAGCTTTTTAGACTGTCGCTGCTCTGTGTTCCTGCTTTTTAAACTGACACCGCTCTGTGTTCCCGCTTTTCAAACTGTCACCGCTCTGTGTTCCTGCTTTTTAAACTGTCACCGCTCTGCTTTCCTGCTTTTTAACTGTCACCGCGCTTCGTTCCTGCTTTTTAAACTGTCACCGCGCTGTGTTCCTGCTTTTTATACTTTTGCCGCTCTGTGTTCCTGCTTTTTAGTCTGTCGCCGCTCTGTGTTCCTGCTTTTTATACTGTCACCGCTCTGTGTTCCTGCTTTTTAAACTGTCAGCACTCTGTGTTCCCGCTTTTAAAACTGTTACTGCTCTGTGTTCCTGCTTTTTATACTTTAAACGCTCTGTGTTCCTGCTTTTTAATCTGTAATTGCTCTGTGTTCCTGCGCTTAAAACTGTCACCGCTCTGTGTTCCCGCTCTGTAAACTGTCACAACTCTGTGTTCCTGCTCTTTTAAGTGTTGCCGCTCTGTGTACCTGCTATTTAAACTGTCGCAGCTCTGTCTTCCTGCACTTTAAACTGTCACCGCTTTTGCTTCCTGCTTTTTAAACTGTCACCGCTCAGTGTTGCTGCTTTTTAAACTGTCACCGCTCAGTGTTGCTGCTTTTTGAAATGTCACCGCTCTGTGTTCCTGCTTTTAATACCATCACCGCTCTGAGTTCCTGCTCTTTAAACTGTGACCGCTCTGTGTTCCTACTTTTTAAACTGACTCCGTCCTGTTTTCCTGCTTTTTAAACTGTCGCCACTCTGTGTTCCTGCTTTTTAGACTGTCGCAGCTCTGTCTTCCTGCACTTTAAACTGTCACCGCTTTGTGTTCCTGCTTTTTAAACTGTCACCGCTCTGTGTTCCTGCTTTTTAAACTGTCACCGCTCTGCGTTCCTGCTTTTTAAACTGTCACCGCTCAGTGTTGCTGCTTTTTGAAATGTCACCGCTTTGTGTTCCTGCTTTTAATACCATCACCGCTCTGAGTTTCTGCTCTTTAAACTGTGACCGCTCTGTGTTCCTACTTTTTAAACTGACTCCGTCCTGTTTTCCTGCTTTTTAAACTGTCACCGCTCTGTGTTCCCGTTCTGTAAACTGTCACCGCTCTGTGTTCCCGTTCTGTAAACTGTCACCGCTCTGTGTTCCTGCTTTTTAATCTGTCACCGCTCTGTGTTCCCGCTCTGTAAACTGTCACCGCTCTGTGTTCCTGCTTTTTAATCTGTCACCGCTCTGTGTTCCCGCTCTGTAAACTGTCACCGCTCTGTGTTCCTGCTATTTAAACTATCACCGCTCTGCGTTACTGCTTTTTAATCTGTCACCGCTCTGTGTTCCCGCTCTGTAAACTGTCACCGCTCTGTGTTCCTACTTTTTAAACTGACTCCGTCCTGTTTTCCTGCTTTTTAAACTGTCACCGCTCTGTGTTCCCGTTCTGTAAACTGTCACCGCTCTGTGTTCCCGTTCTGTAAACTGTCACCACTCTGTGTTCCTGCTTTTTAAACTGTCACCGCTCAGTGTTCCTGCATTTTAAACTGTCACCGCTCTGCTTTCCTGCTTTTAGAACTGTCATCGCACTGTGTTCCAGCTTTTTATACTGTCACCGCTCTGTGTTCCTGCTTTTTAATCTGTCAGCACTCTGTGTTCCTGCTTTTTATACTTTTAACGCTCTGTGTTCCTGCTTTTTAAACTGTCACCGCTCTGTGTTCCTGCTTTTTAAATCTGTAAACGTTCTGTGTTTCTGCTTTTTAAACTATCACCGCTCTGCGTTCTTGCTTTTTAAACTGTCACCGCGCTGTGTTTCTGCTTTTTAAACTATCACCGCTCTGCGTTCTTGCTTTTTAAACTGTCACCGCGCTGTGTTCCTGCTTTTTAAACTATCACCGCTCTGCGTTCTTGCTTTTTAAACTGTCACCGCTCTGTGTTCCTGCTTTTTAAACTGTCACCGCTCTGTGTTCCTGCTTTTTAAACTGTCACCGATCTGTGTTCCTGCTTTTTAAACTGTTGCCGCTCTGTGTTCCTGCTTTTTAAACTTTCGCCGCTCTGCGTTCCTGCTTTATAAATTGTCACCGCTCTGTGTTCCTGCTTTTTAAACTGTCACCGTTCTGTGTTCCTGCTTTTTAAACTGTTGCCGCTCTGTGTTCCTGCTTTTTAAACTGTCACCGATCTGTGTTCCTGCTTTTTAAACTGTTGCCGTTCTGTGTTCCTGCTTTTTAAACTCTCACCGCTCTGTGTTCCTGCTTTTAAAACTCTCACCGCTCTGTGTTCCTGCTTTTTAAACTGTCACCTCTCTGTTTTCCTGCTCTTTAAATTGTCTCCGCTCTGTGTTCCTGCATTTAAACTCTCACCGCTCTGTGTTCCTGCTTTTTAAACTGTCACTGCTGTGTTCCTGCTTTTTAAACATTCACCGCTCTGTGTTCCTGCTTTTAAAACTCTCACCGCTGTGTTCCCGCTCTTTAAACTATCACCGCTCTGTGTTCCTGCTTTTTAAACTCTCACCGCTCTGTGTTCCTGCTTTTTAAACTGTCACCTCTCTGTTTTTCTTCTCTTTAAACTGTCACCGCTCTGTGTTCCTGCTTTTTAAACTGTCACCTCTCTGTTTTTCTTCTCTTTAAATTGTCTCCGCTCTGTGTTCCTGCTTTTTAAACTCTCACCGCTCTGTGTTCCTGCACTTTAAACTCTCACCACTCTGTGTTCCTGCTTTTTAAAATTGTCACCGCTCTGTGTTCCTGCTTTTTAAATCTGTAAACGCTCTGTATTCCTGCTTTTTAAACTGTCACCGCTCTGTGTTCCTGCTTTTTACAACTGTCACCGCGCTGTGTTCCTGCTTTTTAAACTGTCACCGCTCTGTGTTCCTGCTTTTTAAACTGTCACCGCTCTGTGTTCCTGCTTTTTACAACTGTCACCGCTCTGTGTTCCTGCTTTTTAAACAATCACCGCTCTGTGTTCCTGCTTTTTAAACTGTCACCGCTCTGTGTTCCTGCTTTTTAAACAGTCACCGCTCTGTGTTCCTGCTTTTTAAAACTGTCACCGCTCTGTGTTCCTGCTTTTTAAACAGTCACCGCTCTGTGTTCCTGCTTTTTAAACTGTCACCGCTCTGTGTTCCTGCTTTTTAAACTGTCGCCGCTCAGTGTTGCTGCTTCTTAAACTGTCACCGCTCTGTTTTCCTGCTTTTTTAACTGTCATCGCTCTGTGTTCCTACTTTTTAAACTGTCGCCGCTCTGTGTTCCTACTTTTTAAACTGTCACCGCTCTGTGTTCCTGCTTTTTAAACTCTCACCGCTCTGTGTTCCTGCTTTTAAAACTCTCACCGCTCTGTGTTCCTGCTTTTTAAACTGTCACCTCTCTGTTTTCCTGCTCTTTAAATTGTCTCCGCTCTGTGTTCCTGCTTTTTAAACTCTCACCGCTCTGTGTTCCTGCACTTTAAACTGTCACTGCTGTGTTCCTGCTTTTTAATCTGTCACCGCTCTGTGTTCCTGCTTTTTAAACTCTCACCGCTCTGTGTTCCTGCTTTTAAAACTCTCACCGCTGTGTTCCCGCTCTTTAAACTATCACCGCGCTGTGTTCCTGCTTTTTAAACTCTCACCGCTCTGTGTTCCTGCTTTTTAAACTGTCACCTCTCTGTTTTCCTGCTCTTTAAATTGTCTCCGCTCTGTGTTCCTGCTTTTTAAACTCTCACCGCTCTGTGTTCCTGCACTTTAAACTCTCACCGCTCTGTGTTCCTGCTTTTTAAAACTGTCACCTCTCTGTGTTCCTGCTTTTTAAACTGTCACAGCTCAATTTTCCTGCTTGTTAAAACTGTCACCTCTCTGTGTTCCTGCTTTTTAAACTGTCACCGCTCTGTGTTCCTGCTTTTTAAACTGTCACCGCTCTGTGTTCCTGCTTTTTACAACTGTCACCGCTCTGTGTTCCTGCTTTTTAAATTGTCACCGCTCTGTGTTCCTGCTTTTAAACTGTCACCGCTCAATTTTCCTGCTTGTTAAAACTGTCACCTCTCTGTGTTCCTGCTTTTTAAACTATCACCGCTCTGTGTTCCTGCTTTTAAACTGTCACCGCTCTGTGTTCTTGCTTTTTAATCTGTCACCGCTCTGTGTTCCTGCTTTTTAAACTGTCACCGCTCTGTGTTCCTGCTTTTAAACTGTCACCGCTCTGTGTTCCTGCTTTTTAAATTGTCACCGCTCTGTGTTCCTGCTTTTTAATCTGTCACCGCTCTGTGTTCCTGCTTTTTAAACTGTCACCGCTCTGTGTTCCTGCTTTTTAAACAGTCACCGCTCTGTGTTCCTGCTTTTTAAACTGTCGCCGCTCTGTGTTCCTGCTTTTTAAACTGTCACCGCTCTGTGTTCCTGCTTTTTAAACTGAAGCCGCTCTGTGTTCCTGCTTTTTAAACCGTCACCGCTCTGTGTTCCTGCTTTTTAAACTGTCACCGCTCTGTGTTCCTGCTTTTTAAACTGTCACTGCTCTGTGTTCCTGCTTTTTAAACTGTCACCGCTCTGTGTTCCTGCTTTTTAAAACTGTCACCGCTCTGTGTTCCTGCTCTTTAATCTGTCACCGCGCTGTGTTCCTGCTTTTTATACTTTTGCCGCTCTGTGTTCCTGCTTTTTAGTCTGTCGCCGCTCTGTGTTCCTGCTTTTTATACTGTCACCGCTCTGTGTTCCTGCTTTTTAAACTGTCAGCACTCTGTGTTCCCGCTTTTAAAACTGTTACTGCTCTGTGTTCCTGCTTTTTAATCTGTAATTGCTCTGTGTTCCTGCGCTTAAAACTGTCCCCGCTCTGTGTTCCCGCTCTGTAAATTGTCACAACTCTGTGTTCCTGCTCTTTTAAGTGTTGCCGCTCTGTGTTCCTGCTATTTAAACTGTCGCAGCTCTGTCTTCCTGCACTTTAAACTGTCACCGCTTTTGCTTCCTGCTTTTTAAACTGTCACCGCTCAGTGTTGCTGCTTTTTAAACTGTCACCGCTCAGTGTCGCTGCTTTTTGAAATGTCACCGCTCTGTGTTCCTGCTTTTAATACCATCACCGCTCTGAGTTCCTGCTCTTTAAACTGTGACCGCTCTGTGTTCCTACTTTTTAAACTGACTCCGTCCTGTTTTCCTGCTTTTTAAACTGTCGCCACTCTGTGTTCCTGCTTTTTAAACTGTCGCAGCTCTGTCTTCCTGCACTTTAAACTGTCACCGCTTTGTGTTCCTGCTTTTTAAACTGTCACCGCTCTGCGTTCCTGCTTTTTAAACTGTCACCGCTCAGTGTTGCTGCTTTTTGAAATGTCACCGCTTTGTGTTCCTGCTTTTAATACCATCACCGCTCTGAGTTTCTGCTCTTTAAACTGTGACCGCTCTGTGTTCCTACTTTTTAAACTGACTCCGTCCTGTTTTCCTGCTTTTTAAACTGTCACCGCTCTGTGTTCCCGTTCTGTAAACTGTCACCGCTCTGTGTTCCCGTTCTGTAAACTGTCACCGCTCTGTGTTCCTGCTTTTTAAACTGTCACCGCTCAGTGTTCCTGCATTTTAAACTGTCACCGCTCTGCTTTCCTGCTTTTTAACTGACACCGCTCTCTCTTCCTGCTTTTGAAACTGTCACCGCTCTGTGTTCCTGCTTTTAAAACTGTCATCGCTCTGTGTTCCAGCTTTTTATACTGTCACCGCTCTGTGTTCCTGCTTTTTAAACTGTCAGCACTCTGTGTTCCGGCTTTTAAAACTGTTACTGCTCTGTGTTCCTGCTTTTTATACTTTTAACGCTCTGTGTTCCTGCTTTTTAAACTGTCACCGCTCTGTGTTCCTGCTTTTTAAAACTGTAAACGTTCTGTGTTTCTGCTTTTTAAACTATCACCGCTCTGCGTTCTTGCTTTTCAAACTGTCACCGCGCTGTGTTCCTGCTTTTTAAACTATCACCGCTCTGCGTTCTTGCTTTTTAAACTGTCACCGCTCAGTGTTGCTGCATTTTAAACTGTCACCGATCTGTGTTCCTGCTCTTTAAACTGTCACCGCTCTGTGTTCCTGCTTTTTAAACTGTCACCGCTGTGTGTTCCTGCTTTTTAAACTGTCACCGCTCTGTGTTCCTGCTTTTTACAACTGTCACCGCTCTGTGTTCCTGCTTTTTAAATTGTCACCGCTCTGTGTTCCTGCTTTTTAAATTGTCACCGCTCTGTGTTCCTGCTTTTAAACTGTCACCGCTCTGTGTTCTTGCTTTTTAATCTGTCACCGCTCTGTGTTCCTGCTTTTTAAACTGTCACCGCTCTGTGTTCCTGCTTTTAAACTGTCACCGCTCTGTGTTCCTGCTTTTTAAACTGTCACCGCTCTGTGTTCCTGCTTTTTAAACAGTCACCGCTCTGTGTTCCTGCTTTTTAAACTGTCACCGCTCTGTGTTCCTGCTTTTTAAATTGTCACCGCTCTGTGTTCCTGCTTTTTAATCTGTCACCGCTCTGTGTTCCTGCTTTTTAAACTGTCACCGCTCTGTGTTCCTGCTTTTTAAACAGTCACCGCTCTGTGTTCCTGCTTTTTAAACTGTCGCCGCTCTGTGTTCCTGCCTTTTAAACTGTCACCGCTCTGTGTTCCTGCTTTATAAACTGTCACCGCTCTGTGTTCCTGCTTTATAAACTGTCACCGCGCTGTGTTCCTGCTTTTTAAACTGACGCCGCTCTGTGTTCCTGCTTTTTAAACCGTCACCGCTCTGTGTTCCTGCTTTATAAACTGTCACCGCTCTGTGTTCCTGCTTTTTAAACTGTCACTGCTCTGTGTTCCTGCTTTTTAAACTGTCACCGCTCTGTGTTCCTGCTTTTTAAACTGTCACTGCTCTGTGTTCCTGCTTTTTAAACTGTCACTGCTCTGTGTTCCTGCTTTTTAAACTGTCACCGCGCTGTGTTCCTGCTTTTTATACTTTTGCCGCTCTGTGTTCCTGCTTTTTAGTCTGTCGCCGCTCTGTGTTCCTGCTTTTTATACTGTCACCGCTCTGTGTTCCTGCTTTTTAAACTGTCAGCACTCTGTGTTCCCGCTTTTAAAACTGTTACTGCTCTGTGTTCCTGCTTTTTAATCTGTAATTGCTCTGTGTTCCTGCGCATAAAACTGTCACCGCTCTGTGTTCCCGCTCTGTAAACTGTCACAACTCTGTGTTCCTGCTCTTTTAATTGTTGCCGCTCTGTGTTCCTGCTATTTAAACTGTCGCAGCTCTGTCTTCCTGCACTTTAAACTGTCACCGCTTTTGCTTCCTGCTTTTTAAACTGTCACCGCTCAGTGTTGCTGCTTTTTAAACTGTCACCGCTCAGTGTCGCTGCTTTTTGAAATGTCACCGCTCTGTGTTCCTGCTTTTAATACCATCACCGCTCTGAGTTCCTGCTCTTTAAACTGTGACCGCTCTGTGTTCCTACTTTTTAAACTGACTCCGTCCTGTTTTCCTGCTTTTTAAACTGTCGCCACTCTGTGTTCCTGCTTTTTAAACTGTCGCAGCTCTGTCTTCCTGCACTTTAAACTGTCACCGCTCTGCGTTCCTGCTTTTTAAACTGTCACCGCTCAGTGTTGCTGCTTTTTGAAATGTCACCGCTTTGTGTTCCTGCTTTTAATACCATCACCGCTCTGAGTTTCTGCTCTTTAAACTGTGACCGCTCTGTGTTCCTACTTTTTAAACTGACTCCGTCCTGTTTTCCTGCTTTTTAAACTGTCACCGCTCTGTGTTCCCGTTCTGTAAACTGTCACCGCTCTGTGTTCCCGTTCTGTAAACTGTCACCGCTCTGTGTTCCTGCTTTTTAATCTGTCACCGCTCTGTGTTCCCGCTCTGTAAACTGTCACCGCTCTGTGTTCCTGCTATTTAAACTATCACCGCTCTGCGTTACTGCTTTTTAATCTGTCACCGCTCTGTGTTCCCGCTCTGTAAACTGTCACCGCTCTGTGTTCCTACTTTTTAAACTGACTCCGTCCTGTTTTCCTGCTTTTTAAACTGTCACCGCTCTGTGTTCCCGTTCTGTAAACTGTCACCGCTCTGTGTTCCCGTTCTGTAAACTGTCACCACTCTGTGTTCCTGCTTTTTAAACTGTCACCGCTCAGTGTTCCTGCATTTTAAACTGTCACCGCTCTGCTTTCCTGCTTTTAAAACTGTCATCGCTCTGTGTTCCAGCTTTTTATACTGTCACCGCTCTGTGTTCCTGCTTTTTAATCTGTCAGCACTCTGTGTTCCTGCTTTTTATACTTTTAACGCTCTGTGTTCCTGCTTTTTAAACTGTCACCGCTCTGTGTTCCTGCTTTTTAAATCTGTAAACGTTCTGTGTTTCTGCTTTTTAAACTATCACCGCTCTGCGTTCTTGCTTTTTAAACTGTCACCGCGCTGTGTTTCTGCTTTTTAAACTATCACCGCTCTGCGTTCTTGCTTTTTAAACTGTCACCGCGCTGTGTTCCTGCTTTTTAAACTATCACCGCTCTGCGTTCTTGCTTTTTAAACTGTCACCGCTCTGTGTTCCTGCTTTTTAAACTGTCACCGCTCTGTGTTCCTGCTTTTTAAACTGTCACCGATCTGTGTTCCTGCTTTTTAAACTGTTGCCGCTCTGTGTTCCTGCTTTTTAAACTTTCGCCGCTCTGCGTTCCTGCTTTATAAATTGTCACCGCTCTGTGTTCCTGCTTTTTAAACTGTCACCGTTCTGTGTTCCTGCTTTTTAAACTGTTGCCGCTCTGTGTTCCTGCTTTTTAAACTGTCACCGATCTGTGTTCCTGCTTTTTAAACTGTTGCCGTTCTGTGTTCCTGCTTTTTAAACTCTCACCGCTCTGTGTTCCTGCTTTTAAAACTCTCACCGCTCTGTGTTCCTGCTTTTTAAACTGTCACCTCTCTGTTTTCCTGCTCTTTAAATTGTCTCCGCTCTGTGTTCCTGCATTTAAACTCTCACCGCTCTGTGTTCCTGCTTTTTAAACTGTCACTGCTGTGTTCCTGCTTTTTAAACATTCACCGCTCTGTGTTCCTGCTTTTAAAACTCTCACCGCTGTGTTCCCGCTCTTTAAACTATCACCGCTCTGTGTTCCTGCTTTTTAAACTCTCACCGCTCTGTGTTCCTGCTTTTTAAACTGTCACCTCTCTGTTTTTCTTCTCTTTAAACTGTCACCGCTCTGTGTTCCTGCTTTTTAAACTGTCACCTCTCTGTTTTTCTTCTCTTTAAATTGTCTCCGCTCTGTGTTCCTGCTTTTTAAACTCTCACCGCTCTGTGTTCCTGCACTTTAAACTCTCACCACTCTGTGTTCCTGCTTTTTAAAATTGTCACCGCTCTGTGTTCCTGCTTTTTAAATCTGTAAACGCTCTGTATTCCTGCTTTTTAAACTGTCACCGCTCTGTGTTCCTGCTTTTTACAACTGTCACCGCGCTGTGTTCCTGCTTTTTAAACTGTCACGCTCTGTGTTCCTGCTTTTTAAACTGTCACCGCTCTGTGTTCCTGCTTTTTACAACTGTCACCGCTCTGTGTTCCTGCTTTTTAAACAATCACCGCTCTGTGTTCCTGCTTTTTAAACTGTCACCGCTCTGTGTTCCTGCTTTTTAAACTGTCACCGCTCTGTGTTCCTGCTTTTTAAACAGTCACCGCTCTGTGTTCCTGCTTTTTAAAACTGTCACCGCTCTGTGTTCCTGCTTTTTAAACAGTCACCGCTCTGTGTTCCTGCTTTTTAAACTGTCACCGCTCTGTGTTCCTGCTTTTTAAACTGTCGCCGCTCAGTGTTGCTGCTTCTTAAACTGTCACCGCTCTGTTTTCCTGCTTTTTTAACTGTCATCGCTCTGTGTTCCTACTTTTTAAACTGTCGCCGCTCTGTGTTCCTACTTTTTAAACTGTCACCGCTCTGTGTTCCTGCTTTTTAAACTCTCACCGCTCTGTGTTCCTGCTTTTAAAACTCTCACCGCTCTGTGTTCCTGCTTTTTAAACTGTCACCTCTCTGTTTTCCTGCTCTTTAAATTGTCTCCGCTCTGTGTTCCTGCTTTTTAAACTCTCACCGCTCTGTGTTCCTGCACTTTAAACTGTCACTGCTGTGTTCCTGCTTTTTAATCTGTCACCGCTCTGTGTTCCTGCTTTTTAAACTCTCACCGCTCTGTGTTCCTGCTTTTAAAACTCTCACCGCTGTGTTCCCGCTCTTTAAACTATCACCGCGCTGTGTTCCTGCTTTTTAAACTCTCACCGCTCTGTGTTCCTGCTTTTTAAACTGTCACCTCTCTGTTTTCCTGCTCTTTAAATTGTCTCCGCTCTGTGTTCCTGCTTTTTAAACTCTCACCGCTCTGTGTTCCTGCACTTTAAACTCTCACCGCTCTGTGTTCCTGCTTTTTAAAACTGTCACCTCTCTGTGTTCCTGCTTTTTAAACTGTCACAGCTCAATTTTCCTGCTTGTTAAAACTGTCACCTCTCTGTGTTCCTGCTTTTTAAACTGTCACCGCTCTGTGTTCCTGCTTTTTAAACTGTCACCGCTCTATGTTCCTGCTTTTTACAACTGTCACCGCTCTGTGTTCCTGCTTTTAAACTGTCACCGCTCAATTTTCCTGCTTGTTAAAACTGTCACCTCTCTGTGTTCCTGCTTTTTAAACTATCACCGCTCTGTGTTCCTGCTTTTAAACTGTCACCGCTCTGTGTTCTTGCTTTTTAATCTGTCACCGCTCTGTGTTCCTGCTTTTTAAACTGTCACCGCTCTGTGTTCCTGCTTTTAAACTGTCACCGCTCTGTGTTCCTGCTTTTTAAATTGTCACCGCTCTGTGTTCCTGCTTTTTAATCTGTCACCGCTCTGTGTTCCTGCTTTTTAAACTGTCACCGCTCTGTGTTCCTGCTTTTTAAACTGTCACCGCTCTGTGTTCCTGCTTTTTAAATTGTCACCGCTCTGTGTTCCTGCTTTTTAAACAGTCACCGCTCTGTGTTCCTGCTTTTTAAACTGTCGCCGCTCTGTGTTCCTGCTTTTTAAACTGTCACCGCTCTGTGTTCCTGCTTTTTAAACTGAAGCCGCTCTGTGTTCCTGCTTTTTAAACCGTCACCGCTCTGTGTTCCTGCTTTTTAAACTGTCACCGCTCTGTGTTCCTGCTTTTTAAACTGTCACTGCTCTGTGTTCCTGCTTTTTAAACTGTCACCGCTCTGTGTTCCTGCTTTTTAAAACTGTCACCGCTCTGTGTTCCTGCTCTTTAATCTGTCACCGCGCTGTGTTCCTGCTTTTTATACTTTTGCCGCTCTGTGTTCCTGCTTTTTAGTCTGTCGCCGCTCTGTGTTCCTGCTTTTTATACTGTCACCGCTCTGTGTTCCTGCTTTTTAAACTGTCAGCACTCTGTGTTCCCGCTTTTAAAACTGTTACTGCTCTGTGTTCCTGCTTTTTAATCTGTAATTGCTCTGTGTTCCTGCGCTTAAAACTGTCCCCGCTCTGTGTTCCCGCTCTGTAAACTGTCACAACTCTGTGTTCCTGCTCTTTTAAGTGTTGCCGCTCTGTGTTCCTGCTATTTAAACTGTCGCAGCTCTGTCTTCCTGCACTTTAAACTGTCACCGCTTTTGCTTCCTGCTTTTTAAACTGTCACCGCTCAGTGTTGCTGCTTTTTAAACTGTCACCGCTCAGTGTCGCTGCTTTTTGAAATGTCACCGCTCTGTGTTCCTGCTTTTAATACCATCACCGCTCTGAGTTCCTGCTCTTTAAACTGTGACCGCTCTGTGTTCCTACTTTTTAAACTGACTCCGTCCTGTTTTCCTGCTTTTTAAACTGTCGCCACTCTGTGTTCCTGCTTTTTAAACTGTCGCAGCTCTGTCTTCCTGCACTTTAAACTGTCACCGCTTTGTGTTCCTGCTTTTTAAACTGTCACCGCTCAGTGTTGCTGCTTTTTGAAATGTCACCGCTTTGTGTTCCTGCTTTTAATACCATCACCGCTCTGAGTTTCTGCTCTTTAAACTGTGACCGCTCTGTGTTCCTACTTTTTAAACTGACTCCGTCCTGTTTTCCTGCTTTTTAAACTGTCACCGCTCTGTGTTCCCGTTCTGTAAACTGTCACCGCTCTGTGTTCCCGTTCTGTAAACTGTCACCGCTCTGTGTTCCTGCTTTTTAAACTGTCACCGCTCAGTGTTCCTGCATTTTAAACTGTCACCGCTCTGCTTTCCTGCTTTTTAACTGACACCGCTCTCTCTTCCTGCTTTTGAAACTGTCACCGCTCTGTGTTCCTGCTTTTAAAACTGTCATCGCTCTGTGTTCCAGCTTTTTATACTGTCACCGCTCTGTGTTCCTGCTTTTTAAACTGTCAGCACTCTGTGTTCCGGCTTTTAAAACTGTTACTGCTCTGTGTTCCTGCTTTTTATACTTTTAACGCTCTGTGTTCCTGCTTTTTAAACTGTCACCGCTCTGTGTTCCTGCTTTTTAAAACTGTAAACGTTCTGTGTTTCTGCTTTTTAAACTATCACCGCTCTGCGTTCTTGCTTTTCAAACTGTCACCGCGCTGTGTTCCTGCTTTTTAAACTATCACCGCTCTGCGTTCTTGCTTTTTAAACTGTCACCGCTCAGTGTTGCTGCATTTTAAACTGTCACCGATCTGTGTTCCTGCTCTTTAAACTGTCACCGCTCTGTGTTCCTGCTTTTTAAACTGTCACCGCTGTGTGTTCCTGCTTTTTAAACTGTCACCGCTCTGTGTTCCTGCTTTTTACAACTGTCACCGCTCTGTGTTCCTGCTTTTTAAATTGTCACCGCTCTGTGTTCCTGCTTTTTAAATTGTCACCGCTCTGTGTTCCTGCTTTTAAACTGTCACCGCTCTGTGTTCCTGCTTTTTAAACTGTCACCGCTCTGTGTTCCTGCTTTTAAACTGTCACCGCTCTGTGTTCCTGCTTTTTAAATTGTCACCGCTCTGTGTTCCTGCTTTTTAATCTGTCACCGCTCTGTGTTCCTGCTTTTTAAACTGTCACCGCTCTGTGTTCCTGCTTTTTAAACAGTCACCGCTCTGTGTTCCTGCTTTTTAAACTGTCGCCGCTCTGTGTTCCTGCCTTTTAAACTGTCACCGCTCTGTGTTCCTGCTTTATAAACTGTCACCGCTCTGTGTTCCTGCTTTATAAACTGTCACCGCGCTGTGTTCCTGCTTTTTAAACTGTCAGCACTCTGTGTTCCTGCTTTTTAAACTGTCACTGCTCTGTGTTCCTGCTTTATAAACTGTCACCGCTCTGTGTTCCTGCTTTTTAAAACTGTCACCGCTCTGTGTTCCTGCTCTTTAATCTGTCACCGCGCTGTGTTCCTGCTTTTTATACTTTTGCCGCTCTGTGTTCCTGCTTTTTAGTCTGTCGCCGCTCTGTGTTCCTGCTTTTTATACTGTCACCGCTCTGTGTTCCTGCTTTTTAAACTGTCAGCACTCTGTGTTCCCGCTTTTAAAACTGTTACTGCTCTGTGTTCCTGCTTTTTAATCTGTAATTGCTCTGTGTTCCTGCGCATAAAACTGTCACCGCTCTGTGTTCCCGCTCTGTAAACTGTCACAACTCTGTGTTCCTGCTCTTTTAATTGTTGCCGCTCTGTGTTCCTGCTATTTAAACTGTCGCAGCTCTGTCTTCCTGCACTTTAAACTGTCACCGCTTTTGCTTCCTGCTTTTTAAACTGTCACCGCTCAGTGTTGCTGCTTTTTAAACTGTCACCGCTCAGTGTCGCTGCTTTTTGAAATGTCACCGCTCTGTGTTCCTGCTTTTAATACCATCACCGCTCTGAGTTCCTGCTCTTTAAACTGTGACCGCTCTGTGTTCCTACTTTTTAAACTGACTCCGTCCTGTTTTCCTGCTTTTTAAACTGTCGCCACTCTGTGTTCCTGCTTTTTAAACTGTCGCAGCTCTGTCTTCCTGCACTTTAAACTGTCACCGCTCTGCGTTCCTGCTTTTTAAACTGTCACCGCTCAGTGTTGCTGCTTTTTGAAATGTCACCGCTTTGTGTTCCTGCTTTTAATACCATCACCGCTCTGAGTTTCTGCTCTTTAAACTGTGACCGCTCTGTGTTCCTACTTTTTAAACTGACTCCGTCCTGTTTTCCTGCTTTTTAAACTGTCACCGCTCTGTGTTCCCGTTCTGTAAACTGTCACCGCTCTGTGTTCCCGTTCTGTAAACTGTCACCGCTCTGTGTTCCTGCTTTTTAAACTGTCACCGCTCAGTGTTCCTGCATTTTAAACTGTCACCGCTCTGCTTTCCTGCTTTTTAACTGACACCGCTCTCTCTTCCTGCTTTTGAAACTGTCACCGCTCTGTGTTCCTGCTTTTAAAACTGTCATCGCTCTGTGTTCCAGCTTTTTATACTGTCACCGCTCTGTGTTCCTGCTTTTTAAACTGTCAGCACTCTGTGTTCCGGCTTTTAAAACTGTTACTGCTCTGTGTTCCTGCTTTTTATACTTTTAACGCTCTGTGTTCCTGCTTTTTAAACTGTCACCGCTCTGTGTTCCTGCTTTTTAAAACTGTAAACGTTCTGTGTTTCTGCTTTTTAAACTATCACCGCTCTGCGTTCTTGCTTTTTAAACTGTCACCGCGCTGTGTTTCTGCTTTTTAAACTATCACCGCTCTGCGTTCTTGCTTTTCAAACTGTCACCGCGCTGTGTTCCTGCTTTTTAAACTATCACCGCTCTGCGTTCTTGCTTTTTAAACTGTCACCGCTCAGTGTTGCTGCATTTTAAACTGTCACCGATCTGTGTTCCTGCTTTTTAAACTGTTGCCGCTCTGTGTTCCTGCTTTTTAAACTTTCGCCGCTCTGCGTTCCTGCTTTATAAATTGTCACCGCTCTGTGTTCCTGCTTTTTAAACTGTCACCGATCTGTGTTCCTGCTTTTTAAACTGTTGCCGCTCTGTGTTCCTGCTTTTTAAACTGTCACCGATCTGTGTTCCTGCTTTTTAAACTGTTGCCGTTCTGTGTTCCTGCTTTTTAAACTCTCACCGCTCTGTGTTCCTGCTTTTAAAACTCTCACCGCTCTGTGTTCCTGCTTTTTAAACTGTCACTGCTGTGTTCCTGCTTTTTAAACAGTCACCGCTCTGTGTTCCTGCTTTTAAAACTCTCACCGCTGTGTTCCCGCTCTTTAAACTATCACCGCTCTGTGTTCCTGCTTTTTAAACTCTCACCGCTCTGTGTTCCTGCTTTTTAAACTGTCACCTCTCTGTTTTTCTTCTCTTTAAACTGTCACCGCTCTGTGTTCCTGCTTTTTAATCTGTCACCGCTCTGTGTTCCCGCTCTGTAAACTGTCACCGCGCTGTGTTTCTGCTTTTTAAACTATCACCGCTCTGCGTTCTTGCTTTTTAAACTGTCACCGCGCTGTGTTCCTGCTTTTTAAACTATCACCGCTCTGCGTTCTTTCTTTTTAAACTGTCACCGCTCTGTGTTCCTGCTTTTTAAACTGTCACCGCTCTGTGTTCCTGCTTTTTAAACTGTCACCGATCTGTGTTCCTGCTTTTCAAACTGTTGCCGCTCTGTGTTCCTGCTTTTTAAACTTTCGCCGCTCTGCGTTCCTGCTTTATAAATTGTCACCGCTCTGTGTTCCTGCTTTTTAAACTGTCACCGATCTGTGTTCCTGCTTTTTAAACTGTTGCCGCTCTGTGTTCCTGCTTTTTAAACTGTCACCGATCTGTGTTGCTGCTTTTTAAACTGTTGCCGTTCTGTGTTCCTGCTTTTTAAACTGACACCGCTCTGTGTTCCTGCTTTTTAAACTCTCACCGCTCTGTGTTCCTGCTTTTAAAACTCTCACCGCTCTGTGTTCCTGCTTTTTAAACTGTCACCTCTCTGTTTTCCTGCTCTTTAAATTGTCTCCGCTCTGTGTTCCTGCTTTTTAAACTCTCACCGCTCTGTGTTCCTGCTTTTTAAACTGTCACCGCTCTGTGTTCCTGCTTTTAAAACTCTCACCGCTGTGTACCCGCTCTTTAAACTATCACCGCTCTGTGTTCCTGCTTTTTAAACTCTCACCGCTCTGTGTTCCTGCTTTTTAAACTGTCACCTCTCTGTTTTTCTTCTCTTTAAACTGTCACCGCTCTGTGTTCCTGCTTTTTAAACTGTCACCTCTCTGTTTTCCTGCTCTTTAAATTG
Source organism: Mustelus asterias (assembly GCF_964213995.1). Lineage (NCBI taxonomy): Eukaryota > Metazoa > Chordata > Chondrichthyes > Carcharhiniformes > Triakidae > Mustelus > Mustelus asterias. Next base: position 1,326,007 of record NW_027590129.1, read on the forward strand.
TCTCCGCTCTGTGTTCCTGCTTTTTAAACTCTCACCGCTCTGTGTTCCTGCACTTTAAACTCTCACCACTCTGTGTTCCTGCTTTTTAAAACTGTCACCTCTCTGTGTTCCTGCTTTTTGAACTATCACCGCTCTGTGTTCCTGCTTTTTAAATCTGTAAACGCTCTGTATTCCTGCTTTTTAAACTGTCACCGCTCTGTGTTCCTGCTTTTTACAACTGTCACCGCGCTGTGTTCCTGCTTTTTAAACTGTCACCGCTCTGTGTTCCTGCTTTTTAAACTGTCACCGCTCTGTGGTCCCACTCTGTAAACTGTCACCGTCCTATTTTCCTGCTTTTTAAACTGTCACCGCTCTGTGTTCCCGTTCTGTAAACTGTCACCGTCCTGCTTTCCTGCTTTTTAAACTGTCACCGCTCTGTGCTCCCGTTCTGTAAAATGTCACCGTCCTGTATTCCTGCTTTTTAAACTGTCACCGCTCTGTGTTCCTGCTTTTTAAACTGTCACCGCTCTGTGTTCCTGCTTTTTAAACTGTCACCACTCACTGTTCCTGCTTTTTAAACTGTCACCGCTCTGTGTTCCTGCTTTTTAGACTGTCGCCACTCTGTGTTCCCGCTTTTTATACTGTCACCGCTCTGTGTTCCTGCTTTTTAAACTGTCAGCACTCTGTGTTCCCGCTTTTTAAACTGCCACCGCTCTGTGTTCCTGCTTTTTAAACTTACACCGCTCTGTGTTCCTGCATTTTAATCTGTAAACGCTGTGTTCCTGCGCTTTAAGCTGTCACCGCTCTGTGTTCCCGCTCTGTAAACTGTCACAGCTCTGTGTTCCTGCTCTTTTAAGTGTTGCCGCTCTGTGTTCCTTCTATTTAAACTATCACCGCTCTGCGTTACTGCTTTTTAATCTGTCACCGCTCAGCATTCCCGCTCTGTAAACTGTCACCGCTCTGTGTTCCTGCTTTTTAAACTGTCACCGCTCTGTGTTACTCCTCTTTAAATTGTTGCCGCTCTGTGTTCCTGCTTTTTAAACAGTTGCCGCTCTGTGTTCCTGCTTTTTAATCCGTAAACGCTCTGTGTTCCTCCTCTTTAAACTGACACTGCTCTGTGTTCCTGCTTTTTAATCTGAAAACGCTCTGTGTTCCTGCTCTTTAAACTGACACTGCTCTGTGATCCTGCTTTTTAAACTGTCACCGCTCTGTGTTCCTGCTTTTTAAACTGTTGCCGCTCTGTGTTCCTGCTTTTTAAACTGTCACCGATCTGTGTTCCTGCTTTTTAAACTGTTGCCGTTCTGTGTTCCTGCTTTTTAAACTCTCACCGCTCTGTGTTCCTGCTTTTAAAACTCTCACCGCTTTGTGTTCCTGCTTTTTAAACTGTCACCTCTCTGTTTTCCTGCTCTTTAAATTGTCTCCGCTCTGTGTTCCTGCTTTTTAAACTCTCACCGCTCTGTGTTCCTGCTTTTTAAACTGTCACTGCTGTGTTCCTGCTTTTTAAACAGTCACCGCTCTGTGTTCCTGCTTTTAAAACTCTCACCGCTGTGTTCCCGCTCTTTAAACTATCACCGCTCTGTGTTCCTGCTTTTTAAACTCTCACCGCTCTGTGTTCCTGCTTTTTAAACTGTCACCTCTCTGTTTTTCTTCTCTTTAAACTGTCACCGCTCTGTGTTCCTGCTTTTTAATCTGTCACCGCTCTGTGTTCCCGCTCTGTAAACTGTCACCGCGCTGTGTTTCTGCTTTTTAAACTATCACCGCTCTGCGTTCTTGCTTTTTAAACTGTCACCGCGCTGTGTTCCTGCTTTTTAAACTATCACCGCTCTGCGTTCTTTCTTTTTAAACTGTCACCGCTCTGTGTTCCTGCTTTTTAAACTGTCACCGCTCTGTGTTCCTGCTTTTTAAACTGTCACCGATCTGTGTTCCTGCTTTTTAAACTGTTGCCGCTCTGTGTTCCTGCTTTTTAAACTTTCGCCGCTCTGCGTTCCTGCTTTATAAATTGTCACCGCTCTGTGTTCCTGCTTTTTAAACTGTCACCGATCTGTGTTCCTGCTTTTTAAACTGTTGCCGCTCTGTGTTCCTGCTTTTTAAACTGTCACCGATCTGTGTTGCTGCTTTTTAAACTGTTGCCGTTCTGTGTTCCTGCTTTTTAAACTGACACCGCTCTGTGTTCCTGCTTTTTAAACTCTCACCGCTCTGTGTTCCTGCTTTTAAAACTCTCACCGCTCTGTGTTCCTGCTTTTTAAACTGTCACCTCTCTGTTTTCCTGCTCTTTAAATTGTCTCCGCTCTGTGTTCCTGCTTTTTAAACTCTCACCGCTCTGTGTTCCTGCTTTTTAAACTGTCACCGCTCTGTGTTCCTGCTTTTTAAACTGTCACCGCTCTGCGTTCCTGCTTTTTAAACTGTCACCGCTCAGTGTTGCTGCTTTTTGAAATGTCACCGCTTTGTGTTCCTGCTTTTAATACCATCACCGCTCTGAGTTTCTGCTCTTTAAACTGTGACCGCTCTGTGTTCCTACTTTTTAAACTGACTCCGTCCTGTTTTCCTGCTTTTTAAACTGTCACCGCTCTGTGTTCCCGTTCTGTAAACTGTCACCGCTCTGTGTTCCTGCTTTTTAATCTGTCACCGCTCTGTGTTCCCGCTCTGTAAACTGTCACCGCTCTGTGTTCCTGCTATTTAAACTATCACCGCTCTGCGTTACTGCTTTTTAATCTGTCACCGCTCTGTGTTCCCGCTCTGTAAACTGTCACCGCTCTGTGTTCCTGCTTTTTAAACTGTCACCGCTCTGCTTTCCTGCTTTTTAACTGACACCGCTCTCTCTTCCTGCTTTTGAAACTGTCACCGCTCTGTGTTCCTGCTTTTAAAACTGTCATCGCTCTGTGTTCCAGCTTTTTATACTGTCACCGCTCTGTGTTCCTGCTTTTTAAACTGTCAGCACTCTGTGTTCCGGCTTTTAAAACTGTTACTGCTCTGTGTTCCTGCTTTTTATACTTTTAACGCTCTGTGTTCCTGCTTTTTAAACTGTCACCGCTCTGTGTTCCTGCTTTTTAAATCTGTAAACGTTCTGTGTTTCTGCTTTTTAAACTATCACCGCTCTGCGTTCTTGCTTTTTAAACTGTCACCGCGCTGTGTTTCTGCTTTTTAAACTATCACCGCTCTGCGTTCTTGCTTTTTAAACTGTCACCGCGCTGTGTTCCTGCTTTTTAAACTATCACCGCTCTGCGTTCTTGCTTTTTAAACTGTCACCGCTCTGTGTTCCTGCTTTTTAAACTGTCACCGCTCTGTGTTCCTGCTTTTTAAACTGTCACCGATCTGTGTTCCTGCTTTTTAAACTGTCACCGCGCTGTGTTCCTGCTTTTTAAACTGTTGCCGCTCTGTGTTCCTGCTTTTTAAACTTTCGCCGATCTGCGTTCCTGCTTTATAAATTGTCACCGCTCTGTGTTCCTGCTTTTTAAACTGTCACCGATCTGTGTTCCTGCTTTTTAAACTGTTGCCGTTCTGTGTTCCTGCTTTTTAAACTCTCACCGCTCTGTGTTCCTGCTTTTAAAACTCTCACCGCTCTGTGTTCCTGCTTTTTAAACTGTCACCTCTCTGTTTTCCTGCTCTTTAAATTGTCTCCGCTCTGTGTTCCTGCTTTTTAAACTCTCACCGCTCTGTGTTCCTGCTTTTTAAACTCTCACCGCTCTGTGTTCCTGCTTTTTAAACTGTCACTGCTGTGTTCCTGCTTTTTAAACATTCACCGCTCTGTGTTCCTGCTTTGAAAACTCTCACCGCTGTGTTCCCGCTCTTTAAACTATCACCGCTCTGTGTTCCTGCTTTTTAAACTCTCACCGCTCTGTGTTCCTGCTTTTTAAACTGTCACCTCTCTGTTTTTCTTCTCTTTAAACTGTCACCGCTCTGTGTTCCTGCTTTTTAAACTGTCACCTCTCTGTTTTTCTTCTCTTTAAATTGTCTCCGCTCTGTGTTCCTGCTTTTTAAACTCTCACCACTCTGTGTTCCTGCTTTTTAAAATTGTCACCGCTCTGTGTTCCTGCTTTTTAAATCTGTAAACGCTCTGTATTCCTGCTTTTTAAACTGTCACCGCTCTGTGTTTCTGCTTTTTACAACTGTCACCGCGCTGTGTTCCTGCTTTTTAAACTGTCACCGCTCTGTGTTCCTGCTTTTTAAATTGTCGTCGCTCTGTGTTCCTGCTTTTTACAACTGTCACCGCTCTGTGTTCCTGCTTTTTAAATTGTCGTCGCTCTGTGTTCCTGCTTTTTACAACTGTCACCGCTCTGTGTTCCTGCTTTTTAAACAATCACCGCTCTGTGTTCCTGCTTTTTAAACTGTCACCGCTCTGTGTTCCTGCTTTTTAAACAGTCACCGCTCTGTGTTCCTGCTTTTTAAAACTGTCACCGCTCTGTGTTCCTGCTTTTTAAACAGTCACCGCTCTGTTTTCCTGCTTTTTTAACTGTCATCGCTCTGTGTTCCTACTTTTTAAACTGTCGCCGCTCTGTGTTCCTACTTTTTAAACTGTCACCGCTCTGTGTTCCTGCTTTTTAAACTCTCACCGCTCTGTGTTCCTGCTTTGAAAACTCTCACCGCTCTGTGTTCCTGCTTTTTAAACTGTCACCTCTCTGTTTTCCTGCTCTTTAAATTGTCTCCGCTCTGTGTTCCTGCTTTTTAAACTCTCACCGCTCTGTGTTCCTGCACTTTAAACTGTCACTGCTGTGTTCCTGCTTTTTAATCTGTCACCGCTCTGTGTTCCTGCTTTTTAAACTCTCACCGCTCTGTGTTCCTGCTTTTAAAACTCTCACCGCTGTGTTCCCGCTCTTTAAACTATCACCGCGCTGTGTTCCTGCTTTTTAAACTCTCACCGCTCTGTGTTCCTGCTTTTTAAACTGTCACCTCTCTGTTTTCCTGCTCTTTAAATTGTCTCCGCTCTGTGTTCCTGCTTTTTAAACTCTCACCGCTCTGTGTTCCTGCACTTTAAACTCTCACCACTCTGTGTTCCTGCTTTTTAAAACTGTCACCTCTCTGTGTTCCTGCTTTTTAAACTGTCACAGCTCAATTTTCCTGCTTGTTAAAACTGTCACCTCTCTGTGTTCCTGCTTTTTAAACTGTCACCGCTCTGTGTTCCTGCTTTTTAAACTGTCACCGCTCTGTGTTCCTGCTTTTTACAACTGTCACCGCTCTGTGTTCCTGCTTTTTAAATTGTCACCGCTCTGTGTTCCTGCTTTTAAACTGTCACCGCTCTGTGTTCCTGCTTTTAAACTGTCACCGCTCTGTGTTCTTGCTTTTTAAACTGTCACCGCTCTGTGTTCCTGCTTTTTAAACTGTCACCGCTCTGTGTTCCTGCTTTTTAAACAGTCACCGCTCTGTGTTCCTGCTTTTTAAACTGTCGCCGCTCTGTGTTCCTGCTTTTTAAACTGTCACCGCTCTGTGTTCCTGCTTTTTAAACTGACGCCGCTCTGTGTTCCTGCTTTTTAAACCGTCACCGCTCTGTGTTCCTGCTTTTTAAAACTGTCACCGCTCTGTGTTCCTGCTTTTTAAACTGTCACTGCTCTGTGTTCCTGCTTTTTAAACTGTCACCGCTCTGTGTTCCTGCTTTTTAAAACTGTCACCGCTCTGTGTTCCTGCTCTTTAATCTGTCACCGCGCTGTGTTCCTGCTTTTTATACTTTTGCCGCTCTGTGTTCCTGCTTTTTAGTCTGTCGCCGCTCTGTGTTCCTGCTTTTTATACTGTCACCGCTCTGTGTTCCTGCTTTTTAAACTGTCAGCACTCTGTGTTCCCGCTTTTAAAACTGTTACTGCTCTGTGTTCCTGCTTTTTAATCTGTAATTGCTCTGTGTTACTGCGCTTAAAACTGTCACCGCTCTGTGTTCCCGCTCTGTAAACTGTCACAACTCTGTGTTCCTGCTCTTTTAATTGTTGCCGCTCTGTGTTCCTGCTATTTAAACTGTCGCAGCTCTGTCTTCCTGCACTTTAAACTGTCACCGCTTTTGCTTCCTGCTTTTTAAACTGTCACCGCTCAGTGTTGCTGCTTTTTAAACTGTCACCGCTCAGTGTCGCTGCTTTTTGAAATGTCACCGCTCTGTGTTCCTGCTTTTAATACCATCACCGCTCTGAGTTCCTGCTCTTTAAACTGTGACCGCTCTGTGTTCCTACTTTTTAAACTGACTCCGTCCTGTTTTCCTGCTTTTTAAACTGTCGCCACTCTGTGTTCCTGCTTTTTAAACTGTCGCAGCTCTGTCTTCCTGCACTTTAAACTGTCACCGCTTTGTGTTCCTGCTTTTTAAACTGTCACCGCTCTGCGTTCCTGCTTTTTAAACTGTCACCGCTCAGTGTTGCTGCTTTTTGAAATGTCACCGCTTTGTGTTCCTGCTTTTAATACCATCACCGCTCTGAATTTCTGCTCTTTAAACTGTGACCGCTCTGTGTTCCTACTTTTTAAACTGACTCCGTCCTGTTTTCCTGCTTTTTAAACTGTCACCGCTCTGTGTTCCCGTTCTGTAAACTGTCACCGCTCTGTGTTCCTGCTTTTTAAACTGTCACCGCTCTGCTTTCCTGCTTTTTAACTGACACCGCTCTCTCTTCCTGCTTTTGAAACTGTCACCGCTCTGTGTTCCTGCTTTTAAAACTGTCATCGCTCTGTGTTCCAGCTTTTTATACTGTCACCGCTCTGTGTTCCTGCTTTTTAAACTGTCACCGCTCTGTGTTCCTGCTTTTTAAACTGTCAGCACTCTGTGTTCCGGCTTTTAAAACTGTTACTGCTCTGTGTTCCTGCTTTTTATACTTTTAACGCTCTGTGTTCCTGCTTTTTAAACTGTCACCGCTCTGTGTTCCTGCTTTTTAAATCTGTAAACGTTCTGTGTTTCTGCTTTTTAAACTATCACCGCTCTGCGTTCTTGCTTTTTAAACTGTCACCGCGCTGTGTTTCTGCTTTTTAAACTATCACCGCTCTGCGTTCTTGCTTTTTAAACTGTCACCGCGCTGTGTTCCTGCTTTTTAAACTATCACCGCTCTGCGTTCTTGCTTTTTAAACTGTCACCGCTCTGTGTTCCTGCTTTTTAAACTGTCACCGCTCTGTGTTCCTGCTTTTTAAACTGTCACCGCTCTGTGTTCCTGCTTTTTAAACTGTCACCGCGCTGTGTTCCTGCTTTTTAAACTGTTGCCGCTCTGTGTTCCTGCTTTTTAAACTTTCGCCGATCTGCGTTCCTGCTTTATAAATTGTCACCGCTCTGTGTTCCTGCTTTTTAAACTGTCACCGATCTGTGTTCCTGCTTTTTAAACTGTTGCCGTTCTGTGTTCCTGCTTTTTAAACTCTCACCGCTCTGTGTTCCTGCTTTTAAAACTCTCACCGCTCTGTGTTCCTGCTTTTTAAACTGTCACCTCTCTGTTTTCCTGCTCTTTAAATTGTCTCCGCTCTGTGTTCCTGCTTTTTAAACTCTCACCGCTCTGTGTTCCTGCTTTTTAAACTCTCACCGCTCTGTGTTCCTGCTTTTTAAACTGTCACTGCTGTGTTCCTGCTTTTTAAACATTCACCGCTCTGTGTTCCTGCTTTGAAAACTCTCACCGCTGTGTTCCCGCTCTTTAAACTATCACCGCTCTGTGTTCCTGCTTTTTAAACTCTCACCGCTCTGTGTTCCTGCTTTTTAAACTGTCACCTCTCTGTTTTTCTTCTCTTTAAACTGTCACCGCTCTGTGTTCCTGCTTTTTAAACTGTCACCTCTCTGTTTTTCTTCTCTTTAAATTGTCTCCGCTCTGTGTTCCTGCTTTTTAAACTCTCACCGCTCTGTGTTCCTGCACTTTAAACTCTCACCACTCTGTGTTCCTGCTTTTTAAAATTGTCACCGCTCTGTGTTCCTGCTTTTTAAATCTGTAAACGCTCTGTATTCCTGCTTTTTAAACTGTCACCGCTCTGTGTTTCTGCTTTTTACAACTGTCACCGCGCTGTGTTCCTGCTTTTTAAACTGTCACCGCTCTGTGTTCCTGCTTTTTAAATTGTCGTCGCTCTGTGTTCCTGCTTTTTACAACTGTCACCGCTCTGTGTTCCTGCTTTTTAAATTGTCGTCGCTCTGTGTTCCTGCTTTTTACAACTGTCACCGCTCTGTGTTCCTGCTTTTTAAACAATCACCGCTCTGTGTTCCTGCTTTTTAAACTGTCACCGCTCTGTGTTCCTGCTTTTTAAACAGTCACCGCTCTGTGTTCCTGCTTTTTAAAACTGTCACCGCTCTGTGTTCCTGCTTTTTAAACAGTCACCGCTCTGTTTTCCTGCTTTTTTAACTGTCATCGCTCTGTGTTCCTACTTTTTAAACTGTCGCCGCTCTGTGTTCCTACTTTTTAAACTGTCACCGCTCTGTGTTCCTGCTTTTTAAACTCTCACCGCTCTGTGTTCCTGCTTTGAAAACTCTCACCGCTCTGTGTTCCTGCTTTTTAAACTGTCACCTCTCTGTTTTCCTGCTCTTTAAATTGTCTCCGCTCTGTGTTCCTGCTTTTTAAACTCTCACCGCTCTGTGTTCCTGCACTTTAAACTGTCACTGCTGTGTTCCTGCTTTTTAATCTGTCACCGCTCTGTGTTCCTGCTTTTTAAACTCTCACCGCTCTGTGTTCCTGCTTTTAAAACTCTCACCGCTGTGTTCCCGCTCTTTAAACTATCACCGCGCTGTGTTCCTGCTTTTTAAACTCTCACCGCTCTGTGTTCCTGCTTTTTAAACTGTCACCTCTCTGTTTTCCTGCTCTTTAAATTGTCTCCGCTCTGTGTTCCTGCTTTTTAAACTCTCACCGCTCTGTGTTCCTGCACTTTAAACTCTCACCACTCTGTGTTCCTGCTTTTTAAAACTGTCACCTCTCTGTGTTCCTGCTTTTTAAACTGTCACAGCTCAATTTTCCTGCTTGTTAAAACTGTCACCTCTCTGTGTTCCTGCTTTTTAAACTGTCACCGCTCTGTGTTCCTGCTTTTTAAACTGTCACCGCTCTGTGTTCCTGCTTTTTACAACTGTCACCGCTCTGTGTTCCTGCTTTTTAAATTGTCACCGCTCTGTGTTCCTGCTTTTAAACTGTCACCGCTCTGTGTTCCTGCTTTTAAACTGTCACCGCTCTGTGTTCTTGCTTTTTAAACTGTCACCGCTCTGTGTTCCTGCTTTTTAAACTGTCACCGCTCTGTGTTCCTGCTTTTTAAACAGTCACCGCTCTGTGTTCCTGCTTTTTAAACTGTCGCCGCTCTGTGTTCCTGCTTTTTAAACTGTCACCGCTCTGTGTTCCTGCTTTTTAAACTGACGCCGCTCTGTGTTCCTGCTTTTTAAACCGTCACCGCTCTGTGTTCCTGCTTTTTAAAACTGTCACCGCTCTGTGTTCCTGCTTTTTAAACTGTCACTGCTCTGTGTTCCTGCTTTTTAAACTGTCACCGCTCTGTGTTCCTGCTTTTTAAAACTGTCACCGCTCTGTGTTCCTGCTCTTTAATCTGTCACCGCGCTGTGTTCCTGCTTTTTATACTTTTGCCGCTCTGTGTTCCTGCTTTTTAGTCTGTCGCCGCTCTGTGTTCCTGCTTTTTATACTGTCACCGCTCTGTGTTCCTGCTTTTTAAACTGTCAGCACTCTGTGTTCCCGCTTTTAAAACTGTTACTGCTCTGTGTTCCTGCTTTTTAATCTGTAATTGCTCTGTGTTACTGCGCTTAAAACTGTCACCGCTCTGTGTTCCCGCTCTGTAAACTGTCACAACTCTGTGTTCCTGCTCTTTTAATTGTTGCCGCTCTGTGTTCCTGCTATTTAAACTGTCGCAGCTCTGTCTTCCTGCACTTTAAACTGTCACCGCTTTTGCTTCCTGCTTTTTAAACTGTCACCGCTCAGTGTTGCTGCTTTTTAAACTGTCACCGCTCAGTGTCGCTGCTTTTTGAAATGTCACCGCTCTGTGTTCCTGCTTTTAATACCATCACCGCTCTGAGTTCCTGCTCTTTAAACTGTGACCGCTCTGTGTTCCTACTTTTTAAACTGACTCCGTCCTGTTTTCCTGCTTTTTAAACTGTCGCCACTCTGTGTTCCTGCTTTTTAAACTGTCGCAGCTCTGTCTTCCTGCACTTTAAACTGTCACCGCTTTGTGTTCCTGCTTTTTAAACTGTCACCGCTCTGCGTTCCTGCTTTTTAAACTGTCACCGCTCAGTGTTGCTGCTTTTTGAAATGTCACCGCTTTGTGTTCCTGCTTTTAATACCATCACCGCTCTGAATTTCTGCTCTTTAAACTGTGACCGCTCTGTGTTCCTACTTTTTAAACTGACTCCGTCCTGTTTTCCTGCTTTTTAAACTGTCACCGCTCTGTGTTCCCGTTCTGTAAACTGTCACCGCTCTGTGTTCCCGTTCTGTAAACTGTCACCGCTCTGTGTTCCTGCTTTTTAAACTGTCACCGCTCTGTGTTCCTGCATTTTAAACTGTCACCGCTCTGCTTTCCTGCTTTTTAACTGACACCGCTCTCTCTTCCTGCTTTTGAAACTGTCACCGCTCTGTGTTCCTGCTTTTAAAACTGTCATCGCTCTGTGTTCCAGCTTTTTATACTGTCACCGCTCTGTGTTCCTGCTTTTTAAACTGTCACCGCTCTGTGTTCCTGCTTTTTAAACTGTCACCGCTCAGTGTTCCTGCATTTTAAACTGTCACCGCTCTGCTTTCCTGCTTTTTAACTGACACCGCTCTCTCTTCCTGCTTTTGAAACTGTCACCGCTCTGTGTTCCTGCTTTTCAAACTGTCATCGCTCTGTGTTTCTGCTTTTTATACTGTCACCGTTCTGTGTTCCTGCTTTTTAAACTGTCAGCACTCTGTGTTCCGGCTTTTAAAACTGTTACTGCTCTGTGTTCCTGCTTTTTATACTTTTAACGCTCTGTGTTCCTGCTTTTTAAACTGTCACCGCTCTGTGTTCCTGCTTTTTAAATCTGTAAACGTTCTGTGTTTCTGCTTTTTAAACTATCACCGCTCTGCGTTCTTGCTTTTTAAACTGTCACCGCGCTGTGTTTCTGCTTTTTAAACTATCACCGCTCTGCGTTCTTGCTTTTCAAACTGTCACCGCGCTGTGTTCCTGCTTTTTAAACTATCACCGCTCTGCGTTCTTGCTTTTTAAACTGTCACCGCTCTGTGTTCCTGCTTTTTAAACTGTCACCGCTCTGTGTTCCTGCTTTTTAAACTGTCACCGATCTGTGTTCCTGCTTTTTAAACTGTTGCCGCTCTGTGTTCCTGCTTTTTAAACTTTCGCCGCTCTGCGTTCCTGCTTTATAAATTGTCACCGCTCTGTGTTCCTGCTTTTTAAACTGTCACCGATCTGTGTTCCTGCTTTTTAAACTGTTGCCGCTCTGTGTTCCTGCTTTTTAAACTGTCACCGATCTGTGTTCCTGCTTTTTAAACTGTTGCCGTTCTGTGTTCCTGCTCTTTAAACTCTCACCGCTCTGTGTTCCTGCTTTTAAAACTCTCACCGCTTTGTGTTCCTGCTTTTTAAACTGTCACCTCTCTGTTTTCCTGCTCTTTAAATTGTCTCCGCTCTGTGTTCCTGCTTTTTAAACTCTCACCGCTCTGTGTTCCTGCTTTTTAAACAGTCACCACTCTGTGTTCCTGCTTTTAAAACTCTCACCGCTGTGTTCCCGCTCTTTAAACTATCACCGCGCTGTGTTCCTGCTTTTTAAACTCTCACCGCTCTGTGTTCCTGCTTTTTAAACTGTCACCTCTCTGTTTTTCTTCTCTTTAAACTGTCACCGCTCTGTGTTCCTGCTTTTTAATCTGTCACCGCTCTGTGTTCCCGCTCTGTAAACTGTCACCGCGCTGTGTTTCTGCTTTTTAAACTATCACCGCTCTGCGTTCTTGCTTTTTAAACTGTCACCGCTCTGTGTTCCTGCTTTTTAAATTGTCACCGGACTGTGTTCCTGCTTTTTAAATTGTCACCGCTCTGTGTTCCTGCTTTTTAAACTGTTGCCGCTCTGTGTTCCTGCTTTTTAAACTGTCACCGCTCTGTGTTCCTGCTCTTTAATCTGTCACCACGCTGTGTTCCTGCTTTTTAAACTGTCACCGCTCTGTGTTCCTGCTTTTAAACTGTCACCGCTCTGTGTTCCTGCTTTTTAAATTGTCACCGCTCTGTGTTCCTGCTTTTTAAATTGTCACCGCTCTGTGTTCCTGCTTTTTAAACTGACGCCGCTCTGTGTTCCTGCTTTTTAAACCGTCACCGCTCTGTGTTCCTGCTTTTTAAACCGTCACCGCTCTGTGTTCCTGCTTTTTAAACTGTCACCGCTCTGTGTTCCTGCTTTTTTAAACTGTCACCGCTCTGTGTTCCTGCTCTTTAATCTGTCACCGCTCTGTGATCCTGCTTTTTAAACTGTCACCGCTCTGTGTTCCTGCTTTTTAAACCGTCACCGCTCTGTGTTCCTGCTTTTTAAACTGTCACCGCTCTGTGTTCCTGCTTTTTAAACTGTCACCGCTCTGTGTTCCTGCTTTTTAAACTGTCACCGCTCTGTGATCCTGCTTTTTAAAACTGTCACCACTCTGTGTTCCTGCTTTTTAAACTGTCACCACTCTGTGTTCCTGCTCTTTAATCTGTCACCACGCTGTGTTCCTGCTTTTTAAACTGTCACCGCTCTGTGTTCCTGCTTTTTAAACTGTCACCGCTCTGTGATCCTGCTTTTTAAAACTGTCACCTCTCTGTTTTCCTTCTCTTTAAACTGTCACCGCTCTGTTTTCCTGCTTTTTAAACTGTCACCTCTCTGTTTTCCTTCTCTTTAAACTGTCACCTCTCTGTTTTCCTGCTCTTTAAACTGTCGCCGCTCTGTGTTCCTGCTTTTTAAACTGTCGCCGCTCTGTGTTCCTGCTTTTTAAACTGTCACCGCTCTGTGTTCCTGCTTTTAAAACTGTCACCGCTCTGTGTTCCTGCTTTTTAAACTGTCACCGCTCTGTGTTCCTACATTTTAAACTGTCGCCGCTCTGTGTTCCTGATGTGCATCAATTGGACACGAGGCTCAAAGCTTCGGTAAAAGAAGGCTCTTATTAACTAACAATGGAGCTATCAGAACTTGAACACACTATCCCAGACTGACGACATCCCGCCCGAGCAGGGGGGTCTTATACCTCTCCCAGGAGTCGGAGCCCGACTGGGATGTGCCACAACAGTAACAACCACAGGTGTATCAATCCCACCCTAGCCCAACAACAACATTAGTACAATCCCACAGTAACCTATATACATTCCTGTAGTGCTGGCCAGCCCTGGCCCAGTACTATCCAGTGGGAACCAACGATGGTTCACCACATTCACCCCTCATTTGAGAACAAAGGCCGGCGGGGTACGAAAACAGACTAAAATGTCAACAGATTATAAGTTCAGACAGTCTGGAGGACCACACCGTCGTTGTGACCTCCTCAATACCGGCAGTGACACCGGAGTAGGCACTTGCGGTATCATTCTCCCCAAAACGGCGTCCAGCTGTTCTCCCACGGACTCACAGGCCGGTTGACCCTGATGAGACGGTAGTGCAGGGGATCCTGACACATTCTGCGGTGGCGACCATCTTCGGGGCTCAGGCAAGCTGTGGATTGGAGTAAAACTGTTAAGCACTGGTCCCAATGCTGTCTGCGCCACGTCCGGGGGAGAAATAAGGATAAGGGATTCGTCACGGGGGGTATGGGAGCGACAGGAGTTGCTACGTCCCCTGCGGGCGCCAGGTCTCGGATCGAGACTGTGTCCTTTCGCCCGTCAGGATATGCCACATAGGCATACTGAGGGTTGGCGTAGAGGAGGTGGACCTGATCGACCAAGGGGTCGGACTTGTGGGCCCTTACATGTCGCCGCAGGAGGACGGGTCCTGGGTACGTCAACCAGGCTGGTAAAGATATCCCCGAGGAAGACTTCCGAGGGAATGAGAACATCCTCTCGTGGGGAGTAGCATTGGTTGCCGTACACAGGAGGGAGCGAATAGAGTGAAGCGCATTTGGGAGGACCTCCTGCCAACGGGAGACTGGAAGGCCTTTGGACTTCAACGCCAATAGGATAGCCTTCCAGACTGTAGCATTCTCTCACTCCACCTGTCCATTACCCCTAGGGTTGTAACTCGTGGTCCTACTAGAGGCAATCCCGTATGAGAGCAGGAATTGCCTCAAGTCATTGCTCATGAACGACGAGCCCCTGTCGCTATGGATATAGCTGGGGTACCCGAACAGGGTAAAAAGATCACGGAATGCCTTGATCACCGTGGGAGCCGATGTGACCGCGCAGGGGACAACAAACGGGAACCGGGAGTACTCATCTATTATGTTCAGAAAGTACACGTTCCGATCTGTTGAGGGAAGGATGCCCTTAAAATCAACACTCAGCCTCTCGAAGGGGTGAGTGGCCTTGACCAAATGTGCCCGGTCAGGTCGGTAAAAGTGCGGTTTGCATTCCGCGCAAATCCGACAGCTCCTTGTTACCGACCTGACGTCCTCCACCGAGTAAGGCAGGTCGCGGGCTTTGACAAAGTGGTAGAGCCGAGTGACCCCAGGATGGCACAGATCATTATGGAGGGCGTTCAAGCGATCCTTCTGAGTACTAGCGCATGTTCCGCGTGAGAGGGCATCCGAGGGCTCATTGAGTTTCCCTGGACGATACATGATATCGTAGTTATAGGTGCAGAGTTCAATTCTCCACCGCAAGATCTTGTCATTCTTGATCTTGCCCCTCTGCGTGTTGTTGAACATGAACGCCACGGACCGCTGGTCCGTGATCAGGGTGAACCGCTTTCCAGCCAAGTAATGGCGCCAGTGCCTGACGGCCTCCACAATGGCCTGGGCCTCCTTTTCCACCACTGGGCGGCATGGTAGCACAGTGGTTAGCATCGCTGCTTCACAGCTCCAGAAGCCTGGGTTCGATACCCAGCTTGGGTCACTGTCTGTGTGGAGTTTGCACATTCTCCTCGTGTCTGTGTCGGTTTTCTCCGGGTGCTCCGGTTTCCTCCCACAGTCCAAAGATGTGCAGGTTAGGTTGATTGACCATGCTAAAAATTGCCCTTAGTGTCCTGAGATGCGTAGGTGAGAGGGATTAGTGGGTAAATATGTAGGGATATGGGGGTAGGGCCTGGGTGGGTTTGTGGTCGGTGCAGACTCGATGGGCCGAATGGCCTCTTTCTGTACTGTAGGGTTTCTATGATTTCAATGAATGCCGAATTTCGGGCCCTTGGAGGGTGCGGGAAAAAAACGCCTGGTTAAGTGTGGCGGCCAGGGCGAAATCAGATGCATCGCTTTCCACCTGAAAAGCGATGGATTCGTCTACCGCATGCATCGTGGCTTTCGCGATGTCGTGTTTCAATTCCTTGAAGGCCAATTGGGCCTCTGGCGTGAGTGGAAAAGTCGTGGACTTAATAAGCGGACGGGCTTTGTCCGCGTAGTTGGGGACCCACTGCGCATAATAGGAAAAGAAGCCTAGGCATCTTCTCAGTGCTTTTGCGCTAGCGGGCAAGGGAAGTTCAGCAAGGAGGCGCATACGGTCTGAATCAGGGCCAATGACCCCGTTTTCCACCACGTATCCCAGGATGGCTAACCGGCGCGTACGGAATACACACTTCTCCCTGTAGTAGGTCAAATGCAGGCGAGATGCAGTGCATAAGAAGTTCTGGAGATTTGTGTCATGGTCCTGTTGATCATGGCCGCAGATGGTGACATTATCCAGGTACGGGAAGGTAGCCCGCAGCCCGTTCTGGTCCACCATTCGGTCCATAGCACGCTGGAAGACCGAGACCCCATTGGTGACACCAAATGGAACCCTAAGGAAATGATACAGACGACCATCCGCCTCAAAGGCCGTGTATTGTCGGTCCTCTGGGCGAATGGGGAGTTGGTGGTAGGCGGACTTGAGGTCTATGGTGGAGAACACCCAGTACTGCGCAATCTGATTGACCATATCAGATATGCGCGGGAGAGGATACGCATCCAGCTGCGTATATCGGTTAATGATCTGACTGTAATCAATGACCATCCGGGGTTTGTTCTCGCTCTTGACCATCACAACCTGTGCTCTCCACGGACTAACACTGGGCTGTATGATCCCTTCTTTGAGGAGTCGCTGAACCTCAGATCTGATGAAGATCCGATCCTCAGTGCTGTAACGCCTACTTTTAGTAGCGATGGGCTTGCAGCCTGGTACCAGATTCTGAAATAAAGAGGGTGTGGTGATCTTTAACATAGAAAGATTGCAGGCGGGGCGCTTTGGACAATTTGGAGACTGCAGCTGTTCTCCCACTGTCAGCGAAGGGAGTGGCCCACCGTACTGTAGGATCACACTCTTCATGTGGACCATAAAGTTTAGTCCGAGGAGAATTGGTGCGCAAAGATACGGCAACACAAGGACCCTGAAACGCTCGTAAATTGTGCGTTGTACTTTCAAAGTTACCACACAACGTCCTAGCACAGCGACAGACTGGGACCTTGATGCCATAGAGATTGTCTGTTTGGCAGGTTGAATCTGGAGTCCACACCTCTTCACAGTGTCAGGGTGGATAAAGCTCTCAGTGCTCCCGCTGTCAAACAGACAATAAATTGCACGACCATTTACCTCTATATCCATCATTGAACAGTCAAGCCTGTGGTGCTTAGCCTGGTTCAGGGTGATCGACGCCACCGTTGGTCCGTGAACGTCACTGCGGGCAGCTGAGGTCGATGCTGAGGACCCCTGCTGGTCGCTCATGGTCATCGTCGACCAAAATGGCCGCCCCCATGAATCGCACATGGGTGAGGGCGCCAAACATAGCGACCCCTGGTGGTCATCCTCCTCCGACACCGTCGACCGCAATGGCATCGTCCTGGACTCGCACGTGGACGAACCCCGCGAGGACTTCGACGACGATGGTGATGATCCCCGTTCCGAAGGGTCACAGGCCGCACTGCCGTTCCTGGGCTTCGATCTGCACACCTTCGCATAATGCCCCTTTTTACCGCATGCGGTACAGACTACCGCTTTAGCGGGACACTTTTGTCGGGTATGTTTGGCTCCTCCGCAGAAGTAGCACCGCGGGCCGCATGGGGCTGCAACCGTCATCTGGCCCACATGGGAGCACGCCATAACACTGCACTTCAAGCCCGAGGGGCAAGGAGGGATTTGTGACTGCTCCTGCCACGTTGTCTCCACGTGGTCCTCCGCATACTGGACTAAGCTCTTCGAAGCCGACTCGAGCATTTCAGCTAATTCCATGGCTTGGGTCAGGTTGAGATTACCCTTTTCTAGCAGCTTGAGACGGATGTATGAAGACCCGACCCCGGCCACAAACGCATCTCGGGCTCTGCTCAGCCAACACAGCTTTGCAGTCACAGCCCCTGGCTAGCTGTAAAAGTTCATTGGCGTAATCCTCCATGGTTTCGCCCGACTGCCGACGTCGTGTAGCGAGGAGGTAACGAGCGTGGATCTCGTTAGGAGGTTTCGTATAGCGCTTCTTTAGAAGCTCGAGGGCCCTAGGGTAAGTGGTGTCCGCACGGATCGTGAGGTAGACTGTGTCGCTTACCCTCGCATGGAGGACCGGAGTCTGTCATCATCTGTGGTGACCGCTGCGGAGGCTGCTAGGTAATCTTCAAAACACTTCAGCCAGTGGTCGAAGGTGTTAGAAGCGCCCACCGCACGTGGATCTAGCGTCAGACGTTCTGGCTTGAGGATTTGCTCCATACTCTCCTTTCTTTTTTTTCTTCCGTCGAGAGTTTAATTTTAGTTAATAAAATTGATGCGCATCAATTGGACACGAGGCTCAAAACTTCAGTAAAAGAAGGCTTTTATTAATTAACAATGCAACTATCAGAACTTTAACCCACTATCCCAGACTGAAGGGGTCCCGCCCGAGCAGGGGGTCTTATACCTCTCCCAGGAGGCGGAGCCCGACTGGGATGTGCCACAACACTAACAACCACAGGTGTATCAATCCCACCCTAGCCCAACAACAACATTAGTACAATCCCACAGCAACCTATATACATTCCTGTAGTGCTGGCCAGCCCTGGCTCAGTACTATCCAGTGGGAACCAACGATGGTTCACCACAATTCCTGCTTTTAAACTGTCACCGCTCTGTATTCCTGCTTTTTAAACTGTCACCGCTCTGTGTTCCTGCTTTTTAAACTGTCACCGCTCTGTATTCCTGCTTTTTAAACTGTCACCGCTCTGTATTCCTGCTTTTTAAACTGTCACCGCTCTGTGTTCCTGCTTTTTAAACTGTCACCGCTCTGTATTCCTGCTTTTTAAACTGTCACCGCTCTGTGTTCCTGCTCTTTAAACTGTCACCTCTCTGTGTTCCTGCTTTTTATACTATCACCGCTCTGTGTTCCTGCTTTTTAATCTGTCACCGCTCTGTGTTCCTGCACTTTAAACTGTCACCGCTCTGTGTTCCTGCACTTTAAACTGTCACCGCTCTGTGTTCCTGCTTTTTAAACTGTATGTGTATGCGTATGTGCATGTCTTGGTACTTTTCCAGTCATAGTGATGTTTAAAATTTATTACTTAGTAATTAATTTATTATTTAGTAATACAAACAGTATCTGTCTGGCAGCCCGCGTGGAGATTTTCAGCTCACTCTGTACAGGACAGGAAGAAGTAAGCATGGATCTGTCAATCAGTCTGAATTAGCAACTTCAGGAAAATTACGAGGGTGAATAGATACAGCAGAGTGAGAATGGACGGAGGGTGTGTAAGATGGAGATTTACAGCTTTTGGGGAATGAGAGAGGAAAGAATATTCATTAGAATCATAGAATTCCTACATCTTATCAACCATCCCTGCCCCTTCACAATGAATCTGTTCTCAGGACACTCATACCTCTAGCTTGTCTGTACTGCTAGCAGTCTCACAAAGCAGCTGTCTGTGTGCTGATACGAGAGGCCCTGCCAGGATAGTTTAATATTCCATGACTGTATCTTTAATGGCTGAATAGCTATAGGGATGTAGTCAAACGTCCAATTTTTTAACAGTGTACATATGCATATATAAATACATGTAAATGCAAAATGTTGCAGACACTGGAATCTAAAACAACAACAAATAATGCTGGAAAATCTCAGCAGATCAGATAGCATCAATGGAGACAGAATAGAGTCAATGTTTCGATGCTGCACGACCCATCGTCAACAGTCATCCAGACTTGAAACATTGTTTTATTCTCTAATCATTTTACCGAAAACTCTTCCCATTAGTCAACAAAGTCAAGGGGTGGGCACCCCGCCACGCACATAAGCGGCCTCTACTCCCACCCATTATTACCCCTCCTCCAGCCAAGGCTGACACAGGAAACTATTGTGTGCCCCAACCCCCAGCAGAGGATTGCGCATGTCCCGGTGCGAGGGGCAGCTGAGCATGTGCAGAGGAGAACCCGCCTGCTGACCTTTATAATGGTATATTGGCCAATAAGAAGTGTTGGAGGACCGGAAACACTCTGGTCCTCCAGCCAATCAGTGTGCGGGCTTTGTGTGAACGAAGATTAAGCTTCAGACAGACTCAAACTTCCTCCTGTCTCCAACATCTGTGAGTAAAACCCTTCCTTTTCTCCCCCTTTCCATTTCTTTTCTCATTCTGGGGAGAACTGGGGACTTGCAGCAAATTAAGGGAAAGGAAGTGAATCCAGCGAGGGTGCAGACTCTGGAAAGGTTTGCTCAGGTCTCCCTCTTTCTCTTTCTTAAATACATTGACTTCATTTGTCTGGCTAAAACGATGGTCGCTTTCCTAATGTTCACAATTAAAAGGCTGGTTTGTCCAGGAGATGGCTAATATTTAAGGGGACAGTAAATTAATATAGCACAGAAATACTGGGCAGCACAGGGCACAGTAGTTAGCATTGCTGCCTCGCAGCACAGAAACCCAGGTTCGATTCTTGGTTTGGGACACTGTCTGTGTAGAGTCTGCGCGTTCTCCCCATGTCAGTTTCCTCCCACAGTCTGAAAAATGTGCTGGTTAGGTGCATTGCCATTCTAAATTTTCTCTCATTGTACCCGAACAGTCACCGGAATGTGGGGATTTTCACAGTAACTTCATTGCAATTGCAAAACTACTTGTGACACTTACAAAATAAACTAATATGTCTAGTGTTGTTATATGGTACAGATTTATGGTTCTGTAGCAAAATACATTTAGAACAAAGAACAATACAGCACAGGAACAGGCCCTTCGGCCCTCCAAGCCCGCACTGCTCCCTGGTCCAAACTAGACCATTCTTTTGTATCCCTCCAAACCTACTCCATTCATGTGGCTATCTAGATAAGTCTTAAACGTTCCCAGTATGTCCGCCTCCACCACCTTGCCTGGCAGCGCATTCCAGGCCTCCACCACCTTCTGTGTAAAATACGTCCTTCTGATATCTGTGTTAAACCTCCGCCCCCTCACCTTGAACCTATGGCCCCTTGTGAACGTAACCACCAACCTGGGAAAAAGCTTCCCACCGTTCACCCTATCTGTGCCTTTCATAATTTTATACACCTCCATTAGGTCACCCCTTATACTCCGTCTTTCCAGTGAGAACAACCCCAGTTTATCCAATCTCTCCTCATAACTAAGCCCTTCCATACCAGGCAACATCCTGGTAAACCTCCTCTGCACTCTCTCTAAAGCCTCCACGTCCTTCTGGTAGTGTGGCGACCAGAACTGGGCGCAGTATTCCAAATGCGGCCGAACCAACATTCTATACAACTGCAACATCAGACCCCAACTTTTATACTCTATGCCTCGTCCAATAAAGGCAAGTATGCCATATGCCTTCTTCACTACCTTCTCCACCTGAGACGTCACCTTCAAGGATCTGTGGACTTGCACACCCAGGTCCCTCTGCGTATCTACACCCTTTATTGTTCTGCCATTTATCGTATAGCTCCCCCCTACGTTAGTTCTACCAAAAGGCATCACTTCGCATTCATCAGGATTGAACTGCATCTGCCATTTCTTTGCCCAAATTTCCAGCCTATCTATATCCTTCTGTAGCCTCTGACAATGTTCCTCACTATCTGCAAGTCCAGCCATTTTCGTGTCGTCCGCAAACTTACTGATCACCCCAGTTACACCTTCTTCCAGGTCGTTTATATAAATCACAAACAGCAGAGGTCCCAATACAGAACCCTGCGGAACACCACTAGTCACAGGCGTCCAGCCGGAAAAAGACCCTTCCACTACCACCCTCTGGCTTCTGTGACCAAGCCAGCTCTCCACCCATCTAGCCACCTCCCCCTTTATCCCATGAGATCCAACCTTTTGCACCAACCTACCATGAGGGACTTTGTCAAACCCTTTACTAAAGTCCATATAGACGACATCCACGGCGCTTCCCTCGTCAACCATTCTAGTCATTTCTTCAAAAAACCCCACCAGGTTAGTGAGGCATGACCTCCCTCTCACAAAACCATGCTGACTATCGTTAATGAGTTTATTCCTTTCTAAATGCGCATACATCCTATCTCTAAGAATCCTCTCCAACAACTTCCTGACCACGGACGTCAAGCTCACCGGCCTATAATTTCCCGGGTTATCCTTCCTACCCTTCTTAAATAACGGGACCACATTAGCTATCTTCCAATCCTCTGGGACCTCACCTGTGTCCAGTGACGAGACAAAGATTTGCGTCAGAAGCCCAGCGATTTCATCTCTCGTCTCCCTGAGCAGCCTTGGATAGATTCCATCAGGCCCTGGGGATTTGTCAGTCTTTATATTCCCTAAAAAACCTAACACTTCCTCCCTTGTCATGGACTCCCCTCCGAAACACTCCCAGTCAACACATCCCTCTCCTTTGTGAATACTGACACAAAGTATTCATTTAGGATCTCCCCTACTTCTTTGGGCTCTAAGCATAATTCTCCACTTTTGTCCCTGAGAGGTCCGATTTTTTCCCTGACAATCCTTTTGTTCCTAACGTATGAATAAAATGCCTTGGGATTCTCCTTAATCCTGTCTGCCAAGGACATTTCATGACCCATTTTTGCTCTTCTAATTCCTCGTTTGAGTTCTTTTTTTACCACTATTTCTAGTGTTGTGATACAACTCTTTAGCTATATTATATATTTGTAGTCGTAAAGAGAATTGAGAGGGTGAATACTAGATACAGCAGATGGAGGGAGAGTGTGTGTTCACAGCTTTTGGGGAATGAGAGAGGAATGAATGTTCCATAGAAATTAGAATTGTCTATTCTGAATTTCTGTGATGATTTTTGTAAACTCCTTTTGCAGGATATCCGAAGTTGGAGGATTCACAGACAAATCTCACAGCAAAATCTGACAGAGTCACTCAATTTATTGGGATCTGAATATCATCGGCCTTTGCATCTAGAAGAAAAAATGTTTCTCTGCTCTGTCTGCTTTAGAAGACTTTAAACATCGTGTGACTGGAAAAGCACCAAGACATACACACACCCGAGTGAGAGTGTTCCAGTGCACTGACTATGAAAAGACCTTTAACCAGTTACACAGCCTGAAAATACATCGCAGCATTCACAGTGGGGAGACACCATACATGTGCTCTGTGTGTGGGTGAGGCTTCAACTGATCATCAAACCTGGAGAGTCACAAGGATACCAGCACTATGGAGAAACCATGGAAATGTGGGAACTGTGGCAAGGGATTCAGGCACCCATCTCGGCTGGAAATTCATTGGCGCAGTCACACTGGAGAGAGGCCATTCACCTGTATTGTGTGTGGGAAGGGATTCAATGATGCATCCAACCTGATGACACACCAGCGAATTCACACGGGTGAGAGGCCATTCACTTGCTCTGTGTGTGGGAAGGGATTCACTCAGTTAACCCATTTGCAGACACACCAGCGAGTACACACTGGGGAGAGGCCATTCGCCTGTCCCGTGTGTGGGAAAGGATTCACTCAGTTACCCCATCTGCAGAGACACCAGCGAGTTCACACCGGAGAGAGACTGTTCAGCTGCTCTGTGTGTGGGAATGGATTCACTCAGTTATCCAGTCTGCTCAGACACAATCTCACTCACACTGATGAGAAACCCTTTAAATGTTCTGACTGTGGGAGGGATTTCAAAAGGTCTCAGGATCTGATGGTCCACCAGCGCATTCACACTGAGGAGAGACCATTTAGCTGCTCTCACTGCACAAAGAGGTTCAGAAGGTCATCCACTCTGCAGGAACATCAGCGAGTTCACAGCAAGGAGAAGCCATTCACTTGCTCTCAGTGTGAGAAGGGATTCGGTACTTCATCCCAACTGTTGGCACACCAGCGAGTTCACAGCGAGGAGAGGTCATTCACCTGCACCATGTGTGGGAAGGGATTCAGTCAGTTTTCCCATCTGCTGACACCAGCAAGTTCACAAGTGATTACTGGAGTTGGATTTTGTTGTTATTGCTGCTATTTATCTGATCCTGGACTGGGTGAGACGGGTTGGCAGGCTCTATAACAGAAAGTGAGTCCCTCTAAGGTAATTGGCAAAGGAGCAAGAGGGGGAGATGAGATTTTTTTTTGACGCAGTGAATTATTCTGATCTGCCTGAAAGCAGATTCAATTGTATCTTTCCAAAAGGCAAAGACTTGAAAGGGAAGAATTTGCAGGGCTGCGGTGAAAGAACAGAGCAGTTGGATGTATCAGTGAGTCCTTTCAAAGAGATAGCATGGGCACAATGGGCTGAATGGACTCCTGTCAATCTCAGTTTCCTGCTTTTGCGCAGCTTAAAAGGGACAGATTCCATTACACCTCTTTAAAGAGATGGGTTTCTCTTTAGCTCTGAGGGACCGATATAACAATTGGTTGGAGGCCCATTTCCCAGTCAGTCCTCCAGCACCTTCCTGTCTCCCTATTAGTGTGACATCTATGGCAGTTTCCCAACTGCGGCGCAGGCCCCATTATTCTCAGCTTCAGCCCTCAGCTTCGTCGCCAGACTATAATTGACATGAGCAATGGAGAGACAGAAAGGAGCCAAAATTTCACTTTTGTCTGGATTACAGTGTAGATACCTCCAACTTTGTTGGTGACTTCCCAGGAAATCTCAAAGAACATTAGGTCTTCAGCAGACAAAGTATCACCTTCCCATGGAAAGAATCTGCTTAAAGAGGTTACCAAAATGGACCTGAGCAGCAGCATTTCTTTGGTGTATGTGTGTATATATGTGTGAGTGAGAGTGTGTGAAATTCCACTGTACCAAAATGTAGGGGTCAAATGGGAAGTCAAAACTTGTGGCTCTAAAACAACTATTTGGATCTCTGTAAAGACTAGTAAATTCTAAAAAGAAATTCAAACATGCCACTAAAAAAAAATCACACAACAAAACTTCAACTTCATGACTTTTACTCCAACAAACAAATTGAAAGCAACAATGATTAAACACTGTTTTTTGCAGAGAACATATCCCTTACACTGTAAAATTGAACTTTGCTCTTTTACTCTTAACACAATAAAATATCCCACTCAACGGTTATATTTCACTTTGCCTTTGAATGTTGTCACTCAATTCCCCAAAAACCAGTCCAAAGTGATTCTTTGCTCCATGAGGGATGTTGTCTACAAGGACTTCAATAAGGCCTTTGACAAGGTCCCTCATGGCAGACTCGTGCAGAAGGTGAAGTCGCATGGGATCAGAGGTAAGCTGGCAAGGTGGATACAAAACTGGCTCGGTCAAAGAAGACAGAGGATAGCAGTGGAAGGGTGCGTTTCTGAATGGAGAGCTGTGATAAGTGGTGTTCCTCAAGGATCAGTGCTGGGACCTTTGCTGTTTGTAATATATATAAATGATTTGGAGGAAAATGTAACTGGATTGATTAGTAAGTTTGCGGACAACACAAAGGTTGGTGGATAGCGATGAGGACCATCAGAGGATACAACAGGATATAGATCAGTTGGAGACTTGGGCAGAGAGATGGCAGATGGAGTTTAATCTGGACAAATGTAAGGTAATACATTTTGGAAGGTCTAATACAGATAGGAAATATACAGTAAATGGCAGAACCCTTAGGAGTATTGATCTGGGTGTACAGGTACACAGGCCACACTTGGAATATAGTGTTCAATTCTGGTCGCCACACTACCAGAAGGATGTGGAGGCTTTGGAGAGGGTACAGAAAAGATTTACCAGGATGTTGCCTGGTAAATATATCTATATATATAGATAGGGTGAACAGTGGGAAGTTTTTTCCCAGGTCGGAGGTGACGAACACAAGGGGTCACGGGTTCAATGTGAGGGGGACAAGGTTCAACACAGATGTCAGGGGGATGTATTTTACACAGAGGGTGGTGGGGGCCTGGAATGCACTGCCAAGTAAGGAGATTGAGAAGGACGTGCTGGGATCGTTTAAGACTTATCTAGATAGCCACATGAACAGACTGGGAATAAAGGGATACAAAAGAATGGTGTAGTTGGACACATGAGTGGCACAGGCTTGGAGGGCCGAAGGGCCTGTTCCTGTGCTGTATTGTTCTTTGAGAGGTTGGAGAAACCTGGTTTGTTCTCACTGGAACGACGGAGGTTTAGGGGAGACCTGATAGAAGTCTACAAGATTATGAGAGGCATGGACAGAGTGGATAGTCAAGCTTTTTCCCAGGGTGGAAGAGTCAATTACTAGGGGGCACAGGTTTAAGGGGCAAGGTTTAAAAGAGATGTACGAGGCAGATTTTTTTACAGAGAGTGGTGGGTGCCTGGAACTCATTGCTGGGGGAGGTAGTGGAAGCGGATACGGTAGTGGAAGCGCATACAGTAGGGGTGTCTTGACAAGTACATGAATGAGACGGGAATAGAGGGATATGGTCCCCGGAAGCGTAGGGGGTTTTAGTTAAGTCGGGCAGCGGGGTCGGTGCAGGCTTGGAGGGCCTGTAATTTTGTGCTGTAATTTTCTTTGTTTTTGAAGGTTTATTTCTATGTTTTTCTTTTCCTATCTGGTAACCTTAATTCTAGTTGCCTTGACATTTCCTCTGTAACGAAAGGAAAGCAAATCTTCAAACCTTGGATCACAATTTTCAGGAATTTGTGACCAGCATACAACATAGGAGCAGAAATAGGCCATTAAGCCCTTAGAACTGCTTCACCATTTATTTAGATCATGGCTGATGTTTGTGTTGACTTCCACATTCCCATTCTACACTCAATACTTTGATCCGCTTATAAAGAACAAAGAACAGTACAGCACAGGAAACAGGCCCTTCGGCCCTCCAAGCCTGTGCCGCTCCTTGGTCCAACTAGACCAATCGTTTGTATCCCTCCATTCCCAGGCTGCTCATGTGACTATCCAGGTAAGTCTTAAACGATGTCAGCGTGCCTGCCTCCACCACCCTACTTGGCAGCGCATTCCAGGGCCCCACCACCCTCTGTGTAAAAAACATCCCTCTAATCTCTGAGTTATACTTCGCCCCTCTCACCTTGAGCCCGTGACCCCTCGTGAACGTCACTTCTGATCTGGGAAAAAGCTTCCCACTGTTCACCCTATCTATCCCCTTCATAATCTTGTACATCTCTATTAGATCTCCCCTCATAGCTAAGACCCTCCATACCAGGCAACATCCTGGTAAACCTTCTCTGCACTCTCTCTAAAGCCTCCACGTCCTTCTGGTAGTGCGGCGACCAGAACTGGACGCAGTACTCCAAATGTGGCCTAACCAGCGTTCTATACAGCTGCAACATCAGACTCCAGCTTTTATACTCTATATCCCGTCCTATAAAGGCAAGCATACCATATGCCTTCTGCACCACCTTCTCCACCTGTGTTCATCATAGAAATCATAGAAACCCTACAGTGCAGAAGGAGGCCATTCGGCCCATCGAGTCTGCACCGACCACAATCCCACCCAGGCCCTACCCCCACATATTTACCCGCTAATCCCTCTAACCTATGCATCTCAGGACTCTATGGGGCAATTTTTAACCTGGCCAATCAACCTAACCCGCACATCTTTGGACTGTGGGAGGAAACCGGAGCACCCGGAGGAAACCCACGCAGACACGAGGAGAATGTGCAAACTCCACACAGACAGTGACCCGAGCCGGGAATTGAACCCGGGACCCTGGAGCTGTGAAGCAGCAGTGCTAACCACTGTGTTGCCACCTTCAAGGATTTGTGGACTTGCACACCTAGGTCCCTCTGTGTTTCTATACTCCTGATGACTCTGCCATTTATTGTATAACTCCTCCCAACATTATTTCTTCCAAAATGCATCACTTTGCATTTATCCGGATTAAACTCCATCTGCCACCTCTCCACCCAATTTTCCAGCCTATCTATATCCTGCTGTATTGCCCGACAATGCTCTTCGCTATCCGCAAGTCCAGCCATCTTCGTGTCATCCGCAAACTTGCTGATTACACCAGTTACACCTTCTTCCAAATCATTTATATATATCACAAATAGCAGAGGTCCCAGTACAGATCCCTGCGGAACACCACTGGTCACAGACCTCCAGCCAGAAAAAGACCCTTACAGAACCATAGAACCATACAAAATTACAGCTCAGAAACAGGCCTTTTGGCTGTGCTGAACCATTTTATGCCTAGTCCCACTGATCTGCACTTGGACCATATCCCTCCACACCCCTCTCATCATGAACCCATCCAAGTTTTTCTTAAATGTTAAAAGTGTTAGATGTTAAATGTTAAATGTTAAAAGCATTTACCACTTTATCCGGCAGCTCATTCCACACTCACACCACTCTCTGCGTGAAGAAGCCCCCCCTAATATTCCCTTTAAACTTTTCTCCTTTCACCCTTAACCCATGCCCTCTGGTTTTTTTCTCCCCTAGCCTCAGTGGAAAAAGCCTGCTTGCATTCACTCTATCTATACCCATCAAAATCTTATACACCTCTATCAAATCTCCCCTCAATCTTCTACGCTCCAGGGAATAAAGTCCCAACCTATTGGGACTTTATTGGATAGGTAACTGGCTGTCTGATCGAAGACAGAGGGTGGTGGTCGATGGAAAATTTTCGGATTGGAGGCAGGTTGCTAGCGGTGTGCCGCAGGGATCAGTGCTTGGTCCTCTGCTCTTTGTGATTTTTATTAATGACTTAGAGGAGGGGGCTGAAGGGTGGATCAGTAAATTTGCTGATGACACCAAGATTGGTGGAGTAGTGGATGAGGTGGAGGGCTGTTGTAGGCTGCAAAGAGACATAGATAGGATGCAAAGCTGGGCTGAAAAATGGCAAATGGAGTTTAACCCTGATAAATGTGAGGTGATTCATTTTGGTAGGACAAATTTAAATGTGGATTACAGGGTCAAAGGTAGGGTTCTGAAGACTGTGGAGGAACAGAGAGATCTTGGGGTCCATATCCACAGATCTCTAAAGGTTGCCAGTCAAGTGGATAGAGCTGTGAAGAAGGCCTATAGTGTGTTAGCTTTTATTAACAGGGGGTTGGAGTTTAAGAGCCGTGGGGTTATGCTGCAACTGTACAGGACCTTGGTGAGACCACATTTGGAATATTAGAACATAGAACAGTACAGCACAGAACAGGCCCTTCGGCCCACGATGTTGTGCCGACCTTCATCTGAAACCAAGATCAAGCTACCCCACTCCCTACCATCCTGGTGTGCTCCATGTGCCTATCCAATAACCGCTTAAATGTTCCTAAAGTGTCTGACTCCACTATCACTGCAGGCAGTCCATTCCACACCCCAACCACTCTCTGCGTGAAGAACCTACCTCTGATATCCTTCCTATATCTCCCACCATGAACCCTATAGTTATGCCCCCTTGTAATAGCTCCATCCACCCGAGGAAATAGTCTTTGAACGTTCACTCGATCTATCCCCTTCATCATTTCATAAACCTCTATTAAGTCTCCCCTCAATCTCCTCCGCTCCAGAGAGAACAGCCCCAGCTCCCTCAACCTTTCCTCATAAGACCGACACTCCAAACCAGGCAGCATCCTGGTAAATCTCCTCTGCACTCTCTCCAGCGCTTCCACATCCTTCTTATAGTGAGGTGACCAGAACTGCATGCAATATTCCAAATGCGGTCTCACCAAGGTCCTGTACAGTTGCAGCATAACCCCACGGCTCTTAAACTCCAACCCCCTGTTAATAAAAGCTAACACACTATAGGCCTTCTTCACAGCTCTATTCACTTGAGTGGCAACCTTTAGAGATTTGTGGATATGGACCCCAAGATCTCTCTGTTCCTCCACAGTCTTCAGAACCCTACCTTTGACCCTGTAATCCACATTTAAATTTGTCCGACCAAAATGAATCACCTCACATTTATCAGGGTTAAACTCCATTTGCCATTTTTCAGCCCAGCTTTGCATCCTATCTATGTCTCTTTGCAGCCTACAACAGCCCTCCACCTCATCCACTACTCCACCAATCTTGGTGTCATCAGCAAATTTACTGATCCACCCTTCAGCCCCCTCCTCTAAGTCATTAATAAAAATCACAAAGAGCAGAGGACCAAGCACCGATCCCTGCGGCACTCCGCTAGCAACCTGCCTCCAGTCCGAAAATTTTCCATCCACCACCACCCTCTGTCTTCGATCAGATAGCCAGTTACCTATCCAATCGGCCAACTTTCCCTCTATCCCACACCTCCTTACTTTCATCATAAGCCGACCATGGGGGACCTTATCAAACGCCTTACTAAAATCCATGTATATGACATCAACCGCCCTACCTTCATCAACACACCTAGTTACCTCCTCAAAAAATTCTATCAAATTTGTGAGAATATTGTGTGCAGTTCTGGTCACCTCACTATAAGAAGGATGTGGAAGCGCTGGAAAGAGTGCAGAGGAGATTTACCAGGATGCTGCCTGGTTAGGAGGGTAGGTCATATGAGGAAAGGTTGAGGGAGCTAGGGCTGTTCTCTCTGGAGCGGAGGAGGCTGAGGGGAGACTTAATAGAGGTGTATAAAATGATGAAAGGGATAGATAGAGTGAACGTTCAAAGACTATTTCCTCGGGTGGATGGAGCTATTACAAGGGGGCATAACTATAGGGTTCGTGGTGGGAGATACAGGACGGATATCAGAGGTAGGTTCTTTACGCAGAGAGTGGTTGGGGTGTGGAATGGACTGCCTGCAGTGATAGAGGAGTCAGACACTTTAGAAACATTTAAGCGGTTATTGGATAGGCACATGGAGCATACCAGGATGATAGGCAGTGGGATAGCTTGATCTTGGTTTCAGATAAAGCTCGGCACAACATCGTGGGCCGAAGGGCCTGTTCTGTGCTGTACTGTTCTATGTTCTATGTTCTATATTCAATCTCTCTCTGTAACTCAGCTTCTCAAGTCCCGGCAACATCCTTGTGAACCTTCTCTGCACTCTTTCAATTTTAGTTACATCCTTCCTGTAACTAGGTGACCAAAACTGTACACAATACTCCAAATTCGGCCTCACCAATGCCTTATAGAACCTTACCGTAACACTCCAACTTTTATACTCGATACTCCGATTTATAAAGGCCAATGTACCAAAGGCACTCTTTACGACCCTATCCACCTGTGACGTCACTTTTAGGGAATTCTGTACCTGTATTCCCAGATCTCTCTGTTCAACTGCACTCTTCAGAGTCCTACCATTTACCCTGTACGTTCTTCTTTGGTTTGTCCTTCCAAAGTGCAATATCTCACACATTGTTATCCAACAACAATTGTCATAAAGGCAAAATTCTGCTGTTGCTGGAATCCAAAACAAAAGCAGAAAATGCTGGATAATCTCAACAAGTCTGACAGCATTTGTAGAGAGAGAATTGAGGCAACATTTTGAGTCAGGATGACTCTTTGTCAGAGGTGAAGACAAAGAGAACTGGATAAAATTTATACTGTGAGCATCAAGAATTGGAAAGCAATCTATTAAACCTCCCCTGAACCACTTTCAATGTATCTGTATAATTTCTTAAATAAGAGACGAAAAGTGCACCAAAATGCAGTCTCAGCAATATCTATAACTGGTGCATAACATGCTTATTAAATTTCAATTTCTCTCAATAAAGGATTGCATTCCATTTGTCAGAACTTTGGTTTATTTAATTTAAGATTTTTGGGGTTCACTTGTTTGCAATAACCTCACTAATCGTAAATCACACCAGATTCTAGTGACTTAACCATATGGCAAGAAAAAATACTTTAAATGGTGAATTCAGAAATGTTATTAATGATTAAAAATATTAACAAGTCAGAAAGGTAAAAAACAAAGTGTCGATTAACAATAAGAGAAGAAAGCTTTACCTTAAGAATTGAACAGACTTTTCTCCAACTCTCTCAGACCAGGACATAAAGTGACAGCTCTGTAAATATGGATAACTTGTAAAACAAACAGCTTTTTAACACCTTGCTATAATTATCTCTCCCTCCACCTCCCTCTACCAAATTGCCTTCTCAAGATTCCTTTTTTATATTTTAAAAATTTTGAAAGCCTATCTGAGCCAATTGTTGGAAAGTAGACAATTGGTCTATAACTTGTCAATGATAAAATTGGTATGGTATTTTTAGCCAATTGCGCACATTGTCTTAATTTTAAGATAATTCTTTCTCTCAAGCTATGCCTCTTAGCTTGTGGTTGCCTGAGTGATGATCAATAATTGGTGAACATCAATCATTCAATGCTGAGACATCTTGAACAGGAGCCAATTCATTCCCTTCAGTTGAGGTCAACAAGTCCTGTTATCTTTTATTATTCTGTCGGCCTGAGAAGGGAACATCTTATAATTCCCACAGCATTTTACTCATTCTTAATGTGTTTAGAATTCAAAATGTTATAAACTTTTGTGTTCAAATTTTCATTTCCAGCCTAACATATCTATTAATAAATTGTTTATTCTAAAGGCTGTCTATTTAACTAATCTGACTGCTTTCTCATTGTGGTAAATTCAGTCCACAAATAAGATAATTGAATGTTAAAAACAGGATGTTCTTTATATAAATAAAAAAGTTTTAAAAACAGCAGTAAACATAAGAAAGCAGGAGCACTAGAACCAGCCTGGACTTGCAAACTGAAACTCTGCCCAGAGCCTGCACATGCTCGGAAGGGAGAAAGGCTTAGAAGAAGATTCAGTAACACTTCACCCCTTAAATTTCAGTCCCCCATCAAGATAGAAATACAACAAAAGTAATGTCTTTAATGATATGGAAGCTTGTCAGGAGCTTTGTGGTTGCATTGCAAACTGCATGATACCACTGGTAAATCTTGTAATGGTAGATCTGGAACAGGAAGTGAAGAGGTAGTTTGAGAATCTGTACATGAAAGTTCCTCTTCCACTCCCACAACAGAATTAACTGGCAAACCTGGAAACACAGGAACCATTTCGTAGTGAATGTCCACAGCAGCACTGACCCTCTGCCATGTTCAGTAATGGTTGCTGACTCTGAAATTGTTCCTGACTCGGGGCCACTCTGCAAGCGAATATGGTCTTGGTGTCTGTGAACAACTCTTCCGTTTTACAGTCTCACGACCAACAATACTGGACCACTTTGGTTTAAAATTATTCCCGGTAACCACCTTTGGTTACTCCTAAAGTGTAACCTGATCAGCCGGTTTGAACTGCCTCTCTTTGGCGTGGTAGTCGTGTCCCTCCTTCTGCTTCTCTTGTCTCCTGCTCACTTTTGCTCAGATCTAGATGAAGCAGACCCAGATGAAACTTCAGCCTTCTACCTAAAAATTCTGCAGGGGAGAGATCGGTTGTGGGCTGATGTGATGCGATACTGGAACAAAAATCTTGAGAGCTTTGTTCTTAAAGTATCACCTGCCATTCTCTTCAATCCCTCTTTCAGAGTTTGAACAGCTCTTCCTGCTAGACCATTTGTTGCCAGATGAAATGGCGCAGCACGCACATTGTGTATACCATGCTTTTGCATGAATTCCTGAAAGATCTCACTTGTAATCAGAGTGTCGTTATCTGAAACAGGTGAATGTGGTAACCCAGGACTTGTAAAAATCTGACTGAGCTTCCCTATTTTCACAGGGGCTGAAATATTACTCATGATCTGTGCTTCCAACCATTTTGAATGCGTATCTACAACAACTAAACATATATGATTCATGAAAGGTTCCCCAAAGTCCACATGTAGTCTGGACCATGGCCTATCAGGCCATTCCCAAGAATGAAGTGGTAATGTACCAATGTGTTGAGGGAATGAACTCAGAAGAATCATTCAACACTGAAGCCTGATTCAATCGATAAACAGTTTACTGAGTTAAGCCAGTGCGGTGAAGCCACAGGGGCTGACCATGTACAACTCCGCCCAACAAAGAAAATCATCAATTCTTACATCGATACTCAGTCCATCCCAGCTGGGTACAATCCAATCAGAACGGTTGTAGATTACATACATTATATATAGGTCCAATGAAATTAGTATCTAGGCATCATTGGGCTTTGTGATCATCTCATGAACAGATAGCTGCCCCCATCATGATGTTTTCCAGACTCCTTTATCTTTCAGCTTTCTTTATATGTAGACTCTCTTAGTTTGAAAAGGGGTGGATTAAAAGTTCTCATAGACATCAGCACCCCTCCTTTGTTTTAATCTAATGACCACATGGCTTGGGAATCTTTCCTATTAAACAATCTCTCCTTTTAAAATCTTTTATTTAGTTTCCAATTCCAGAATTTTCCTTTTCATTGTGTTCATTACATCAGGAATAACTGCTTGGATCTGGTAAGAAATTTAACCCAAGATCAATCCAACAGATCAGTCCAACGATGTGAAAGTCAAATGTAATGGCCATGCTAAATTGCCCCTTAGTGTCCCAAGATTGGTTAGATAGATTACCCATGGTAAATGTGTGAGATTATCAGGATAGGGCAGGGAAAATGGCCTGGGTAAGATGAATGGTCCTTTTTGCATTGTGGGGATGATGCGCGATTGATTCACACGGGAGGCTAGGACGTACCCGGGAATAAAGGCTTTTATTCACAACAAGATTGGAGCACACTGCTTAACAATACTATCCCAGACTAAGGGCTACTAGGAAGTAGCAGTGACCTTTATACTCCTGTAAGAAGGTGGAGCCGAACGGAGTGTACCACATAAACAATAATAACAGGTGGAACACCCAAACCCTAACCCCAACAGTAACAAGAGTAACATATGTACAAGTACCCATAGTGGTAACCATCTATGGTTCACCACATTCACCCCTCCTTTAAAAACAAAGGCCGGTGGGGTAAGGAGACAATACGAACTGTCCACATGTTCACAAGTTCAGCTGTATCGGGGGTCCGCACCGTCTCTGCGACCTCCGCAGCACTGGCTCCAGTGCCGGTTCTGGTGACCGTGGTGACGACCCTCTCTCCGAGGTGGTGTCCAGTGACTCCTCCAGTTCCTCACAAGCCTGTGGACCTCGAGGTGGCGACAATCTCCTGGACTCAGGCAAGCTGTACACGGGAGTAAGAGGATTAAGTTGAGGTCCCGATGCTGCCCGCGCCGTGTCAGGAGGGGAGAGAATGGGCAAAGGAATCCTAACCAGGGGTGCGAGAGTGACGGGGGTTTCCAGGTCCCCTGCAGGTGCCAGAACTCTGATAGAGACCGTGTCCTCTCGCCCGTCAGGATATGCCACATAGGCATATTGAGGGTTGGCGTGGAGGAGATGGACCTGTTCAACCAAAGGGTCAGACTTGCGGGCCCTAACATGCCGCCGCAGGAGGACAGGTCCTGAGTACGTCAACCAAGACGGCAGCGAGGTCCCAGAGGAAGACTTCCTAGGGAAGGTAAACATCCGCTCATGTGGGGTAGCGTTGGTTGCCGTACACAGGAGGGACCGGATTGAATGGAGCGCATCAGAAAGTACCTCTTGCCAACGGGAGACTGGAAGACCCCTAGACCCTAACGCCAGTAAAACAGCCTTCCAGACTGTAGCGTTTTCTCTGTCGACTTGTCCGTTACCCCTGGGGTTATAACTCATAGTCCTACTTGAGGCAATTCCTTTAGAGAGCAGGTATTGCCTCAAGTCGTCGCTCATAAACGATGAACCCCTATCACTGTGGATATAACTGGGGTAGCCGAACAGGGTAAAAAGACTCCGCAGGGCTTTGATGACCGTGGCAGAGGACATGTCAAAACAGGGGATGGCAAAGGGGAATCGGGAGTATTCGTCAACCACGTTGAGGAAATACACATTCCGATCTGTCGAAGGAAGGGGGCCCTTGAAGTCGACACTCAGTCGTTCGAAAGGGTGAGTGGCCTTAATGTGAGGTGTGCTCTGTCAGGCCGGTAGAAGTGCGGCTTGCACTCTGCACATACCTGGCAGCTTCGAGTTATCGACCTGACATCCTCTATGGAGTAGGGCAGATTCCGAGCCTTTACAAAATGGAAAAACCGAGTGATCCCCAGGTGGCAGAGATCATTGTGGAGGGCCTGTAACCGGTCCTCCTGAACACTGGCACATGTTCCACGCGACAGGGCATCTGAGGGCTCATTGAGCTTCCCCGGACAGTACATGATATCATAGTTGTAGGCGGAGAGTTCGATTCTCCACCTCAAGATTTTATCATTCTTAATTTTTCCCCTTAACGTGTTGTTGAACATGAAGGTCACGGACCGCTGGTCCATGAGCAGGGTAAACCGTTTGCCAGCCAAATAATGGCGCCAATGCCGTACGGCCTCCACAATGGCCTGAGCCTCTTTCTCCACAGAGGAGTGCCGAATTTCAGGGCCTTGGAGGGTGCGACAGAAAAAGGCGACGGGCCTGCCTGCCTGGTTAAGTGTGGCAGCCAGGGCGAAATCAGATGCATCACTCTCCACCTGGAAGGGGATGGACTCATCAACAGCGTGCATCGTGGCTTTCGCGATGTCGGCTTTTATCCCTTCAAAGGCGAGGCGAGCCTCTGCTGTCAGGGGAAAAGAGGTAGATTTTATGAGCGGACGGGCTTTGTCCACGTAATTGGGGATCCACTGTGCATAGTACGAGAAGAAGCTAAGCATCTTCTCAGTGCTTTCTTGCTAGTGGGTAGGGGAAGTTCAAGGAGGGGACGCATACGGTCTGGATCAGGGCTGATGACCCCGTTTTCCATCACGTATCCGAGGATTGCTAGGCGATGCTTGCTGAATACGCACTTCTGCTTGTTATAGGTCAGGTTCAGGAGAGCCGCAGTGCGTAAAAACTTCTGGAGGTTGGCGTCGTGGTCCTGCTGGTCATGGCCGCAGATAGTGACGTTGTCCAGGTATGGGAAGGTAGCCCGTAGCCCGTTTTGGTCCACCATTCGGTCCATCTCACACTGGAAGACCGAGACCCCATTAGTGACACCGAAAGGGACTCTTAAAAAGTGGTAGAGACGGCCATCCGCCTCAAAGGCCGTGTATTTGCGGTCCTCTGGGTGAATGGAGAGCTGGTGGTAAGCTGACTTCAAGTCGATGGTGGAGAACACCCGGTATTGCGCAGTCTGGTTGACCATGTCAGATATGCGTCGGAGAGGATACGCGTCCAGCTGCGTGTACCTATTAATGGTCTGACTATAGTCTATGACCATCCGGGGCTTGTCTCTAGTCTTGACCACCACGACTTGTGCTCTCCATGGGCTAGTGCTAGGTTGAATGACCCCTTCCCTGAGGAGCCGCTGAACCTCAGATCGAATAAAGATCCGATCCTCAGCACTGTTACGCCTGCTCTTAGTTGCGATGGGCTTGCAGCCTGGCACGAGATTTTCAAATAGGGAAGGCGGCGTAATTTTGAGTGTTGAGAGACCGCATGTGGAGCGCTCTGGACAATTTGGAGGCTGCTGTTCTCCCACTGAAAGTGGAGGGAGTGGCCCATCGTACTGCAGGGTCACACTCTTCAGGTGGACCATAAAGTCTAGCCCCAGGAGTACCGGAGCGCAAATGTGCAGTAACACGAGGAGCCTGAAGTTCTCGTAGACTGTGCCCCGCACCGTTAGAGTTACCACACAGCTCCCGAGAAACGTGGACAGATCGGGACCTCGACACCATGGAGATTGTCTGCCTGACAGTTTGCACGCGGAGAGCGCACCATTTCACCGTATCCGGATGGATGAAACTCTCCGTGCTCCCACTGTCAAACAGGCAATGCGCCAGGTGCCCGTTTACCTCTGTGTCCATCATGGACTTGTCGAGTCTGTGAGGCTTGGCCTGGTCCAGGATGATTGACGCCACTGTTGGAACCCGAGTGTAACTGCAGGCAGCTGAGATAGCCGACGACGAGGACCCCTGCTGGTCTTCTGCGGCTGGTGTCGACCAAAGTGGCTGCGCCCACGAATCGCACGTGGTCGATGATGTTGAAAACGGCAGCACCCGCAGGTCGCACATGGCTTGCGTCATCATCATAGGAAATGGCAGCGCCCGTGAATCGCACGTGGCTGAAGACATCGACGAGGCCGGAGACGAGGAGATGGATCCTGGGGAGCCACACGCAGCACTGCTGGGCTTGGAAGGGGTCTTTGCTCGGCACACTTTTGCATAGTGCCCTTTCTTCCCACAGGCGGAGCAAAACACCGTCCTGGCCGGACATCTCTGACGAGGGTGTTTCGCCAATCCACAGAAATAGCACCGTGGGCCTCCAGGAGCTGCCGCAGCCGTCAGGTCTGAACATAGAACATAGAACATTACAGCGCAGAACAGGCCCTTCGGCCCACGATGTTGCACCGACCAGTTAAAAAAAAAACTGTGACCCTCCAACCTAAACCAATTTCTTTTCGTCCATGAACCTATCTACGGATCTCTTAAACGCCCCCAAACTAGGCGCATTTACTACTGATGCTGGCAGGGCATTCCAATCCCTCACCACCCTCTGGGTAAAGAACCTACCCCTGACATCGGTTCTATAACTACCCCCCCTCAATTTAAAGCCATGCCCCCTCGTGCTGGATTTCTCCATCAGAGGAAAAAGGCTATCACTATCCACCCTATCTAAACCTCTAATCATCTTATATGTTTCAATAAGATCCCCTCTTAGCCGCCGCCTTTCCAGCGAAAACAATCCCAAATCCCTCAGCCTCTCCTCATAGGATCTCCCCTCCATACCAGGCAACATCCTGGTAAACCTCCTCTGCACCCTCTCCAAAGCCTCCACATCCTTCCTGTAATGTGGGGACCAGAACTGCACACAGTACTCCAAGTGCGGCCGCACCAGAGTTGTGTACAGTTGCAACATAACGCTACGACTCCTAAATTCAATCCCCCTACCAATAAACGCCAAGACACCATATGCCTTCTTAACAACCTTATCTACTTGATTCCCAACTTTCAGGGATCTATGCACACATACACCTAGATCCCTCTGCTCCTCCACACTATTCAAAGTCCTCCCGTTAGCCCTATACTCAACACATCTGTTATTCCTACCAAAGTGAATTACCTCACACTTCTCCGCATTAAACTCCATCCGCCACCTCTCGGCCCAACTTTGCAACCTGTCTAAGTCTTCCTGCAAACTACGACACCCTTCCTCACTGTCTACCACACCACCGACTTTGGTGTCATCAGCAAATTTGCTAATCCACCCAACTATACCCTCATCCAGATCATTAATAAATATTACAAACAGCAGTGGCCCCAGTTGAGAGCATTATCGCGCAGTTCCGAGGAGCTGCCGGGTACAGTTGAGGCGGTGGCTGTACTTGCCATGCTGTTCCCACGTGGTCAGTGGGGTAGGTTTCGAGATTTCTGGAGGCCGTTTCCATTGCATCAGCCAATTCTACCGTGTTAGCCAGGTCCAAGTTACCCTGCTCTAGCAGCCGCAGGCAAATATAGGATGAGCCGATTCTCGCCACGAACGCATCCTGAATAAGGTCATTGGTGTATTGAACAGCCAACACCTCCTTGCAATTGCAGGCTCTGGCTAGCTGTTGAAGTTCGCGCAGGTATTGTCCCGTAGTTTCGCCGGGCTGCCGCCGTCGAGTGGCTATTAGGTGACGAGCATGAATTTCGTTCGGCTGTTTATTGTACAGCTTCTTGAGTAATTCGATAGCATCTTTGTAATTTTGGGAGTCGCGAATTGTTGCATACACAGTGTCGCTCACCCTGGCGTGGAGGACCCGCAATCTGTCGGCGTCGATCTGGACTGCTGTCGAGGCCTCAATGTAATCCTCGAAGCACTTTAACCAATGGTCGAAAGCATTCGACGCCCCAGCGGCACGCGGATCCAAGGTTAGCCGATCAGGTTTCAGCATCTGCTCCATTTTTTCCTCGAACAAAATTTTCGGTATTTTGTTTTGAATAAAATTGATGCGCGATTGATTCACACGGGAGGCTAGGACGTACCAGGGAATAAAGGCTTTTATTCACAACAAGATTGGAGCACACTACTTAACAATACTATCCCAGACTAAGGGCTACTAGGAAGTAGCAGTGACCTTTATACTCCTGTAAGAAGGCGGAGCCAAACGGAGTGTACCACATAAACAATAATAACAGGTGGAACACCCAAACCCTAACCCCAACCACAACAAGAGTAACATATGTACAAGTACCCATAGTGGTAACCATCTATGGTTCACCACAGGGGATTCTATGATTCTATGAACACAGGATTGGTCAGAACCATTTCACATGGCCCAAATTTTAATTGACCATTACAATTAAAACTCTCATTCTCACATGTGTGAGTTTGAATCTGGACTAAAATGCCCACACATTTAGCACAATATCCTGGGATCATGTTTCTGGCCAGTAAAATGGCAATAAGAAGTTTAACAACACCAGGTTAAAGTCCAACAGCTTTATTTGGTAGCAAAAGCCACACAAGCTTTCGGAGCTCTAAGCCCCTTCTTCAGGTGAGTGGGAATTCTGTTCACAAACAGGGCATATAAAGACACAGATTCAATTTTGAGTCCTCATAAAACAAATGAAACCCACAGGTTCCCACAGCTCGTAAATTTCAAATAATGAATCCTCAGCTTTCTCTCTCGCAGCTCTAGCTTCTTAAAGTGTCAGAGCATTACTGGCCTGTGCCGCGGGAGAGTGAGAACAGGAATCGGTGGAGAATTAATGCGTGGCTGAGGGACTGGAGCAAGGGACAAGGATTTGGGTACTTGGATCATTGGGACCTCTTTAGGGGCAGGTGTGACCTGTTTAAAAAAGACGGGTGGCACTTGAATCCCAGGGGGACCAATATCCTGGCGGGAAGGTTGGCTAAGGCTACTGGTGAGACTTTAAACTAGAAAGGTTGGGGGGAGGGAATCGAAATGAGGGGACTGAGAGCGAGGAGGTTAGCTCGCAAATAGATAAGGAATGTAGACAGGGTAAGAGGGAGGTTAGACGAGTGAGGGAGAAGGGAAGTGCTCAGGCTGAAGGTCTGAGATGTGTCTATTTTAATGCCAGGAGTGTAGTGAATAAAGTGGATGAGCTTGGAGCGTGGATTGCTGCTTCGAATTGTGATGTGGTGGCCATTACGGAGACTTGGATGTCTCAGGGACAGGACTGGGTGCTTCAGGTGCCGGGTTTTAGATGTTTCAGGAAGGACAGGGAGGGAGGCAAGAGAGGGGGGGGAGTGGCACTGTTGATCAGGGATAGTGTCACGGCTGTAGAGAAGGTGGACGCCGTGGAGGGACTGACTACGGAATCTCTGTGGGTGGAGGTTAGGAACAGGAAGGGGTCGGTAACTTTGCTGGGTGTTTTCTATAGGCCGCCCAATAGTAACAGAGATGTTGAGGAGCAGATGGGGAAACAGATCCTGGAGAGATGTAGGAATAACAGAGTTGTGGTGATGGGAGATTTTAATTTCCCAAACATAGATTGGAATATCCCTAGGGCTAGGGGTTTGGATGGAGAGGAGTTTGTTAGGTGTGTCCAGGAGAGTTTCCTGACACAGTATGTGGATAAGCCTACTAGAGGAGAGGCTGTTCTTGATCTGGTGCTGGCTAATGAACCTGGACAGGTGGAGGATCTCTCGGTGGGTGAGCATCTTGGGGATAGCGATCATAATTCTATCTCCTTCACGATAGCATTGGAAAGAGATAGGGTCAGGCAGGCTAGGAAAGTGTTTCTCTGGAGTAAAGGGAAATACAGTGTCATCAGGGAGGAAATTAGACGGGTAAATTGGAAGGAGGCATTCTTGGGGAAAAGTACCGAAGGAAAGTGGAGGATTTTCAAGGAATGTTTGTCTGGAGCTCTGCATGACAACGTTCCGATGAGACAGGGGGGTGTTGGTAGGGTACGGGAACCGTGGTGCACGAAGGTTGTGATGAACCTGGTAAATAAGAAAAGAGAGGCGTACAGAAGGTTCAGAGAGCTAGGAGGTGTTAAGGATTTAGAGGAGTATACGCGATGTAGGAAGGAGCTTAAGAAGGAAATTAGGAGAGCGAGAAGGGGTCATGAGAAGACCTTGGCGGGTAAGATTAAGGAGAATCCCAAGGCTTTCTACAAATATGTCAAGAGTAAAAGGATGAGATGTGAAGGCATAGGACCCTTAAAAGGTGAAGGGGGAAAAGTTTGTGCGGAACCGTTAGAAATGGCGGAGGTGCTTAATGAATACTTTACCTCGGTATTCACGGTGGAAAGGGATCTGGGTGGTTGTACTGCTGGATTGCGGAGGACAGAAAGGATCGAGCATGTGGACATAAAGAAAGAGGATGTGTTGGAACTATTGAATGGCATCAAGGTTGGTAAGTCGCCGGGACCGGAGGGGATGTACCCCAGGCTACTGTGGGAGGCGAGGGAGGAGATTGCGGAGCCTTTGGCGATGATCTTTGCATCGTCGATGGAGACGGGAGAGGTTCCGGAGGATTGGAGGATTGCAGATGTGGTCCCTATATTCAAGAAAGGGAACAGGGACAGCCCGGGAAATTACCGACCGGTGAGTCTAACCTCAGTGGTTGGTAAGTTGATGGAGAGGATCCTGAGAGACAGGATTTATGATCATCTAGAGAAGTTTAGTATGATCAAAAGTAGTCAGCACGGCTTTGTCAGGGGCAGGTCGTGCCTTACGAGCCTGGTTGAGTTCTTTGAAAATGTGACCAAGCACATTGACGAAGGAAGAGCGGTGGATGTGGTCTATATGGACTTCAGCAAAGCGTTCGATAAGGTCCCCCATGCAAGACTTCTTGAGAAAGTGAGAGGGCATGGGATCCAAGGGGCTGTTGCCTTGTGGATCCAGAACTGGCTTGCCTGCAGAAGGCAGAGAGTGGCTGTGGAGGGGTCTTTCTCTGCATGGAGGTCAGTGACCAGTGGAGTGCCCCAGGGATCTGTTCTGGGACCCTTGCTGTTTGTCATTTTCATAAATGACCTGGATGAGGAAGTGGAGGGATGGGTTGGTAAGTTTGCTGACGACACCAAGGTAGGTGGTGTTGTGGATAGTTTGGAGGGATGTCAGAAGTTGCAGCGAGACATAGATAGAATGCAAGACTGGGCGGAGAAGTGGCAGATGGACTTCAACCCGGATAAGTGTGTAGTGATCCATTTTGGCAGATCCAATGGGATGGAGCAGCAGTATAAAATGAAGGGTACCATTCTTAGCAGTGTAGAGGATCAGAAGGACCTTGGGGTCCGGGTCCATAGGACTCTTAAATCGGCCTCGCAGGTGGAGGATGCGGTCAAGAAGGCGTATGGCGTACTAGCCTTCATTAATCGAGGGATTGAGTTTAGGAGTCGGGAGATAATGCTGCAGCTTTATAGGACCCTGGTTAGACCCCACTTGGAGTACTGCGCGCAGTTCTGGTCACCTCATTACAGGAAAGATGTTGAAGCCATTGAAAGGGTGCAGAGGAGATTTACAAGGATGTTGCCTGGATTGGGGGGCATGCCTTATGAGGATAGCTTGAGGGAGCTTGGTCTCTTCTCCCTGGAGAGACGAAGGATGAGAGGTGACCTGATAGAGGTTTACAAGATGTTGAGGGGTCTGGATAGGGTGGACTCTCAGAGGCTATTTCCAAGGGCTGAAATGGTTGCTACGAGAGGACACAGGTTTAAGGTGCTGGGGGGTAGGTACAGGGGGGATGTCAGGGGTAAGTTTTTCACTCAGAGGGTGGTGGGTGAGTGGAATCGGCTGACGTCGGTGGTGGTGGAGGCAAACTCGTTGGGGTCTTTTAAGAGACTTCTGGATGAGTACATGGGATTTAATGGGATTGAGGGCTATAGATAGGCCTAGAGGTGGGGATGTGATCGGCGCAACTTGTGGGCCGAAGGGCCTGTTTGTGCTGTGGCTTTCTATGTTCTATGTTCTAATTACAAGCTCACAACTCCGTGATTAAAATAAGAAACACGATTCCATCCTCCTTCATTCCAACAACCTGAGAGGCAAGGGAGGAAATTGCTGGTGCCTTGAGAGATATCTTTGTATCCTCACTGGCTATAGGGGAGGCCCCAGAGGATTGGAGAATAGCCAATGTTGTTCCTTTGTTTAAGAAGGGTAGCAAGAATAATCCAGGTAATTACAGGCCGGTGAGCCTCACATCAGTGGTAGGGATATTATTGGAGAGAATCCTTTGAGACAGGATTTATTCCCACTTGGAAATAAGTCGATGTATTAGTGAGGGGCAACATGGTTTTGTGAAGGGGAGGTCGTGTCTCACTATCTTGATCGAGTTTTTTGAGGAAGTGACGAAGATGATTGATGAGGGTAGGGCAGTGGATGTTGTCTACATGGACTTCAGTAAGGCCTTTGACAAGGTCCCTCATGGCAGACTGGTGCAGAAGGTGAAGTCCCGTGAGATCAGAGGTGAGCTGGCAAAGTGGATACAAAACTGGCTCGGTCAAAGCTCAGCACTGACAACTGCCAGTTTCCAGATGCAATTTTACAATTCATCCGCTTCATCCTGGACACAATGTCTTCACCTTCAACAACCAGTTCTTCATCCTGACAAACGAAACAGTCATGGGGACCAAATTCACACCTCAATATGTCAACATCTTCATGCACAGAT
This sequence comes from Mustelus asterias, assembly GCF_964213995.1. Lineage (NCBI taxonomy): Eukaryota > Metazoa > Chordata > Chondrichthyes > Carcharhiniformes > Triakidae > Mustelus > Mustelus asterias. Next base: position 1,369,642 of record NW_027590129.1, read on the forward strand.
TCGAACAAGACTTCTTCACCGCACAGGACCTTCAACCGATGCTATACACTAGATACATCGATGACATTTTCTTCCTTTGGACTCATGGTGAACAATCACTGAAACAACTATATGGTGACATCAACAAGTTCCATCCCACCATCAGATTCACCATAGACTACTCTCCGGAATCAGTTGCATTCTTGGACACACGCATCTCCATTAAGGACGGTCACCTCAGCACCTCACTGTACCGCAAGCTCACGGATAACCTCATGATGCTCCACTTCTCCAGCTTCCACCCTATACATGTTAAAGAAGCCATCCCCTACGGACAAGCCCTCCGTATACACGGGAGCTGCTCGGATGAGGAGGATCGCAAAACACCTCCAGACACTGAAAGATGCCTTCATAAGAACAGGATATGGCGCTCGACTCATCGATCAACAGTTCCGACGCGCCACAGCGAAAAACCGCACCGACCTCCTCAGAAAACAAACACGGGACACGGTGGACAGAATGCCCTTCATCATCCAGTACTTCCCTGGAGCGGAGAAGCTACGGCATCTCCTCCGGAGCCTTCAACATATCATTGATGAAGATGAACATCTCGCCAAGGCTGTTGCACGTCAATTGAACTCAAGGCACGAAGCTTTGGTAACAGAAGGCTTTTACTGTCTAACAATGGAACTACTAGAACGTAAGTACACCATCCCAGACTGACGAGGTCCCGCCCGAGCAGGGGGTCTTATACCTCTCCCAGGAGGCGGAGCCCGACTGGGATGTGCCACAACAGTAACAACCACAGGTGTATTAATCCCACCCTAGCCCAACAACAACATTAGAACAATCCCACAGTGTGAACACCCTAGCCCAACAACAACATTAGAACAACCCCACAGTGGGAACCAACGATGGTTCACCACATTCACCCCTCCTTTGAGAACAAAGGCCGGCGGGGTGCGAAAACAGACTAAAAAAAAGTCAACAGATTATAAGTCCAGACGGTCTGGAGGACCGCACCATCGTTGTGACCTCCTCAATACCGGCGGTGACACCGGAGCAGGTGCTTGCGGTGGCGTTCTCTCCAAAACAGCATCCGTCTGTCCTCTCGCGGACTCACGGGCCGGTTGACCCTGATGAAGCGGTAGTGCAGGGGATCCCGGTACATTCTGCGATGGCGCCGATCTCCGAGTCTCAGGCAAGCTGTACAGTGGAGTATAACTGTTATGCACTGGTCCCGGTGCTGACCGCGCCACGTCCGGGGGAGAAATAAGTGATAAGGGATCCGTCACTGGGGGTATGGGAGCGACAGGGGTTGCTACGTCCCCTGCGGGCGCCAGGTCTCGGATCGAGACTGTGTCCTCTCGCCCGTCAGGATATGCCACATAGGCATACTGAGGGTTGGCGTGGAGGAGGTGGACCAGTTCGACCAAGGGGTCGGACTTGCGGGCCCTTACATGTCGCCGCAGAAGGACGGGTCCTGGGTACGTCAACCAGGCTGGTAAAGATATCCCCGAGGACGACTTCCGAGGGAATGAGAACATCCTCTCGTGGGGAGTAGCATTGGTTGCCGTACACAGGAGGGAGCGAATGGAGTGAAGCGCATTTGGGAGGACCTCCTGCCAATGGGAGACTGGAAGGCCTTTGGACTTCAGCGCCAATAGGACAGCCTTCCAGACTGTAGCATTCTCTCTTTCCACCTGTCCATTGCCCCTAGGGTTGTAACTCGTGGTCCTACTAGAGGCAATCCCGTATGAGAGCAGGAATTGCCTCAAGTCATTACTCATGAACGACGAGCCCCTGTCGCTATGGATATAGCAGGGGTACCCGAACAGGGTAAAAAGATCACGGAATGCCTTGATCACTGTGGCAGTCGACGTGTCCGCGCAGGGGACAACAAACGGGAACCGGGAGTACTCATCTATTATGTTCAGAAAGTACACGTTCCGATCTGTTGAGGGAAGGGGGCCCTTAAAATCCACACTCAGCCTCTCGAAGGGGCGAGTGGCCTTGACCAAATGTGCCCGGTCAGGTCGGTAAAAGTGCGGTTTGCATTCCGCGCAAATCCGACAGCTCCTTGTCACCGACCTGACGTCCTCCACCGAGTAAGGCAGGTTGCGGGCTTTGATAAAGTGGTAGAGCCGAGTGACCCCAGGATGGCACAGGTCATTATGGAGGGCGTTCAAGCGTTCCTCCTGCATAGTAGCGCATGTTCCGCGCGAGAGTGCATCCGAGGGCTCATTGAGTATCCCTGGACGATACATGATATCGTAGTTATAGGTGGAGAGTTCAATTCTCCACCGCAAGATCTTGTCATTCTTGATCTTGCCCCTCTGCGTGTTGTTGAACATGAACGCCACGGACCGCTGGTCCGTGATCAGGGTGAACCGCTTCCCCACCTGGTAATGGCGCCAGTGTCTGACGGCCTCCACAATGGCCTGGGCCTCCTTTTCCACCGCTGAATGCCGAATTTCGGGGCTTGGAGGGTGCGGGAAAAAACGCGACGGGCCTGCCCGCCTGGTTTAGTGTGGCGGCCAGGGCGAAATCAGATGCATCGCTTTCCACCTGAAAAGGGATGGATTCGTCTACCGCGTGCATCGTGGCTTTCGCAATGTCGTGTTTCAATGCCTTGAAGGCCAATTGGGCCTCTGGCATGAGTGGAAAAGTCGTGGACTTAATAAGTGGACGGGCTTTGTCCGCGTAGTTGGGGACCCACTGCGCATAATAGGAGAAGAAGCCTAGGCATCTCCTCAGTGCTTTTGCGCTAGCGGGCAAGGGAAGTTCAGCAAGGGGGCGCATACCGTCGGGATCAGGGCCAATGACCCCGTTTTCCACCACGTATCCCAGGATGGCTAACCGGCGCGTACGGAATACACACTTCTCCCTGTTGTAGGTCAAATTCAGGCGAGATGCAGTGCGTAAAAAGTTCTGGAGATTTGTGTCATGGTCCTGCTGATCACGGCCGCAGATGGTGACACTATCCAGGTACGGGAAGGTAGCCCGCAGCCTGTTCTGGTCCACCATTCAGTCCATAGCACGCTGGACGACCGAGACCCCATTGGTGACACCAAATGGAACCCTAAGAAACTGATACAGACGACCATCCGCCTCAAAAGCCGTGTAGTGTCGGTCCTCTGGGCGAATGGGGAGTTGGTGGTAGGCGGACTTAAGGTCTATGGTGGAGAACATCCGGTACTGCGCAATTTGATTGACGATATCAGATATGCGCGGGAGAGGATACGCATCCAGCTGCGTATATCGATTAATGGTCTGACTGTAATCAATGACCATCCGGGGTTTGTTCCCGCTCTTGACCACCACAACCTGTGCTCTCCACGGACTAACACTGGGCTGTATGATCCCTTCTTTGAGGAGTTGCTGAACCTCAGATCTGATGAAGATCCGATCTTCATCGCTGTAACGCCTACTTTTAGTAGCGATGGGCTTGCAGCCTGGTACCAGATTCTTGAATAAAGAGGGTGTGGTGATCTTTAATGTAGAAAGATTGCATGCGGGGCGCTTTGGACAATTTGGAGACTGCAGCTGTTCCCCTACTGTCAGCGAAGGGAGTGGCCCACCGTACTGTAGGATCACACTCTTCATGTGGACCATAAAGTTTAGTCCGAGGAGAATTGGTGCGCAAAGATGCGGCAACACAAGGAGCCTGAATCGCTCGTAAATTGTGCCTTGCACTTTCAGAGTTACCACACAACGTCCTTGAACAGGGACAGACCGGAACCTTGATGCCATAGAGATTGTCTGTTTGGCAGGTTGAATCTGGAGTCCACATCTCTTTACAGTGTCAAGGTGAATAAAGCTCTCAGTGCTCCCGCTGTCAAACAGACAATAAATTGCACGACCATTTACCTCTATATCCATCATTGAACAGTCAAGCCTGTGGTGCTTAGCCTGGTTCAGGGTGATCGACGCCACCGTTGGTCCTTGAACGTCACTGCAGGCAGCTGAGGTCGATGCTGAGGACCCCTGCTGGTCGCTCCTGGTCTTCATCGACCAAAATGGCCACCCCCATGAATCGCACATGGTTGAGGGCGCCAAGCGTAGCGACTCCTGGTGGTCATCCTCCTCCGACTCCGTCGACCACAATGGCGTTGTCCTGGACTCGCAAGTGGACGAACCCCGTGGGTACTTCGATGTCGATGGTGACGATCCCCGTTCCGAAGGGTCACAGGCTGCACTGCCGTTCTTGGGCTTCGATCTGCACACCTTCGCATAGTGCCCCTTTTTACCGCATTGGTTACAGACCACCGCTTTTGCAGGACACTTTTGTCGTGGATGCTTGGCTCCTCCGCAGAAGTAGCACCGCGGGCCGCATGGGGCTGCCGCCGTCGTCGGGTCTACATGGGAGCACGCCATAACACTGCACTTCGAGCCCGTGGGGCGAGGAGGGATTTGCGACTGCTCCTGCCATGTTGTCTCCACGTGGTCCTCCGGATACAGGACCAAGCTCTTCGAAGCCGCCTCAAGCATTTCAGCCAATTCCATAGCTTGGGTCAGGTTGAGATTCCCCTTTTCTAGCAGCTTGAGACGGATGTACGAAGACCCTACCCCTGCCACAAACACATCTCGGGCGAGGTCATACATATACTGCTCAGCCGACACAGCTTTGCAGTCGCAGCCCCTGGCAAGCTGCAAGAGCTCATTGGCGTAATCCTCCATGGTTTCACCCGACTGCCGACGTCGTGTAGCGAGGAGGTAACGAGCGTGGATCTCGTTGGGAAATTTCGTGTAGCGCTTTTTTAAAAGCTCGAGGGCCCTCGGGTAAGTGGTGGCCGCACGGATCGCGAGGTAGACTGTGTCGCTTACCCTCGCATGGAGGACCCGGAGTCTGTCATCATCTGTGGTGACCGCTGCGGAGGCTGCCAGGTAGTCCTCAAAACACTTCAGCCAATGGTCGAAGGTGTTAGAGGCGCCCAACGCACGTGGATCCAGCGTCAGACGTTCTGGCTTTAAGATTAGCTCCATACTCTCCTTTCCGTCGAGAGCTTAGTGTTAGACAATAAAATTGATGCACGTCAATTGAACTCAAGGCACGAAGCTTCGGTAACAGAAGGCTTTTATTGTTTATCAATGGAACTAATAGAACGTAAGTACACCACCCCAGACTGACGAGGTCCCGCCCGAGCAGGGGGTCTTATACCTCTCCCAGGAGGCGGAGCCCGACTGGGATGTGCCACAACAGTAACAACCACAGGTGTATTAACCCCACCCTAGACCAACAACAACATTAGAACAATCCCACAGTGTGAACACCCTAGCCCAACAACAATATTAGAACAACCCCACAGTGGGAACCAACGATGGTTCACCACAAAGGCCATCCCCACACCCCCACTTCTTGCCTTCAAACAACCGCACAACCTCAAACAGACCATTGTCCGCAGCAAACTACCCAGCCTTCAGGAGAACAGTAACCACAACACCACACAACCCTGCCATAGCAACCTCTGCAAGACGTGCTGGATCATTGACACAGATGCCATCATCTCACGTGAGAACACCATCCACCAGGTACACGGTACATACTCTTGCAACTCGGCCAACGTTGTCTACCTGATACGCTGCAGGAAAGGATGTCCCGAGGCATGGTACATTGGGGAAACCATGCAGATGCTGCAACAACGGATGAATGAACACCGCTCGACAATCACCAGGCAAGAGTGTTCTCTTCCTGTTGGGGAGCACTTCAGCAGTCACGGGCATTCGGACTCTGATATTCGGGTAAGCGTTCTCCAAGGCGGTCTTCATGACACACGACGGCGCAGAGTCGCTGAGCAGAGACTGATAGCCAAGTTCCGCACACACGAGGACGGCCTCAACCGGAATATTGAGTTCATGTCACACTATTTGTAACCCCCACAGCCTGCCTGGACTTGCAGAGTCTCACTGGCTGTCCTGTCTGGAGACAATACACATTTCTTTACCTGTCTTTATGCTCTCTCCACTCACATTGTTTGTACCTTTAAGACTTGATTAGTTGTAAGTATTCACATTCCATCCATTATGCTGTAAATTGAGTTTGTGTCTTTTAAGCCCTGTTTCTGAACAGAATTCCCACTCACCTAAAAAAGGAGCTTAAGCCTCCGAAAGCTTGTGGCTTTTGCTACCAAATAAACCTGTTGGACTTTAACCTGGTGTTGTTAAACTTCTTACTCGGTCAAAGAAGACAGAGGATAGCAGTGGAAGGGTGCGTTTCTGAATGGAGGGCTGTGACAAGTGGTGTTAATAGAACATAGAAAGCCACAGCACAAACAGGCCCTTCGGCCCACAAGTTGCGCCGATCACATCCCCACCTCTAGGCCTATCTATAGCCCTCAATCCCATTAAATCCCATGTACTCATCCAGAAGTCTCTTAAAAGACCCCAACGAGTTTGCCTCCACCACCACCGACGTCAGCCGATTCCACTCACCCACCACCCTCTGAGTGAAAAACTTACCCCTGACATCCCCCCTGTACCTACCCCCCAGCACCTTAAACCTGTGTCCTCTCGTAGCAACCATTTCAGCCCTTGGAAATAGCCTCTGAGAGTCCACCCTATCCAGACCCCTCAACATCTTGTAAACCTCTATCAGGTCACCTCTCATCCTTCGTCTCTCCAGGGAGAAGAGACCAAGCTCCCTCAACCTATCCTCATAAGGCATGCCCCCCAATCCAGGCAACATCCTTGTAAATCTCCTCTGCACCCTTTCAATGGCTTCAACATCTTTCCTGTAATGAGGTGACCAGAACTGCGCGCAGTACTCCAAGTGTTCCTCAGGGATCAGTGCTGGGACCTTTGCTGTTTACAATATATATAAATGATTTGGAAGAAAATGTAACTGGATTGATTAGTAAGTTTGCGGACAACAAAAAGGTTGGTGGATTTGCGGATAGCGATGAGGACCATCAGAGGATACAGCAGGATATAGATCAGTTGGAGACTTGGGCGGAGAGATGGCAGATGGAGTTTAATCCAGACAAATGTGAGGTAATGCATTTTGAAAGGTCTAATAGATAGGAAATATACAGTAAATAGCAGAACCCTTAGGAGTATTGATAGGCAAAGGGATCTGGGTGTACAGGTACACAGTCACTGAAAGTGGCAATGCAGGTGGACAAGGTAGTCAAGAAGGCATACGGCATGGTTGTTGGACGTTCCGGGGTATAGATGTTTCAGTAAGTGTAGGGAAGCTGGTAAAAGAGGTGGAGGAGTAGCATTGTTAATCAAGGATAGTTTAACGGCTGCGGAAAAGCACTTTGAGGCGGATATGCACACTGAGGTAATATGGGCTGCAGTTAGAAACAGGAAAGGAGCGGTCACGTTGCTAGGAGTTTACTATAGGCCCCCAAATAGTAATGGAGATGTGGAGGAAGAAATTGCTAAGCAGATTATGGATACGTGTGGGGGTCACAGGGTAGTTGTCATGGGGGACTTTAACTTTCCAAATATTGATTGGAACCTTTGTAGGTCGCTGGAAAGGCGGCGGCTAAGAGGGGATCTTATTGAAACATATAAGATGATTAGAGGTTTAGATAGGGTGGATAGTGATAGCCTTTTTCCTCTGATGGAGAAATCCAGCACGAGGGGGCATGGCTTTAAATTGAGGAGGGGTAGTTATAGAACCGATGTCAGGGGTAGGTTCTTTACCCAGAGGGTGGTGAGGGATTGGAATGCCCTGCCAGCATCAGTAGTAAATGCGCCTAGTTTGGGGGCGTTTAAGAGATCCGTAGATAGGTTCATGGACGAAAAGAAATTGGTTTAGGTTGGAGGGTCACAGTTTTTTTTTTAACTGGTCGGTGCAACATCGTGGGCCGAAGGGCCTGTTCTGCGCTGTAATGTTCTATGTTCTATAATAGTTTGGATGGGGCACTTTTTGTGCAGTGTGTGCAGGAGGGTTTCCTGACACAATATGTGGATAGGCCAACAAGGGGTGAGGCCATATTGGATTTGGTACTGGGAAATGAACCGGGCCAAGTGTTAGATTTGGTTGTGGGAGAGAACTTTGGATATAGTGACCACAATTCGGTGTCTTTTGTTATTGCAATGGAGAGGGATAGGGCCGGACGGCAGGGCAAGGCTTACAATTGGGGGAGAGGTAATTATGATGCGATTAGGCAAGAATTAGGGGGCATAAGATGGGAACAGAAACTGTCAGGGAAAGGCACTGATGAAAAGTGGAACTTTTTCAAGGAACAAATACTGGGTGTCCTTGATAGGTATGTCCCTGTCAGGCAGGGAGGAAATGGCCGAGTGAGGGAACCGTGGTTCACAAAAGAGGTGGAATGTCTTGTGAAAAGAAAGAGGGAAGCTTATGTAGGGATGAGGAAACAAGGTTCAGATGGCTCGATTGAGGGTTACAAGTTAGCAAGGAACGAGCTGAAAAAGGGGCTGAGGAGAGCTAGGAGGGGACATGAGAAGTCCTTGGCGGGTCGGATCAAGGAAAACCCCAAGGCTTTTTACTCTTATGTGAGGAATAAAAGAATGACCAGGGTGAGGTTAGGGCCGGTCAAGGACAGTGGTGGGAACTTGTGTATGGAATCAGTAGAGATAGGCGAGGTGATGAATGAATACTTTTCTTCAATGTTCACCAAGGAGAGGGACCATGTTTTTCAGGAAGAGAAGGTGTTACAGGCTAATAGGCTGGAGGAAATAGATGTTCGGAGGGAGGATGTATTGGCAGTTTTGAATAAACAGAAGGTCGATAAGTCCCCTGGGCCTGATGAAATGTATCCTAGGATTCTTTGGGAGGCGAGGGATGAGATTGCAGAGCCTTTGGCTTTGATCTTTGGGTCCTCGCTGTCCACGGGGATGGTGCCAGAGGACTGGAGAGTGGCAAATGTTGTTCCTCTGTTTAAGAAAGGGAATAGAAATGACCCTGGTAATTATAGACCGGTTAGTCTGACTTCGGTGGTTGGTAAATTGATGGAAAAGGTCCTTAGGGATGGGATTTACGACCATTTAGAAAGATGCGGATTAATCCGGGATAGTCAGCACGGATTTGTGAAGGGCAAATCGTGCCTCACAAATTTGATAGAATTTTTTGAGGAGGTAACTAGGTGTGTTGATGAAGGTAGGGCGGTTGATGTCATATACATGGATTTTAGTAAGGCGTTTGATAAGGTCCCCCATGGTCGGCTTATGATGAAAGTAAGGAGGTGTGGGATAGAGGGAAAGTTGGCCGATTGGATAGGTAACTGGCTGTCTGATCGAAGACAGAGGGTGGTGGTGGATGGAAAATTTTCGGACTGGAGGCAGGTTGCTAGCGGAGTGCCGCAGGGATCGGTGCTTGGTCCTCTGCTCTTTGTGATTTTTATTAATGACTTAGAGGAGGGGGCTGAAGGGTGGATCAGTAAATTTGCTGATGACACCAAGATTGGTGGAGTAGTGGATGAGGTGGAGGGCTGTTGTAGGCTGCAAAGAGACATAGATAGGATGCAAAGCTGGGCTGAAAAATGGCAAATGGAGTTTAACCCTGATAAATGTGAGGTGATTCATTTTGGTAGGACAAATTTAAATGTGGATTACAGGGTCAAAGGTAGGGTTCTGAAGACTGTGGAGGAACAGAGAGATCTTGGGGTCCATATCCACAGATCTCTAAAGGTTGCCACTCAAGTGGATAGAGCTGTGAAGAAGGCATATAGTGTGTTAGCTTTTATTAACAGGGGGTTGGAGTTTAAGAGCCGTGGGGTTATGCTGCAACTGTACAGGACCTTGGTGAGACCGCATTTGGAATATTGCGTGCAGTTCTGGTCACCTCACTATAAGAAGGATGTGGAAGCGCTGGAAAGAGTGCAGAGGAGATTTACCAGGATGCTGCCTGGTTTGGAGGGTCGGTCTTATGAGGAAAGGTTGAGGGAGCTGGGGCTGTTCTCTTTGGAGCGGAGGAGATTGAGGGGAGATTTAATAGAGGTTTATAAAATGATGAAGGGGATAGATCGAGTGAACGTTCAAAGACTATTTCCTCGGGTGGATGGAGCTATTACAAGGGGGCATAACTATAGGGTTCATGGTGGGAGATATAGGAAGGATGTCAGAGGTAGGTTCTTCACGCAGAGAGTGGTTGGGGTGTGGAATGGACTGCCTGCAGTGATAGTGGAGTCAGACACTTTAGGAACATTTAAGCGGTTATTGGATAGGCACATGGAGCACACCAGGATGGTAGGGAGTGGGATAGCTTGATCTTGGTTTCAGATGAAGGTCGGCACAACATCGTGGGCCGAAGGGCCTGTTCTGTGCTGTACTGTTCTATGTCCTATGTTCTATGTTCTATGGACACAGTAAGAAGTCTCACAACACCAGGTTAAAGTCCAACAGCTTTATATGGAATCATGAGCTTTCGGAGCGCTGATCCTTCATCAGGTGATGTACTTCAAATATACCTATTGGACTTCAAGCTGGTGTTGTGAAAGTTCATACTGTGCTCCACCCCAGTCCATTGCAGCATCTTTACATCACCTCTCCTATGGCCAGAGATCTGAAAATTGTTAGAGTCGCTGCAATCTCCTCCCTTACCTCCACAGGAGCCTGGGGTAGAGCCCATCTGGAGTTGGGGATTTATACAATTTTAGACCCATTAAAAACGTTAATACCTCCTCCGCAGTGTTAAATTGTTGAAGTGAATCACAATGCCTCTCCTTAGTTTCTATAACTAAATCAGCCTTCCCCACAGTGAATACAGATGCAAATCATTCGTTTAAAAACTCACCAATGTCTCCTAGCTCCACACACAAATTACCACATTGGTCCCTAATGGACCCTACTCTTTCCCTGGTCACCTCCATAATATACTGATAAAACACCTTTGGATTTCCTCACAGATGCTGTACAGAGTCGGAAGTTTAGTCTGATGCTCATTGGCCAATTTCCACATTCACACAAAGCCCACACACTGATTGGCTGGAGGACCAGTGTGTTTCCGGTCCTCCAACTTTTCCCATTGGTCAACACCTCAGCATGAATGTCAGGTGGTGGGCATCCTGTCCGCCCCCCGCACATGCGCATCTTCCCGTCTCCCTTGGGCATGTGCAGACCTGGGCCGTGGGGGATGGGGAGATTACTGAGCAGCTTCTCGCTCTGGCCGGAGCTGTCAGCTGGTTGCCTAGGAACCTTCGCTCGAGGAGGAGTACGAGGAGGGGGAACAATGGTGGGGGCGGGACTCCTGTGTCCGTGCACCGGGTATGCGCACTTGGGAGCAGAGTGATTCCTATTGGCTGATTCAGGCAGGGCTCCATAGTGATGTCACAATGCAGCGATTGACCAATGATTTTCAGACTAAAACTTCCTCCTGTCTCCAACATCTGTGAGTAAAACCCTTCCTTTTCTCCCCCTTTCCATTTCTTTTCTCATTCTGGGGAGAACTGGGGACTTGCAGCAAATTAAGGGAAAGGAAGTGAATCAAATCTGTATATTCCACACATATTTAATCCAGTAATATAGACATATATCTGTCTGGCAGCCTGCATGGAGATTTTCAGTGCTTTGTTTCCAGAATAGGGTATGATGTGGAGATGCCAGCATTGGACTGGGGTAAACACAGTAAGACGTCTCACAACATCAAGTTAAAGTCATAGAGTCGTAGAGCTTTACAGCATGGAAACAGGCCCTTTGGTCCAACTTGCCCATGCTGCCCTTTTTTTTAAACCCCCTAAACTAGTCCCAATTGCCCGTACTTGGCCCATATCCCTCTACACCCATCTAACTGGCAGAGCCATCAAGAGTATAGAAACACAGAGGGACCAAGGTGTGCAAATCCACAAATCCTTGAAGGTGGTGCCGTGGTTCCCCGTGGACAGCAAGAAGAGTTCATCAATCAGAACAGAGAGTCTGAGTCTTGATCTTCCAGGCAGCAAGGCTTTATTAGCTAATACATTTCAATAAAGCCGGGATTTCCAGATGAATCCAAAAAACCAGTGCTCTGACAGTCTTTTTTATACACATTTAGCTTCATATTTCATCATTCTTATCTTACAGTCAAGGTTTTTTTGTTGCAGACCCCAAGGCCACTTTTCGTTAGCCACCATGGTTTACTAGACCTACGTTATCTGCCTTCTTTCTGATTGGTCACTAATGAATGTGCTATGATATCATCATGGTTACATCTTGCCTTCTTATCTGAAGTTTATTGTCTAATCAGCCAAGGTTGTTGTTTGTTCAACCATTGTCGGGCATCCTGCTATGCCAAGTCTTTTTTCCCGTTGTCTGACTTTCTCACGTTTATTTAAGAAATTACTTTCAGCTTCTGTGTGTTTGCTTGACTTCTTTCAGCCTTTATGTTCATTTATGTGAGTATCCATGTGTACTGACCTGGTAAGGTATTGTGCACTTAAAAGGGTACAAGTGTGTGCTTAATAAGATATGTGATATATGAGAGCTTCTCAAGTAGTGATTATCTCTTCTATGTTAATTATTATCTCCTACTTGTCCTAATAATTATTCCTTCCAATATATGTTGTCTTAATGATTATTCCTTACATATCCCCTCTTTGAGACATCATTGTCTCACTAAACTATTTCTTGATATATTTTCCCAATATATGTCTTAGTTATGTTTGGTTTCACGAAATGTGGAGGAGCTTAAGTGTAGGATCAATATCCCTTTTTGTTTATTAATAGCCTAATTGCGAACTGCTCCTCCAGATTTCCTTTACCTGATAGTTCATTAAAATACATTTTTGCATTAATACATTTCATACACTTTGTACTAACACATCTCTCCCTCCTTGATTTTGCTTGATCATTTAAGTATTTCCCTCTATGCGTATGGTATCTAGGGTCATATTATCTCCTCTTATTTTCAAACTATTGATAATGGTACATGCTGTCCATTGCCTGTTAATTACACATCGACATAAGCATCCTGCTAATGCTATCCCTACTATTATAAGCAACAGTAACATAAATGATTTAAAAATCCAATCAAACATCCCATTTCCTACCCATCCTAACCATCCAGGTGGGTTATAATCATGGAATTCGTGACCTATCTTTTGGAGTTGGTCTGCTTGTGCCTTGATATGCTTTGCAAGGTTAGTTATATTCTCAGATTTATCTGGTATGTAAGTACAGCATTCTTGTTAAATTATGGCACATGTTCCTCCCTGCGAGGCCAATAGATAGTCCAAAGCCAGTCTATTTTGCAGGGCTACTGTGCGGACTGCCATCAGTTCTGCTGATACTTCTGTCAAGGCTTGCCCTGTTTATCGAGCTTCAGCTGCAGTGATATTAGCCAGTTGTTCCAGGGCTGTGGCCATCAGAATTAACTCGTTTGCCGTTCTTCCTGTCCCATGTAATGGAAAGGCCATCATAAAGAACCAGTCAGTCTTACTGATTGTTCGTTTTGCTCGCGAAGGATAGCTTCGTAGGGAAGGCATGTGGTGCATATAGGGCACTACATATCCCAGATAACAGGAGCCTGTCCAGTTCGCAGGAAGCCAGGGATATGCCTTTGTACCGCATATAAAGTAAGTTCCATTGTAGGCCGTAAAGTTATCAGCCAACGTCATCTAAGGTTGTACAGCTTTTCCTTCCCACACGTTGCTTGATGTGATGTTGCATATTTCAGTCCAGTCTATTTTGAACATACCAGCTGTACTTAAATCTTTCACAGGTGGTTGCCATTCTACAGTTTGCTGACATTTACTTTCTCCAACTCTTGCTCCATCCACATTTTTCTTTAAACAGAAGGATCCTGGTCCATTTGATTTTAGGACCGTCGGTACAGGTGGGAACTGGGAATGGTCGTAGGTCGGTTGGTACCATGTAGCAAACCTGGTCATTCTATACCCAGCTGACTCCCACATTGTCATGTTTCCTCCTTCCCCTGTCTTATTTTGTCTCAATATCCATTCTATAGTTTCTGAAATCTGAAAGGGGAGAGACTGGAGTGGTAGGCCTTCTTGGGAATGGCTTGGGACATGAGTGCAGACCCAACATTTGCTTATGTTCAATCTTTCTGCATACATATATGACATATATAGGTAAGTATTTATATGCGATCTGTCTTCTTCCTGTTCATTTTTACTCTTGCCACCCCTCATACTAAGTACCAGTATTATCCCCATCCATCCTACCCCTACTTTTCCCATGCTATCACAAGGAGGGAGAGTACAATTTATCACAGTTTACACAATTATTTTCCCGCGCTTAGTCGCCGCTACTACTATTTAGTTTATACAGTCTTTCAGCTTCAATTTCAGTGATTTCTCTTGTTTTGTCAGTTCAGTTGATAACTCAGTTTCCTGGATCGAATTCGGTGAACCATGAACTTGAGCGGTAGAGTTTGTGTCAACAGTCCTTGTTCCTGAGGAAGGAAAATACTGATCACTGGTATACAAATCAAATTTCCATCTTCTTTTAACGCATTGAAACAGATCTTCCCCTCTTTTGCAGTCTTTAGTGCTACATTGCAAAACAAGGAGCGTCAGTCTCAATCAAAGTTATCATGAGTCTATTCGGTGGGGGTAATTCAACTTGACCCCATTCCTGGACTTCTTGTTTGGGGATTTGTTCATTCTCTATTCGCACTACCATTTGTCGCATCATTAGTCTGGTAATAAAAGATCTCAAAGCAGGCAGTAAACAACAAAAGATTAGTCCAATTATGATTATTACTACTACTATTATAACCCCTGCCTTTGCAAACCATGCTCCCCATTGTCCGAATACATTATCAAGCCAATTCCAAATATTATGGCCAAATCCAGCATTGTCATGCATTTTTTTCCTTAGATTTTGTAATTTGGTCATAGCTTTAGTGTTCACTGTCTGTGGTTTTGGGATTTTCAATACTGTTTCTATCTGCTGGTGAGCTATTCTTTTTTGTCCAACAGTTATTTCCCTTCCAAGGTATTCTACTTTTCTTTGACAGAACTGTAATTTCTTTCTTGACACTTTATGTCCTCCTTTCGCCAGTTTTTCCAGCAGTTTTAAACTTTCTTCCCTACATTGTTCCTTTGTTTCTGTACACAACAACAAGTCAGCCACATATTGTATCAGTGTTCCTTCTAGTTGTATCCCTGCCAAATCTGCTCTCAACACTTGGTTGAATACATGTGGGGAGTGTTTGAATCCTTGTGGCATTCTATTGTATGTGTACTGTTTTCCCTCGTACTTGAAAGCAAATAAGTACTGACTCGCTTGTGCCAAGGGCACACTGAAAAACGCTGAGCATAAGTCTATTACTGTAAACCATCTGTTTTCAGACGGTATGTTAGTCAATAAGGTGTAGGGGTTAGGGACTTCTACTGGCATATTTTCAACTACTTCATTAACTGCTCTCAGGTCGTGTACTAACCTCCACTTTTCCCCATCTGCCTTTTTAACTGGTAATAAGGGTGTGTTACATTTACTTCGGGTTTCTCTTAACACCCCTGCGTCTACTAATCCTCTGATTGTTTCTCTTATGCCTTTTACTGCTTCTGCCTTGATTGGATATTGTGGTTTATAAGGTCCTTGACATCCTGGCTTCAATTTTACTTCGACTGGGGTAGCTGTTTTAACTTTGCCTACATCTGTGTCCACAATTCCTCAGGGAGAGAATCTAAATCTTTTTCTAACTTTGCTCTCCATTCTTGCTCTACTTCTTTATCTTTTAACTCTATTTTTATCTCTTTTGGCCTTCCAGTCATCCTTGCATTAACAGATATTTTCATCATTTGTCCGTCAGTCGACATCCAAATATTCTCATTGTTTGCTTTAATAAATTCCAGTTCCTGTGCCCTAAACGTCATAAGTCCCAAATCCTTTGGTCTGTAATCAGGATTCACCTTTAGCGTAACATGTGGTTCTGTCTCAGGCACTGAGAACCATTTTCTGACCCATTCATTCTTTCTAATTGTGAGGGCTGCTCCCTCTGGTCCGATTAAAATGCTGTCTGAATTTATTTCCTGTTCTTGTCCTGCCTCTTTATTCCACTTCTCCTGTATCTCTGACTGTTGTATTTTATCAAAAATCATTGTGCTATGTAGTTCAGTTTTTGGCCATTCGGCGTCTGGAATCTGTGCCTCTACAAATGTCCCCCAAATTTCCCATACCTGCTTTTTAATTTGTTCTTCTATGTCCCCTAGCCAATATACATTGGCCCACTCTTCTCCCCTTACCCTAATTACGTACATGCCCGTCAGATTAATTCCTTGAGTTGTACACTCTAATTTTAACCCTAACCCTAAGATTGCATCCCGGCCTAACAAATTCAGTGGTGTTTTATTGCATACTAACACAGGCACATGAGTGGTTTTGTTTCCACCGGTGATAGGCACCGGCATCGTCATTTGAGTCAATACTGCTTTCCCCGAGAACCCCATAGTTTTTACAAACTGACCTGACAATGGTAGGTGTCCTGCATATTTTTCTTGTATGCACGTACAAGTAGCTCCTGTATCTATCATCATGGGGATCTCAACCCCCCCTATTCTAACATTGATTACAGGTTCTTGATTTGCTGTGTCCGTTATTTGTACATACTGGCCTACCATTTCGGGGTTCTCTGGGCCTCCCTATAGGAAACTCTGGTGATTTACTGGCCCCTGACTCATTGGGCAGTCACTGGTTGGCACTTGCATCATTTGCTGACTCATTTGTTGTTGACCTCCTTGTCTATAGCTGTTTTGGGGACAATTCCTTTTTATGTGTCCTGTTTCCCCACATCCCCAGCATACCCCTGGAGGGCCAGGTGGTCCTCCCTGCCTGGGGCCTTGATTATATCCTTGGTTTTGTCCCCTCTGGTTCTGATAGGGTGCTTTTCCCTGTCCCTGTCCTTTTCCGTTCCAATTATTCTGATTTTGAGGTAGATATGTGGTCTGGTAATTTGGATTGTATCCCCCTTGGTTCATGGGCATCGGGAAACCAGAGATGTTATAGGTTATAATAGGCTGACATCCCTCTCCCCCCCTCTCTGGTGTTGGGTTGGGGGTTTCTTCAGTAATCACTTCAGTTATTATGGGTGCCATTTTCTTGGGGGTGGGGTCCTCTTTTGACTTTTGTTTAGCTTTTATTTCTTCTAACTGCACCTGCAGGAGCTTACGGTGTACTTCTTTTAATTGTTTATCTGCATTCTTCTCCTCTTTACGGTGTCTCTCTACTGCGTGGATAACATAGTCCAGAAATTCCCTGTAAGTTTTTGATTCCAGGCCTACTACTTCATCCAATCTGGACTTAGCTGAAGCCGGTAGGCCTTCCAAGATGGCTGCTCGGAACATGGCATTAGTTAGGGGGTCTGTCAGGATGTCTCTTTCCGTGTCCCTTCTCCACCTTTTTAACTGATTTTCAACATATGTTGCAGCATTTTCCTCCTCTCCCAGTGGGTCTCCTTTTAGTGATTTCAGATCTACACGGTTAGGGTACAATCCCCTTAGTGCTCGCCAAATTAGTGGGCGGTATTCATCTATGAGCACTCCATCCACATTTGGATCGAGTGCTGCAGTAGTAATTCCAGCAAGTCTCATGACTTCAGCCATTTGATTCATTCCCAGTACTTTTGTTAGGAGAGCTTTGATATCTCCTAGGGCCATTCTTTTTCCTACCATTCCTGCCTCCAGCTGTCCAATCCACCTCCCAGCCCCATCCATGATATTTGGTAATTCACTAATTAAATTGGGTAGGTCCTGTCCTGCCCACGGAATGTATTGTGTCCTATTTCCTTTTACAACTACGGGGAATGCTTTTGGGTCTTCCCATTCTATTTCTCCAAACTTGGTAGGTGGTCTCCTTCTTCGATTTGACTTTCTTAACTTTCTTAACTTTCTTACCTTTTCTTCGTCCTCTTCACTCAAACTGGTTGAGTCTTTCTCGTCCAACTCTTCACATATAAGTTTCATCGGGGGTACCCATTGTATCCCTGTCTTGCTTCCTTTTCTTCCTGCACTTCCCTTGCTATATTTACATTTTTCATCCCATTCTTCCTTACCCTCCTCCTCTTCACACCTTGCCTCACTGTCCACTGCCTCCTCACTTTTTTTACTCTGTTCTTCCTCCATTTTTCTATTTGCTCATTTTAACACCCTTACCCGCACTTGGAGTACTGTGTGCAGTTCTGGTCCCCACATTACAGGAAGGATGTGGAGGCTTTGGAGAGGGTGCAGAGGAGGTTTACCAGGATGTTGCCTGGTATGGAGGGGAGATCCTATGAGGAGAGGCTGAGGGATTTGGGATTGTTTTCGCTGGAAAGGCGGCGGCTAAGAGGGGATCTTATTGAAACATATAAGATGATTAGAGGTTTAGATAGGGTGGATAGTGATAGCCTTTTTCCTCTGATGGAGAAATCCAGCACGAGGGGGCATGGCTTTAAATTGAGGGGGGGTAGTTATAGAACCGATGTCAGGGGTAGGTTCTTTACCCAGAGGGTGGTGAGGGATTGGAATGCCTTGCCAGCATCAGTAGTAAATGCGCCTAGTTTGGGGGCGTTTAAGAGATCCGTAGATAGGTTCATGGACGAAAAGAAATTGGTTTAGGTTGGAGGGTCACAGTTTTTTTTTAACTGGTCGGTGCAACATCGTGGGCCGAAGGGCCTGTTCTGCGCTGTAATGTTCTATGTTCTATGTTCTATGTTCTACCCGAACCAACTCTTCCTCTAACTCTTGCCTCATACGGCGTATGTTATCCAGTTCTCCTTCCACTTTAGCACCTTCTTCTTCCCTTTTTACCTTTCTTTCCACCTCCTGCTTTGCCCATTGTTCGCGGGTCATGTCCCTTTCTTCATATTCCCCCTCAAAATTCACTGTCCCCTTTATTACCGAATACAGCCCAGCAAAATCTTGGTTTTCCTTATAAGGGGGCGGGGCTATATTTGGGTCTTTCAATTTTTCCTTTTCCTGAATCTGAACTGGCATTTGCATTTTCCATATGCGCTTTTTCTCTTTTCCTTCCTTTTCAAATAATGTTAGTATCTCCAATTCTTTTCTTCTTTTCTGATTTCTCTTTTGTGATTTATCCCTTAGTTTATAGTTCTTTACCAGTCCTTTCTGATCCTCACATCTTTCTGTACACCAGGTGCCTCCCTCTGGCCACTGTGTGTTTAATTTACTTGTTCTTTTGGTCCATTTTTGGGAGATATGGGCTATGTCTCCTTTCAGGGCCGGGTATTATAGAATCATAGAATCATAGAAACCCTACAGTGCAGAAGGAGGCCATTCGGCCCATCGAGTCTGCACCGACCACAATCCCACCCAGGTCCTACCCCCACATATTTACCCGCTAATCCCTCTAACCTACGCATCTCAGGGGCAATTTTAACCTGGCCAATCAACCTAACCCGCACATCTTTGGACTGTGGGAGGAAACCGGAGCACCCGGAGGAAACCCACGCAAACACGAGGAGAATGTGCAAACTCCACACAGACAGTGACCCGAGCCGGGAATCGAACCCGGGACCCTGGAGCTGTGAAGCATCAGTGCTAACCACTGTGCTACCGTGCTGCCCCCCATTTCTCTCAGGGGTACTTTTCTCCCAGAATTTCCACCGGTGTCTTAATTTGATATGGCATGTTCTGTTTCTTTGCACTGCCTTGCGGCTTAATATTTTCTGATATGTTGGTATTTGGCACTATTGTTATTTTTATGCGATATACTGTTTTCCCTTTTTCTGTCCTTGGACTATCTTCCCACTGCACTTCCCTGACTGACACCTGTATTTCCAACCGAGGTCTCAGTATTTGCTTCCCTGTTCTTCCCTCTCCTGGTGATAATCCTTTTTCTTCTGCTAGTGGATAATATGCCTCCACTTGCTCACTGATTTCCAACAGAGCCTTACTTGGTCTGATTTCTTCTATCAATTCTATCAATGTTTCTTCTACTGCTTCACTCGTCCAATTTTTGTATATTATTTCGTCCCAATTTACGTATGGCCACTCCTTATTCACTTCCTCCAAATTAACTACTTCAGTTATTCTTCTTAGCAGGGCATTTCTCTCACCCTCATACCACTCCCTAAAACCTCCTCCAACTATTTTTACTAGATCTTCTCTAAAAAAATGTGTTAACACCACTACTTAAGAAATCTATTACTGCAATATTCCTACGTGATTCATCACTGTCGTGATCCTGCTTTACACTCCACATTTACCAACAGCTGCTTACACCGCTATTCCAGATCAACCTTTTCAGGCTTCTCCTTGTAGCCCCTTTACTTTATTTCACTACCTATCCCCTCTCTTCTTCCGGCGATCAACGTGGGTCCTTAATTACTATATCAGGTAGGAGACCAATGTCTCCTAGATCTCTCCTTCCTCTCGGCTGACGTCTCTCTCTCCGAGGTCCTGGGTAGGTTTGGACTGGCAGGCTTGCCTACACTTATTAGGGATATTAGGCAGGGATTTATGGAGTTGGGGTGGAAACTAAAGGCCAAGACTGACAGAGTGGTTATCTCTGGACTCTTGCCTGTACCACGGGATAGTTTTAGAGAGGAATAGGGAGAGGGAAGGTTTGAATTCATGGCTGAGGGGATGGTGCAGGAGGGAGGGGTTCAGGTACTTAAGCAATTGGGGCTCGTACTGGGGAAGGTGTGACCTCTATGAGAAGGATGGTCTACACCTTAATCAGAAGGGGACCAATATCCTGGGGGGTAAATTTGCTAAGGCCATGCAGGGAGGTTTAAACTGATTCGGGGGGGGGGAGGGATCCTGAGTAGTGGGGCTGAAAGTGAGGGATGCATGGATGGGGACTGCAATGCACGGCATTGCAGAGGTGGGGTGGAGCAGGGTTTGAAATGTGTATACTTCAATGCCAGGAGTATTCGCAATAAAGTGGGTGAACTTGCAGCGTGGATCAGTACCTGGGACTTCGATGTTGTGGCTATTTCAGAGACATGGATAGAGCAGGGGCAGGAATGGATGCTGCAGGTCCCGGGGTTCAAATGTTTTAGTCGAAGTAGGGAAGGAGGTAGAAGAGGGGGAGGGGTAGCATTATTGGTCAGAGATTGTATCACAGTGTCAGAGAGGAGGTTTGATGAGGACTTATCTGTTGAGGTAGTATGGGCGGAGATTAGAAATAGGAGAGGAGAGGTCACCCTGTTGGGAGTCTTTTATAGACCTCCTAAAAGTTCTAGAGAGGTTGAGGAAAGGATTGCGGAGTCAATCCTGCTTAGGAGTGAAAGTAATAGGGCAATTGTTATGGGGGATTTTAACTTGACTAATATTGACTGGAATTGTTATAGCTCTAGCTCGTTAGAGGGGTCAGTTTTTGTTCAAAGCGTGCAGGAAGGTTTTTTGACTCAGTATGTAGACAGGCCAACTAGAGGTGAGGCTATATTGGATCTGGTGCTGGGAAATGAGCCAGACCAGGTGCTAGACTTGGAAGTTGGTGTGCATTTTGGTGATAGTGACCACAATTCGGTTACGTTCACCTTAGTGATGGAAAGGGATAGGCATGAACCTCGGGCCAATGGTTTTAGCTGGGGGAAGGGTAATTATGAGGCTATTAGGAGAGAATTAGGAAACATAGGTTGGACTAGGAGATTACAGGGACTGGGAACGTCCGACATGTGGAGTTTTTTCAAGGAGCAGCTACTGCGAGTCTGTGATAGGTATGTCCCTGTCAGGCAAGGAGGAATTGGTAGGGCTAGGGAACCGTGGTGCACCAAAAAAGTTTCGTTGTTGGTTAAAAAGAAAAAGGAGGCTTATGTTCGGATGAGACGTGAGCACTCGGGTAGTGCACTAGAAAGCTTTAGATTGGCTAAGAGGGAGTTGAAGAGCGAGCTTAGAAGGGCTAAAAGGGGACATGAGAAGACTTTGGCGGATAGGGTTAAAGAGAATCCTAAGGCGTTCTATAGGTATGTCAAGAACAGAAGGTTGGTTAGGGCAAGTTTAGGGCCAGTTATAGATGGCAGAGGGAAGTTATGTGTGGAACCGGAGGAGATTGGTGAAGCATTGAACCAATATTTCTCTTCGGTGTTCACGCAAGGGGACATGAATATAGCTGAGGAGGACACTGGGTTGCAAGGGAGTAGAATAGACAGTATTACAGTTGATAAGGAGGATGTGCAGGATATTCTGGAGGGTCTGAAAATAGATAAATCCCCTGGTCCGGATGGGATTTATCCAAGGATTCTCTGGGAGGCAAGAGAAGTGATTGCAGAGCCTCTGGCTCTGATCTTCAGGTCGTCGTTGGCCTCTGGTATAGTACCAGAAGATTGGAGGTTAGCGAATGTTGTCCCATTGTTTAAGAAGGGGAACAGAGACTTCCCCGGGAATTATAGACCGGTGAGTCTCACTTCTGTTGTCGGCAAGATGTTGGAAAAAATTATAAGGGATAGGATTTATAGTTATTTGGAGAGTAATGAATTGATAGGTGATAGTCAGCATGGTTTTGTGGCAGGTAGGTCGTGCCTTACTAACCTTATTGAGTTTTTGAGAAAGTGACCAAGGAGGTGGATGGGGGCAAGGCAGTGGACGTGGTATATATGGATTTTAGTAAGGCGTTTGATAAGGTTCACCATGGTAGGCTTCTGCAGAAAATGCAGATGTATGGGATTGGGGGTGATCTAGGAAATTGGATCAGGAATTGGCTAGCGGATAGGAAACAGAGGGTGGTGGTTGATAGTAAATATTCATCATGGAGTGCGGTTACAAGTGGTGTACCTCAGGGATCTGTTTTGGGGCCACTGCTGTTTGTAATATTTATTAATGATCTGGATGAGGGTATAGTTGGGTGGATTAGCAAATTTGCTGATGACACCAAAGTCGGTGGTGTGGTAGACAGTGAGGAAGGGTGTCGTAGTTTGCAGGAAGACTTAGACAGGTTGCAAAGTTGGGCCGAGAGGTGGCGGATGGAGTTTAATGCGGAGAAGTGTGAGGTAATTCACTTTGGTAGGAATAACAGATGTGTTGAGTATAGGGCTAACGGGAGGACTTTGAATAGTGTGGAGGAGCAGAGGGATCTAGGTGTATGTGTGCATAGATCCCTGAAAGTTGGGAATCAAGTAGATAAGGTTGTTAAGAAGGCATATGGTGTCTTGGCGTTTATTGGTAGGGGGATTGAATTTAGGAGTCGTAGCGTTATGTTGCAACTGTACACAACTCTGGTGCGGCCGCACTTGGAGTACTGTGTGCAGTTCTGGTCCCCACATTACAGGAAGGATGTGGAGGCTTTGGAGAGGGTGCAGAGGAGGTTTACCAGGATGTTGCCTGGTATGGAGGGGAGATCCTATGAGGAGAGGCTGAGGGATTTGGGATTGTTTTCGCTGGAAAGGCGGCGGCTAAGAGGGGATCTTATTGAAACATATAAGATGATTAGAGGTTTAGATAGGGTGGATAGTGATAGCCTTTTTCCTCTGATGGAGAAATCCAGCACGAGGGGGCATGGCTTTAAATTGAGGGGGGGTAGTTATAGAACCGATGTCAGGGGTAGGTTCTTTACCCAGAGGGTGGTGAGGGATTGGAATGCCCTGCCAGCATCAGTAGTAAATGCGCCTAGTTTGGGGGCGTTTAAGAGATCCGTAGATAGGTTCATGGACGAAAAGAAATTGGTTTAGGTTGGAGGGTCACAGTTTTTTTTTTTAACTGGTCGGTGCAACATCGTGGGCCGAAGGGCCTGTTCTGCGCTGTAATGTTCTATGTTCTATGTTCTATGTTCTACACTTACTCTCCTTGGGCAAGTCGTAACCTGGAAGCCCGCTCCAAACCGCTCGACTAACCTAATTGCATCAATTAGCGTTCGGTTTTTGTAGCGTCTCACTTTTTACCCATTCGTGGACAATACAGTACATAAAACTAAAGCGTGCTTTTTACATGCAAAATTTACCCTTCCGATCAGACTCAGTCTCTCAATATTTTACACAATTTTAACTTTACCAATGCAGGTTATCTTTTGGGCAGGTGAGATCCAGGACCAGTGGAGAACCGGGTGCGCCAGGCCTCGAAAACCCCTTTCTGACAACAAGGATTTACATGCATGCAAGTCTGCTTACCTTGTTGACAGAAGGCCGGCTGGGGACTTCTCGGTTCCGGTCGGACCACCGTCTCCCTCGATCCCTCCGGGGTTGAGTCACCGGACGACCTCAACTCTGCCCTGCTCACAAGCGCCAGATTTGCCGTGGTTCCCCGTGGACAGCAAGAAGAGTTCATCAATCAGAATGGAGAGTCTGAGTCTTGATCTTCCAGGCAGCAAGGCTTTATTAGCTAATACATTTCAATAAAGCCGGGATTTCCAGATGAATCCAAAAAACCAGTGCTCTGACAGTCTTTTTTATACACATTTAGCTTCATATTTCATCATTCTTATCTTACAGTCAAGGTTTTTTTGTTGCAGACCCCAAGGCCACTTTTCGTTAGCCACCATGGTTTACTAGACCTACGTTATCTGCCTTCTTTCTGATTGGTCACTAATGAATGTGCTATGATATCATCATGGTTACATCTTGCCTTCTTATCTGAAGTTTATTGTCTAATCAGCCAAGGTTGTTGTTTGTTCAACCATTGTCGGGCATCCTGCTATGCCAAGTCTTTTTTCCCGTTGTCTGACTTTCTCACGTTTATTTAAGAAATTACTTTCAGCTTCTGTGTGTTTGCTTGACTTCTTTCAGCCTTTATGTTCATTTATGTGAGTATCCATGTGTACTGACCTGGTAAGGTATTGTGCACTTAAAAGGGTACAGGTATGTGATATATGATATATATGTGTGCATAGATCCCTGAAAGTTGGGAATCAAGTAGATAAGGTTGTTAAGAAGGCATATGGTGTCTTGGCGTTTATTGGTAGGGGGATTGAATTTAGGAGTCGTAGCGTTATGTTGCAACTGTACACAACTCTGGTGCGGCCGCACTTGGAGTACTGTGTGCAGTTCTGGTCCCCACATTACAGGAAGGATGTGGAGGCTTTGGAGAGGGTGCAGAGGAGGTTTACCAGGATGTTGCCTGGTATGGAGGGGAGATCCTATGAGGAGAGGCTGAGGGATTTGGGATTGTTTTCGCTGGAAAGGCGGCGGCTAAGAGGGGATCTTATTGAAACATATAAGATGATTAGAGGTTTAGATAGGGTGGATAGTGATAGCCTTTTTCCTCTGATGGAGAAATCCAGCACGAGGGGGCATGGCTTTAAATTGAGGGGGGGTAGTTATAGAACCGATGTCAGGGGTAGGTTCTTTACCCAGAGGGTGGTGAGGGATTGGAATGCCCTGCCAGCATCAGTAGTAAATGCGCCTAGTTTGGGGGCGTTTAAGAGATCCGTAGATAGGTTCATGGACGAAAAGAAATTGGTTTAGGTTGGAGGGTCACAGTTTTTTTTTTAACTGGTCGGTGCAACATCGTGGGCCGAAGGGCCTGTTCTGCGCTGTAATGTTCTATATTCTATGTTCTATGTTCTATGAGAGCTTCTCAAGTAGTGATTATCTCTTCTATGTTAATTATTATCTCCTACTTGTCCTAATAATTATTCCTTCCAATATATGTTGTCTTAATGATTATTCCTTACTGTGGCAGCCCAGGTGGAGAAGGTGGTGAAGAAGGCATATGGTATGCTTGTCTTTATAGGACGGGGTATAGAGTATAAAAGCTGGAGTCTGATGATACAGCTGTATAGAACGCTGGTTAGGCCACATTTGGAATACTGCATCCAGTTCTGGTCGCCGCACTACCAGAAGGACGTGGAGGCTTTAGAGAGAGTGCAGAAAAGGTTTACTGGTATGGAGGGTCTTCGCTATGAGGAAAGATTGGGTAAACTGGGCATGTTCTCCCTGGAAAGATGGAGAATGAGGGGAGACCTAATAGAGGTGTCTGGGAGGCCAGAGAGGAGATTGCAGAGCCTTTGGCTTTGATCTTTGTGTCGTCATTGTCTACAGGAACAGTGATGTGGAGATACCGGCATTGGACTGGGGTGAACACAGTAAGAAGTTTAACAACACCAGGTAAAAGTTCAACAGGTTTATTTGGTAGCAAATACCATAAGCTTTTGGAGCGCTGCTCCTTCGTCAGATGGAGTGGAAATGTGCTCTCAAACAGTGCACAGAGACACAAAATCAAGTTACAGAATACTGATTAGAATGCGAATCCCTACAGCCAACCAGGTCTTAAAGATACAGACAATGTGAGTGGAGGGAGCATTAAACACAGGTTAAAGAGATGTGTATTGTCTCCAGACAGGACAGCTAGTGAGATTCTGCAAGTCCAGGGGCAAGCTGTGGGGGTTACTGATAATGTGACATAAACCCAACATCCCGGTGCGGAACTTGGCTTTCAGTTTCTGCTCAGCGACTCTGCGTTGTTGTATGTTGTGAAGGCCGCCTTGGAGAATGCTTACCTGAAGATCCAAGGCTGAATGCCCGTGACTGCTGAAGTGCTCCCCCACAGGAAGACAACAGTCTTGGAAGTTTAACAACACCAGGTTAAAGTCCAACAGGTTTATTTGGTAGCAAGACTTTTCCAAGACTGTCTCTTCCTTTTCCATCAATTTACCAACCACCGAAGTAAGACTAACCGGTCTATAATTACCAGGGTCATTTCTATTCCCTTTCTTAAACAGAGGAACAACATTCGCCACTCTCCAGTCCTCTGGCACCATCCCCGTGGACAGCGAAGACCCAAAGATCAAAGCCAAAGGCTCTGCAATCTCATCCCTTGCCTCCCAAAGAATCCTAGGATATATTTCATCAGGCCCAGGAGACTTATCGGCCTTCAGTTTATTCAAAACTGCCATCTTCCTGTCCAATTATAACATCAACTGAGATTGCACAGGAGTGCACATTTCCATTGAAATAGAGCCACAAAATAGGTGCAGGAGTAGATCATGCACCCTTAGAGCCTGCTCCACCATTCATGTGATTATGGCTGACCATCCAACTCAGTAACTGGTTCCCACTTTCTCCCATATCCTTTGAACCATTTCGCCCTGAGAGCTATATCTAATTCTTTGTTGAAAACATACAATGTTTTGGCCTCAATTGCTTCCTGCAGAAGTGAATTCCATAGTTTACCACTCTGGGTGAAGAAGTTTCTCTTCAATGGCTTACCCCATATTCTTAAACTATCACCCTGGTTCTGGACACCACCAACATCAGGAACATCCTTCTTGCATTTATCCTGCCTAGTCCTGCTGAATTTTATAGGTTTCTATGAGATTCCCCTCCTCATTTTTATAAATGTTCTGCAAAATCTGAACAAGCACATTTATTTTAACCTGGATAATAAATCATGTTTTTCCACCACTCTAAAATAAATACAGAAACAACTGGAAAAGCACAGCAGGTCTGGCAGCATCTGTGGAGAGAGAAACAAGTTAATGTTTCATATCCAATTTAACTCTACTTCAGAACTAAAGAGGCAGAAATGTCATCGGTTTGATGCTGGTGACAGTGGGGGAGGGTCAGATAGAACAAAAGGTAAAGGCAGAGGTAAAGAAACAAAGCATTGGTCCAGAGTAAGTGTTAATGGCAGAATAAAGGACAGCTCTGTCTGGAAGAAAAAAAAACATAAAATAAGATGCAGACTGGCACCTGACAAAAAAAAACAAATCAAAATGGAAAAGAGAGTTCAGGGTGTGAAATTGTTGAACTCAATGTTGAGTCCAGAAGTCTGTAAAGTATCTCATTGGAAGATGTGGAACTCTTCATCCAGCTTGTGGGCTTCTCTGGAACATCCAGCAGGCCGAGCACAGAAATGTGAATGTGAGAGCTAGGTGGTGAATTCTAATGGCAAGCAAGTGGAAGTTCAGGTCATGTTTATGGATTGTAAAGACTTGATTACCTGCAAAGACTCGGATTCATAGAACCATAGAAAATTACAGCTCAGATACAGGCCTTTTGGCCCTTCTTGTCTGTGCTGAACTATTTTTTGCCTAGTCCCACTGACCTGCACTTGGACCATATCCCTCCACACCCCTCTCATCCATGAACCCGTCCAAGTCTTTCTTAAATGTTAAAAGTGTTAAAAGCATTTACCACTTTATCCGGCAGCTCATTCCACACTCCCACCACTCTCTGCGTGAAGAAGCCCCCCCTAATATTCCCTTTAAACTTTTCTCCTTTCACCCTTAACCCATTGTGGTGAACCATTGTTGGTTCCCACCAGGTAGTGCTAAGCCAGGGTCTGGCCAGTACTATGAGTCTGTATATATGTTACTGTTGGGGTTAGGGTTGGGCTGTTCTACATGTTACTGTTGGGGTTAGGGTTGGGCTGTTCTACCTGGAATATAGTTCTTATGGTACATCCCAGTCGGGCTCCGCCTCCTGGGAGAGGTATAAAGGTCACTGCTCTGTCTGGGACCCTTTAGTCTGGGATTGTGTATTATATATGGTAGCTCTATTGTTGTAATCCATAAAAGCCTTTATTTCCTCGAGTACCTCTCGCCTCGTGAGTTATATCGCGCATCAATTTTATTGACTACAATTGAACTCTCTTCGTTGGAAAAAAAAGAAAATGACACAGAGAGCATGGAGCAAATGCTTAAACCCGAACGGCTTACGCTGGACCCACGTGCGGCGGGCGCCTCGAACACCTTCGACCACTGGTTGAAATGTTTTCAGGATTACCTCGAAGCCTCCGCAGCGGTCACCACCGACGCCGACAGACTCCGGGTCCTCCACGCGAGGGTAAGCGACGCTGTATATTTAGCGATCCGTGGGGCCACCGACCACAAAGGGGCCCTCGAGCTTCTTAAGAAGCGCTACATTAAACCGCCGAACGAGATGCATGCTCGATATCTCGTAGCCACTCGATGGCGGCAGCCCGGCGAAATGACGGAACAGTACACGTGTGAGCTCCTACAGCTAGCCAGGGGCTGTAACTGCAAAGCAGTGTCAGCAGACCAGAACATGAACGACCTCGCTCGAGATGCGTTTGTGGCGGGAATCGGATCATCTTATATCCGACTTCGACTGTTGGAGCAAGGTAATCTCGATCTCACTAAGTCCATAGAGCTAGCGGATGCGCTAGAAACGGCCTCCAAAAGTCTGGCGATGTACCCCGATGACCACGTGGAGACAGCGTGGCAGGGGCAGTCACAGACCCCACTTCATCCAGCGGGACCGAAAAGCTGCGTGATGGCGTGCCCACCCTCGGGCCTGACGACGGCAGCAGCTCCAGGCGGCCCGCGGTGTTACTTCTGTGGGGGAGTGAAACACCCTCGGCAGCGATGTCCCGCTAAAGCGGTGTTGTGATCCGCCTGCGGGAAGAAGGGGCATTATTCAAAGGTATGCTGATCCAAACTTCCATCCAGGAACAGCAGTGCGGCGTGTGACTCCCCGGAGCCGGGTTTTTCGTCGTCGGCATCGTCAAGGGTTTCTTCCACGTGCGAGGCCAGGACGTCGCCATTCCAGACGACGGAGTCACAAGAGACGCGCGACGACCAGGGGCTGCTGGTTTTGGCGCCATCGTCCACGTGCGACCTATGGGGGCAGCCATTTTGCTCGGCACCAACCGCGAATGACCAGCAGGGGTCGTCATCATCCATCTCAGCTGCCTGCAGTGGCGCCCACGAACCAATGGTGGCGTCGATCATCCTGGACCAGGCAAAGCCTGACAGACTCGACAAGTCCATGATGGACATACAGGTAAACAAACGCCCGATTTATTGTCTGTTTGACAGCGGGAGCACGGAGAGCATCATTCACCCTGACACCGTGAAGCGGTGCGGTCTCCGGATTCAGCCTGTCAAGCAGACAATTTCGATGGCATCAATGTCCCGGTCTGTCACCGTGCTAGGAAGCTGTGTGGTCAATCTGACGGTGCAGGGCACGGTTTACGAGAACTTCAGGCTCCTTGTGTTACCGCACCTTTGCGCGCCAATACTCCTCGGATTAAATTTCATGGTCCACTTGAAGAGTGTAACCCTACAGTACAGTGGGCCATTCCCTCCGCTTTCAGTGGGTGACTCGCAGCCTCTAAATTGCCCAACGCGCTCCACCTGTAGCCTCTTGACGCTTAAGATTACCACACCCTCCCTATTCCAGAATCTTGTGCCAGGCTGCAAGCCCATCGTGACTACGAGTAGGCGTTACAGCGCTGAGGATCGGATCTTCATTCGATCTGAGGTTCAGCGGCTCCTCAAGGAAGGGATCATACAATCTAGCGCTAGTCCTTGGAGAGCGCAGGTCATGGTGGTCAAGAGTGGGAACAAACTCCGGATGGTCATAGACTATAGTCAGACCATTAACAGATACACGCAGCTGGATGCGTATCCCCTCCCGCGCATATCTGACATGGTCAACCAGATTGCGCAGTACCGGGTGTTCTCCACCATCGACCTAAAGTCTGCTTACCACCAGCTCCCCATTTGCCCAGAGGACCGACAATACACGGCTTTTGAGGCGGATGGTCGCTTGTACCATTTTCTAAGGGTTCCTTTTGGTGTCACGAATGGGGTCTCGGTCTTCCAGCGTGCTATGGACCGAATGGTGGACCATAACGGACTGCGGGCTACCTTCCCGTACCTGGATAACGTCACCATCTGCGGCCATGACAAGCAGAACCACGATACCAACCTTCTTAGATTCCTACGCACTACATCTCGCCTGAATCTGACCTACAACAGGGAGAAGTGTGTATTTCGCACGTGCCGCCTAGCTATCCTCGGATACGTGGTGGAAAACGGGGTAATTGGCCCTGATCCAGACTGTATGCGTCCCCTCCTCGAACTTCCCCTGCCCACTAGTGTAAAAGCACTGAGAAGATGCTTAGGCTTCTTCTCTTACTACGCACAGTGGGTTCCCAATTACGCGGAGAAAGCCCGTCCGCTCATCAAGTCTACCTCTTTTCCCCTAGCACCAGAGGCTCGTATGTCCTTTGAAAAACTAAAAGCCGACATCGCGAAAGCCACGATGCACGCTATCCATGAGTCCATCCCCTTCCAGGTGGAGAGCGATGCATCTGATTTCGCCCTGGCCGCCACACTTAACCAGGCGGGCAGGCCTGTCGCCTTTTTCTCTCACACCCTCCAAGGCTCTGAAATTCGACATTCGGCGGTGGAAAAAGAGGCTCAGGCCATTGTGGAGGCCGTCCGGCATTGGCGCCATTACTTGGCGGGAAAACGGTTCTCCCTGCTCATGGACCAGCAGTCCGTGGCGTTCATGTTCAATAACACCTTACGGGGCAAGATCAAGAACGATAAGATCTTGAGGTGGAGAATCGAACTCTCCACCTATAATTACGACATCATGTATCGTCCAGGGAAATTCAACGAGCCCTCGGATGCCTTGTCGCGTGGAACATGCGCTAGTGTGCAGGAGAATCGATTACAGGCTCTCCACAATGACCTCTGCCATCCGGGGGTCACTCGGCTCTACCACTTCATAAAAACCCGGAATCTACCTTACTCGGTGGAGGATGTCAGGTCCATAACCAGAAGCTGCCAGGTATGCGCGGAATGCAAACCGCAATTTTACCGACCTGACAGGGCACAACTCGTTAAGGCCACTTGTCCCTTCGAAAGACTGAGTGTGGATTTTAAGGGCCCCCTTCCCTCGACAGATCGGAACGTGTACTTCCTCAATGTGGTTGATGAGTACTCACGATTCCCTTTTGTCATTCCCTGTTCTGATATGACCGCTGCCACGGTTATCAAGGCATTTCGTGATCTTTTCACCCTGTTCAGTTACCCCTGTTACATCCACAGCGATAGGGGCTCGTCGTTCATGAGCGATGACTTGAGGCAATACCTGCTCTCATACGGGATTGCCTCTAGTAGAACCACGAGCTACAACCCTAGGGGTAACGGACAGGTTGAACGTGAGAATGCTACAGTCTGGAAGGCTGTCTTACTGACGTTGAAGTCTAAAGGCCTTCCAGTCTCCCGTGGGCAAGAGGTGCTCCCTGATGCGCTCCACTCCATACGCTCACTCCTGTCTACGGCAACCAATGCTACTCCCCATGAGAGACTGTTTTCATTCCTTCGGAAGTCTTCCTCTGGGACCTCATTACCGTCTTGGTTGACGTACTCAGGACCTGTCCTCCTGCGGTGACATGTTAGGACCCGCAAGTCCGACCCTTTGGTTGAGCAGGTCCATCTCCTTCACGCCAACCCTCAGTATGCCTATGTGGCATACCCTGTCGGGCAAGAGGACACGGTCTCGATTCGAGACCTGGCGCCAGCAGGGGGCTTGGAAACCCCTGTCGCTCCCATACCTCCTGTTAGAGACCCCCCAACTATTGTTTCCCCTCCTGACACGGCGCGGGCAGCATCGGGACCATCACTTAACCCTTTTACTCCCGTGTACAGCTTGCCTGAACAAAGAACAAAGAACAATACAGCACAGGAACAGGCCCTTCGGCCCTCCAAGCCCGCACCGCTCCCCGGTCCAGGATTGAATCCTGAATCCAGGATCCCCGCCCAATTTTCCAGCCTATCTACATACCAAAGTGTATGAAAAATGGCAAATGGAATTTAACGCAGACAAGTGTGAGATATTGCACTTTGGAAGGACAAACCAAAGAAGAACGTACAGGGTAAATGGTAGGACTCTGAAGAGTGCAGTTGAACAGAGGGATCTGGGAATACAGGTACAGAATTCCCTAAAAGTGACATCACAGGTGGAGAGGGAGTCCAGGAGATGGTCGCCACTTCAAGGCGTGCCCGAGTTCAGCGGATTGTCACCACCTCGGGGTCTACCGGCCCATGAGACATTGGAGGAGCCGTTGGACACCGCCTTGGGGAGAACGCCACTGCGAGTGCCTACACCGGTGTCATCGCCGGTGTTGAGGAGGTCACAACGACGGTGCGGTTCCCCTGACCGTCTGAACTTATAGACTGATGAACAATTGTTCTGTGTTTTGTACCCCGCCGGCCTTTGTTTACAAAGGAGGGGTGAATGTGGTGAACGATCATTGGTTCCCACCAGGTAGTGCTGAGCCAGGATCTGGCCAGTACTATGAGTCTGTATATATGTTACTGTTGGGGTTAGGGTTGGGCTGTTCTACCTGTAATATAGTTCTTATGGTACATCCCAGTCGGGCTCCGCCTCCTGAGAGAGGTATAAAGGTCACTGCTCTGTCTGGGACCCTTCAGTCTGGGATCGTGTATTATATATGGTAGCTCTATTGTTGTAGTCAATAAAAGCCTTTATTTCCTCGAGTACCTCTAGCCTCGTGAGTTATATCGCTCATCACCCATGCCCTCTGGTTTTTTTCTCCCCTAGCCTCAGCGGAAAAAGCCTGCTTGCATTCACTCTATCTATACCCATCAAAATCTTATACACCTCTATCAAATCTCCCCTCAATCTTCTACGCTCCAGGGAATAAAGTCCCAACCTATTCAATCTCTCTCTGTAACTCAGCTTCTCAAGTCCCGGCAACATCCTTGTGAACCTTCTCTGCACTCTTTCAATTTTAGTTACATCCTTCCTGTAACTAGGTGACCAAAACTGTACACAATACTCCAAATTCGGCCTCACCAATGCCTTATAGAACCTTACCGTAACACTCCAACTTTTATACTCGATACTCCGATTTATAAAGGCCAATGTACCAAAGGCACTCTTTACGACCCTATCCACCTGTGATGTCACTTTTAGGGAATTCTGTACCTGTATTCCCAGATCCCTCTGTTCAACTGCACTCTTCAGAGTCCTACCATTTACCCTGTACGTTCTTCTTTGGTTTGTCCTTCCAAAGTGCAATATCTCACACTTGTCTGCGTTAAATTCCATTTGCCATTTTTCAGCCCATTTTTCTAGTTGGTCCAAATCCCTCTGCAAGCTTTGAAAACCTTCCTCACTGTCCACTACACCTCCAATCTTTGTATCATCAGCAAATTTGCTGATCCAATTTACCACATTATTATCCAGATCACTGATATAGATGACAAACAACAATGGACCCAACACCGATCCCCTGCGGCACACCACTTGTCACAGGCCTCCAATCATTCCAATCATCATCTTGTAATTGAGTTTGTGTCTATATATGCCCTGTTTGTGAACTGAACTCTTCACTCACCTGATGAAGGGGCAATGCTCTGAAAGCTCGTGCTACCAAATAAACTTGTTGGACTTAACCTGGTGTTGTGAGACTTCTTAGTGTGCTTATGGACTAAGCAGAAGTTTTCCACATAAAGGGCAGGTACAGGCTACAGATGAATTAAAGGGAAACCATTTAAGAAATAGGAGCAGGAGTAGGCCATCTAGCCCCTCGAGCCTGCCCCGCCATTCAATAAGATCATGGCTGATCTGACGTGGATCAGTACCACTTACCCGCCTGATCCCCATAACCCTTAATTCCCTTACCGCTCAGGAATCCATCCATCCGCGCTTTAAACATATTCAGCGAGGTAGCCTCCACCACCTCAGTGGGCAGAGAATTCCAGAGATTCACCACCCTCTGGGAGAAGAAGTTCCTCCTCAACTCTGTCTTAAACCGACCCCCCTTTATTTTGAGGCTGTGTCCTCTAGTTTTAACTTCCTTACTAAGTGGAAAGAATCTCTCCGCCTCCACCCTATCCAGCCCCCGCATTATCTTATAAGTCTCCATATAGAAACACAGAGGGACCTAGGTGTGCAAGTCCACAAATCCTTGAAGGTGGCAACACAGGTGGAGAAGGTGGTGAAGAAGGCATATGGTATGCTTGCCTTTATAGGACGGGGTATAGAGTATAAAAGCTGGAGTCTGATGATGCAGCTGTATAGAACGCTGGTTAGGCCGCATTTGGAGTACTGCGTCCAGTTCTGGTCGCCGCACTACCAGAAGGACGTGGAGGCATTGGAGAGAGTGCAGAGAAGGTTTACCAGGATGTTGCCTGGTATGGAGGGTCTTAGCTATGAGGAGAGATTGGGTAGACTGGGGTCGTTCTCCTTGGAAAGACGGAGAATGAGGGGAGATCTAATAGAGGTATACAAGATTATGAAGGGTATAGATAGGGTGAACAGTGGGAAGCTTTTTCCCAGGTCGGAGGTGACGATCACGAGGGGTCACGGGCTCAAGCTGAGAGGGGCGAAGTATAACTCAGACATCAGAGGGACGTTTTTTTACACAGAGGGTGGTTGAGGCCTGGAATGCGCTGCCAAGTAGGGTGGTGGAGGCAGGCACGCTAACATCGTTTAAGACTTACCTGGATAGTCACATGAGCAGCCTGGGAATGGAGGGATACAAACGATTGGTCTAGTTGGACCAAGGAGCGGCACAGGCTTGGAGGGCCGAAGGCCTGTTTCCTGTGCTGTACTGTTCTTTGTTCTTTGTTCTTTATAAGATCCCCCCTCATCCTTCTAAACTCCAACGAGTACAAACCCAATCTCCTCAGCCTCTCCTCATAATCCAAACCCCTCATCTCCGGTATCAACCTGGTGAACCTTCTCTGCACTCCCTCCAATGCCAATATATCCTTCCTCATATAAGGGGACCAATACTGCACACAGTATTCCAGCTGCGGCCTCACCAATGCCCTGTACAGGTGCATCAAGATATCCCTGCTTTTATATTCTATCCCCCTCGCAATATAGGCCAACATCCCATTTGCCTTCTTGATCACCTGTTGTACCTGCAGACTGGGCTTTTGCGTCTCATGCACAAGGACCCCCAGGTCCCTTTGCACGGTAGCATGTTTTAATTTGTTTCCATTGAGATAGTAATCCCATTTGTTATTATTTCCTCCAAAGTGTATTACCTCGCATTTATCAACGTTATACTCCATTTGCCATATCCTCGCCCGCTCACTCAGCCTGTCCAAATCTCTCTGCAGATCTTCTCCGTCCTCCACACGATTCTGAAGAAGAGGCTTGCAGCTCCGAAAGCTTGTGTGGCTTTTGCTACCAAATAAACCTGTTGGACTTTAACCTGGTGTTGTTAAACTTCTTACTCTTATTAGTGACAGTGATTAGATTTATTCAGTATTAAAAAGAGCCAACACATGCTAATGTCTGTGCAGTAACATCAAAGTGCAGCAGCATTCCCATTACACTCTGGATAGAAGCAGCATCTCCATGGAAATGCTTCCCACTCTGCCCCAGATGCCATGGCACCAGTCAATATGTAAAACCTCGACAAATCTCTTTGCACGGGGAACCCCTTCTTATACTTTATTACATCACAAAGTCCATGGAGACTAATTTAACCCAATCATTGCCCAGATAACATTTGAATGGACCAATTACAAAACCTGTCATTCAACCATCTGTACCCACCTAAGCCATGTCAAAATCCCAAACAATTGTCTTCCCACGCTCCATCCCTGCTATAGGCAGTAATCATTCCCATACCGAACAGTGAAAACATAATGGCCTTGACACCCAGGTGTCCCCGAGGATTCAAGGCACTCCTTGTTTTCTGTGTCCTCTGAGAGCTGTTTATCTACCTGTTCCCAGAAAGCAAGTCATCTGCTCTCAGCTCTGCTAGATTTCTGCTGAAGTTTTACACGTTTCAGATCAATAAAACATTTGATCAGTGAAGACCCAAACCACAATGTCCTATTCTGTCACCTGTCAACCATCCTTACAGGGCATAATGACAACAAGAATAAAAACAGGAGAAGTGTAACAATCAGATTCAAAATAAACACACAGTCAATCATAGAATTTAGTATAATATATATTATAAAATATATAATAATGAAGTAGTGGGTCCCGTATGGTCTACACCTTAAGGAGGAGGAGAAACCTGTCCCTGACCCCTCACTCAATTTCACTCCATTATTTTCCAGTTCTGTTCCGCCCCTCTTTGGGTAACATAAACTTGATCTTTTCTTCTGCTGACGGAGCACTGTGAGTTCTAGGTTACTAGTACATAAGGACAGATGCTTCAAGCAACAGATCAAGCATGGATGTAAAAGATTCTCCAGTTCTCTCTTTACACCAGTCCAACTTGTGACAGTTTTTAACTCAGCATTATTTCTCCCAAACCCTTAATTATCCCAATCCATGCTACCCATTTTACTTTAACTTTCCTCACTTTGTGAGCATGTGCAGTGTGTTTAATTGGATCCTGATTGTTTTGAACTCAGTTTCTCTCTGGAGTGTGTGTCAATGCCTTGATGATGTCACAATGTTGTCTCAATCCCCTGGCCACATTAACCATTTCATCTCCTGCTGTGTCTCAAGTAGCTGTGTGTGTTTGGGACCCGCTCTTCACTCCATCTCACCATGAATTTAGGCTTGTTATTTTTCACGTGTAACAAATGACATCTACACACTCACTCCGGTATCCCACAATTATGTCACACATTCTTAACTCTCAGATGTGCTGGTGAAAGATCAAAGTGAGTGTCTGCCTTTCTTATCTCCCCCTGTTATGGTGCTGATATTTCATGTAGTGGCCGGGATTTCAAATGTGGATTTCTTTAAAACAGAGTTCAAGGACAAGAATGTAAATATCTCCAAGAGAAAGTGATCAACTAATTCATCCCATCGACACATTCCAGGTTTTCACTGGAATGTAGGTGGATGCCAGATTGATATATTCCATTCAACCACACCAAATGGGAGGTATTCCAATTCCTTAATTGTCCAGGTCAATATATTCACAATATCTTTAAAACAGAAACTAAACATTTAATTTCAGGTATTAACATATTCTGTTAGTTTATTGCCGATGTCAGGTTGGGGATGTTCTCCTTGAAAAGAGGGAGGTCATGCCTCACTAACCTGGTGGAGTTTTTTGAAGAAGTGACCAGAATGGTTGACGAGGGAAGGGCTGTGGATGTCGTCTATATGGACTTTAGTAAAGCGTTTGACAAAGTCCCTCATGGTAGGCTGGTGAAAAAGGTTGGATCTCATGGGATAAAGGGGGACGTGGCTAGATGGGTGGAGAACTGGCTTGGTCACAGAAGACAGAGGGTGGTAGTGGAAGGGTCTTTTTCCGGCTGGAGGCCTGTGACTCGAGGTGTTCCGCAGGGCTCTGTATTGGACCTCTGCTGTTTGTGATTTATATAAACGATCTGGGAGAAGGTGTAACTGGGGTGATCAGTACGTTTGCGGACGACACAAAAATGGCTGGACTTGCAGATAGTGAGGAACATTGTCAGAGGCTACAGAAGGATATAGATAGGCTGGAAATTTGGGCAAAAAAATGGCAGAAGGAGTTCAATCCTGATAAATGCGAAGTGATGCATTTTGGTAGAAATAATGTAGGGAGGAGCTATACGATAAATGGCAGAACCATAAAGGGTGTAGATACGCAGAGGGACCTGGGTGTGCAAGTCCACAGATCCTTGAAGGTGATGTCACAGGTGGAGAAGGTGGTGAAGAAGGCATATGGCATGCTTGCCTTTATAGGACGGGGCATAGAGTATAAAAGTTGGGGTCTGATGTTGCAGATGTATAGAACGTTGGTTCGGCCGCATCTGGAATACTGCGTCCAGTTCTGGTCGCCACTACCGGAAGGACGTGGAGGCTTTGGAGAGAGTACAGAGGAGGTTTACCAGGATGTTGCCTGGTATGGAGGTGCTTAGTTATGAAGAGAGATTGGGTAAACTGGGGTTGTTCTCCCTGGAAAGACGGAGGATGAGGGGAGACTTAATAGAGGTGTATAAAATTATGAAAGGCATAGATAGGGTGAATGGTGGGAAGCTTTTCCCCAGGTCGGTGGTGACGTTCACGAGGGGTCATAGGTTCAAGGTGAGGCGGGGGGAGGTTTAACACGGATATCAGAAGGACATATTTCACACAGAGGGTGGTGGGGGCCTGGAATGCGCTGCCAGGCAAGGTGGTGGAGGCGGACACACTGGGAATGTTTAAGACTTATCTAGATAGCCATATGAACGGAGTGGGAATGGAGGGATACAAAAGAATGGTCTAGTTGGACCAGGGAGCGGCACGGGCTTGGAGGGCCGAAGGGCCTGTTCCTGTGCCGTATTGTTCTTTGAAACAAAGGAGGTTGCGGGGAGATTTGATAGAGGTGGACAAGATACTAACTGATGCGCGATATATCACACGGGAGGCAGGATGTACTCGGGAAATAAAGGCTTTTATTGCCAACAATAACAGAGCTACTATATACAATATACAATCCCAGACTAAAGGGTCACCAGGCAGAGCAGTGACCTTTATACCTCTCCCAGGAGGCGGAGCCAACTGCTGTGTACCATAGGACTATATTAACAGGTAGAACAGCCCAACCCTAACCCCAACAGTAACATATCTACAGACTCATAGTACTGGCCAAACCATGGCTCAGCACTACCTGGTGGGAACCAACAATGGTTCACCACACTAACAGAATTAGATAAGGTAGACAAAGAAAAGTTCTCATTAGCTGATGGGACAAGGACGAGGGGGACACAGACTTTAGGTTCAGGTCAGAGATGCAGGGGATCATAGAAATCATAGAAACCCTACAGTACAGAAAGAGGCCATTCGGCCCATCAAGTCTGCACTGACCACAATCCCACCCAGGCCCTACCCCCATATCCCTACATATTTACCCACTAATCCCTCTAACCTACACATCTCAGGATACTAAGGGGCAATTTTTAACCTGGCCAATCAACCTAACCCACACATCTTTGGACTGTGGGAGGAAACTGGAGCACCCAGAGGAAATGAGGTCGATGACAGTGTTGGAGATAATGGCATGATGTTCAGTGATGTGATCATGGTCCAGAGTAGGAAGAAGTATCTGAGAGTTGGCGCTCAGCCTCTGCGAGGTAGACGTCAGTATGCCAGATGACAACACTGCCCCCTTTGTCGGCAGGTTTGATGACAGGGTTGGATCTGAGGGAGCAAAGAGTAGAAAGTTCGGAAGGAGAGAGGTTGAAATGGTGAGGGGGCCAGAAAAATTGAGACGGCCAATGTTCCGTTGACAGTTCCCAACGAAAAGGTCGAAGGCAGATAATTATCCTGATAGGGGTGTCCAATTGGAGGCAAAATGTTGGAGGCACGTGAAAGAATCTGTAGAATAGGGCGAGGACCCTTGCCCAACGAAGTGAGCAGAGACGAAGGCGACGGAAGAA
Organism: Mustelus asterias; assembly: GCF_964213995.1. Taxonomy (NCBI): domain Eukaryota; kingdom Metazoa; phylum Chordata; class Chondrichthyes; order Carcharhiniformes; family Triakidae; genus Mustelus; species Mustelus asterias. The sequence goes on from NW_027590129.1 coordinate 1,409,410, forward strand.
GAGTCCAACATCAGGTCGAGCTCGGATTTCATTGAGGTGGGGACATTAGGTATGAAGCTGAGTCCTTTGCTCAGTCAGCACGCTCAGCCTCAGAGAGGGGAAGGTCGGAGGGTATGGTGAAGACACGGCAACGACTGGGGCTAGAAGAGATGGAATTTGAGTGATTGGAACTGGTGGAGGGCCTGGGATGGGCAGTGGTGTTGATGAGTTGAAGCTTGTGTTCCTTACAACAGCAAGAATCAAGAAAAGTTTTTGTTAAGACATCGAATGATGCAGAGGGTGAAATGAAACTGAGGATGGGGCACCTTTGAGAGAGAGTAAGACAGTATTGCTGGAGAGAAATATTGAGTGTCTTCATGTCGTGATGCATGGCGCTGGTGCGGCTTTCAGGATGCGGCGAGAACAGCAGTTCAAAGAATGTTGTATATCCTGGAGGTACCTGTAATCCTGGAGGTTACATGTGTGGTGGAGTTTGAGTTGAAATCCATGTCAGGTATGTCAGAGACGAAGACAGTAACTAAGGAAGGAAATGTGGCTGTGGAAGCCAGTCTTGGTAAATACTTTGTCCAACGCTGAGAGAAATGGAAAGCAGAGAAGGCGGAGGTGGGGGAGAGAGACATACGGAAATCCTGTTGGAGAGAAGAGCAGTACTTCTTCAGTGTAGGCATTCCTGGGAGGTAAGTGGCAGTGAGTTAAATACTGTATAAAAGGAAATTACTGCGGATGCTGGAATCTGAAACCAAAAGAGAAAAGGCTGGAAAATCTCAGCAGGTCTGGCAGCACCTGTAAGGAGAGAAAGAGCTGATGCTTCAAGGACAAAGGGTCATCTAAAGAATGGAGGGCGAGTGTGTGGGATGGAGATTTACAGTTTTTGGGGAATGAGACAGGAAAGAATGTTCCATAGACACTAAATAGAATGTAGAATTATCTGTTCTGAATTTCTACCTTGTACTGACAGTGATGACACTTGTAAACTCGTTTTACAGGATATTAAAAGAGGAATCACTGGCTGAAATCTCAAATGCCATGTCTAGATCTGACAGGGCTACACTTCTTGGGACCTGAATAGCCTTTGAGTCTAAAAGGAGAAATGGTTGTCCGGGGCGGGGGGGATTGTGAGGAGGAATATTTTTATACAGTGAGTGGTAATGACCTGGAACTCACCTCCAGTCCGTGAGGGAGCTGTAAATTAAATCGACAAAGCGTTTCAAAAGGAAAATAAGTTTAAGTTTATTTATTATTGTCACAAGTAGGCTTACATTAACACAGCATTGAAGTTACTGTGAAAATCATTTGGCGAAACTGAACTTGCAGAGGTTTAGGAATAGAATGGGATTTTGGGACTGACTGGTTTGCTCTCAGAGCATCAGGAAATGGATGCACAGCTGAATCCAAACCTTATAATCATTTGTGAACTCATTGGTGTGTCTGCAGGTTGACTAATGGAGTGAATCCTTTCCCACACTGAGAGCAGGTGAATGGCCTCCCCCCCAGTGTGAACTCTCTGCTGTGTAAGCAGGCTAAATGACTGAGTGAATCCCTTCCAGTGCAAAGGAATGTCCTCTCTCCAGTATGGACTTGCTGGTGTTTGAGCAAAGTAGATGAATCTCTGAATCCCTTCCCTCACTGAGAGCAGATGCACGGTTCCTCCTCACAGTGAACTCACTGGTGCTTGTGCAGGGTGGATGATTGTGTGAATCCTTTCCCACACATAGAGCAGGTGAAAAGCCTCTCCCAGTGTGAACTCGCTGGTATCAGCAGCTTTGAGAACTGAGTGAATGCCTTCCCACAATCAGAACAGATGAATGGCTTCTCCCCAGTGTGAACTGGCTGGTGCGTCAGCAAGCAGGATAACTGAGTGAATCCTTTTCCACACTGAGGACAGGTGAAGGGCCCCTCACCCAGTGGGGCAGCACGGTAGCACAGTGGTTCGCACTGCTCCTTCACAGCTCCAGGGACCTGGGTTCAATTCCCGGCTCGGGTCACTGTCTGTGTGGAGTTTGCACATTCTCCCCGTGTCTGCGTGGGTTTCTTCCGGGTGCTCCGGTTTCCTCCCACAGTCCAAAGATGTGCGGGTTAGGTTGATTGGCCAGGTTAAAATTACCCGTTAGTGTCCTGGGATGCATAGATTAGAGGGATTAGCGGGTAAAATATGTAAGGATATGGGGGTAGGGCCTGGGTGGGATTGTGGTCTGTACAGACTCGATGGGCCGAATGGCCTCTTTCTGTGCTGTAGGGTTTCTATGATTCTTCTATGAATCCACTGATTGGATAAATTAGTGAATCCATTCCCACACTGGGAGCAGGTGAATGACCCCTCCCCAGTGTCAACTCACTGATGCGTCTGCAAATGGGATAACCAAGTGAATGCCTTCCCACATTCAGAGTAGGTGCATGGTCTCTCCCCATTTGTGAGTCTGCAGGTTGGATGACCGACTACGTCCTTTCCCACACACACACAGCAGGCAAATAACCTCTCCCCAGTGTGAACTTGCTGATGTCTCAAGCAGGTTGGCTGAATGGCTGAATGCCTTTCCACATTATACGAGTGAACAGCTACTCCCTAGTGTGAAACTCCGATGAGATTCCAGCTCAGATGGGGCTTTGAATCTCCTCACAAAGTCTCCATATTTCTATGGTTTCTCCATGGTGCGAGTGGCCTTTTACCTCTCCAGGTTAAACAGTCAGTTAAATCCCACACAGAACACAGTTACAATCTCTCCCGATGGCGAATGGTGCAATATTTTTTCAGGCTGTGTAACTGGTCTTTCTGCAGTCTGCGCACTGGGCCATTCTCACTTGTCTGTGTGCATCTTTTGAGTCACACTGAAGTTTAAAAACTTTTGAAGCAAACAGGACAAATGTTTTGTCTGCTAGGTTAAAATGGCCGATTACATTCCAGTCCCAATTAATCAACTGATGCTGACTGAATCATAGAAATCATAGAAATCATAGAAACCCTACAGTACAGAAAGAGGCCATTCGGCCCATCGAGTCTGCACCGACCACAATCCCACCCAGGCCCTACACCCATATCCCTATATTTCCCACTAATCCCTCTAACCTACACATCTCAGGACACTAAGGGCAATTTTTAGCATTGCCAATCAACCTAACCCGCACATCTTTGGACTGTGGGAGGAAACCGGAGCACCCGGAGGAAACCCACGCAGACACGAGGAGAATGTGCAAACTCCACACAGACAGTGACCCAAGCCGGGAATCGAACCCAGGTCCCTGGATCTGTGAAGCAGCAGTGCTAACCACTGTGCTACCGTGCCGCCCACTGATCTTGAAGTTAAATTTGCTTTGAAATTGCTGTCTCCTCACCTTCTGATATCCTGAAAAAGGAATTTACAGAAATTATCACTATCAGCACAGGATAAAAATTCAGAACAGATAATTATTAGTTTTTGATTCAGATTCCAGCATTTGCAGCTATGTGCTTTTACCTTCAGCGCTGTTATGACTCTGGATTGGGGGAGGGGGTTAGAGGAGGGGGGTGAGGGGGCATCGGAGGAGGCGAGGGGGCGGAGGAGGGGGGAACCGGAGTAGAGGAGGGGGAAGAGGGGGCAGAGGAGGAGGACAGTGGGCAGAGGAGGGGAGCAGAGGAGTGGGGTGGGGGGCAGAGGGGGGAAATATATAACGTAGCTACAGTAATTTATTACAAGACTAGAAAAAACAATAGAACATAGAACATAGAACAGTACAGCACAGAACAGGCCCTTCGGCCCACGATGTTGTGCAGAGCTTTGTCTGAAACCCAGATCAAGCTATTTCCTCCCTATCATCCCGAAGTACTCCATGTGCCTATCCAATAGCTTCTTAAATGTTCCTAAAGTTTCTGACTCCACTATCACTGCAGGCAGTCCATTCCACACCCCAACCACTCTCTGAGTAAAAAACCTACCTCTGATATCCTTCCTATATCTCCCACCATGAACCCTAGTTATGCCCCCTAGTTACCACTCCATTCACCTGAGGAAATAGTCTTTGAACGTTCACTTTATCTATCCCCCTCATCATCTTATAAACCTCTATCAAGTCTCCTCTCAACCTCCTCCGCCCCAAAGAGAAAAGCCCAAGTTCCCTCAACCTTTCATAGAACATAGAACATAGAACAGTACAGCACAGAACAGGCCCTTCGGCCCACGATGTTGTGCCGAGCTTTATCTGAAACCAAGATCAAGCTATCCCACTCCCTATCATCCTGGTGTGCTCCATGTGCCTGTCCAATAACCGCTTAAATGTTTCTAAAGTGTCTGACTCCACTATCACTGCAGGCAGTCCATTCCACACCCCAACCACTCTCTGCGTAAAGAACCTACCTCTGATATCCGTCCTGTATCTCCCACCACGAACCCTATAGTTATGCCCCCTTGTAATAGCTCCATCCACCCGAGGAAATAGTCTTTGAACGTTCACTCTATCTATCCCCTTCATCATTTTATACACCTCTATTAAGTCTCCCCTCAGCCTCCTCCGCTCCAGAGAGAATAGCCCTAGCTCCCTCAACCTTTCCTCATATGACCTACCCTCCAAACCAGGCAGCATCCTGGTAAATCTCCTCTGCACTCCTTCCAGCGCTTCCACATCCTTCCTATAGTGAGGTGACCAGAACTGCACACAATATTCCAAATGTGGTCTCACCAAGGTCCTGTACAGTTGCAGCATAACCCCACGGCTCTTAAACTCCAACCCCCTGTTAATAAAAGCTAACACACTACAGGCCTTTTTCACGGCTCTATCCACTTGAGTGGCAACCTTCGGAGATCTGTGGATATGGACCCCAAGATCTCTCTGTTTCTCCACAGTCTTCAGAACCCTACCTTTGACCCTGTAATCCACATTTAAATTTGTCCTACCAAAATGAATCACCTCACATTTATCAGGGTTAAACACCATTTGCCATTTTTCAGCCCAGCTTTGCATCCTATCTATGTCTCTTTGCAGCCTACAACAGCCCTCCACCTCATCCACTACTCCACCAATCTTGGTGTCATCAGCAAATTTACTGATCCACCCTTCAGCCCCCTCCTCTAAGTCATTTATAAAAATGACAAATAGCAGAGGACCAAGCACTGATCCCTGTGGCACTCCGCTGGTAACCGGTTTCCAGTCCGAAAATTTTCCATCCACCCCCACCCTCTGTCTTCTGTTAGATAGCCAGTTACCTATCCAATCGGCCAAACTTCCCTCTATCCCACACCTCCTTACTTTCTTCATAAGCCGACCATGGGGGTCTTTATCAAACGCCTTACTAAAATCCATGTATATGACATCAACTGCACTACCTTCATCTACATACTTAGTTACCTCCTCAAAAAATTCTATCAAATTTGGGAGGCAAGACTTGCCCTTCACAAATCCGTGCTGACTATCCCGGATTAAGCTGCATCTTTCTAAATGGTTGAAAATCCTATCTCCTATCCCTGAGGACCTTTTCCATCAACTTACCGACCACTGAAGTAAGACTCACTGGCCTATAATTACCAGGGTCATTTCTATTCCCTTTCTTAAACAGAGGAACCACATTCGCCACTCTCCAGTCCTCTAGCACCACCCCCTGGACAGTGAGGACGCAAAGATCAAAGCCAAAGGCTCTGCTATCTCATCCCTTGCCTCCCAAAGACTCCTAGGATATATTTCATCAGGCCCAGGGGACTTATCAACTTTCAGTTTATTCAAAATTGCTAGTACAATAAATGTACTTTATTACAGAACCATAAATAATAAATCTAATCTGTACCAAATAACAACACTAGACATATCTGTCCAAGGTGAATTTACTATCCCCCTCAACATCAGCCAACTCCTGGACAAACCAGCCCTTTGTCAACATTAGGAAAGAGACCATCTTTCTGGCTAGATAAATGTGTCAAGTTGAGGGAGCAAATGATGTCAATGTATTTAAGAAAGAGAAAGAGGGAGACCTGAGCAAACCTTTCCAGAGTCTGCACCCTCGCTGGATTCACTTCCTTTCCCTTAATTTGCTGCAAGTCCCCAGTTCTCCCCAGAATGAGAAAAGTAATGGAAAGGGGGAGAAAAGGAAGGGTTTTACTCACAGATGTTGGAGACAGGAGGAAGTTTGAGTCTGTCTGAAGCTTAATCTTCGTTCACACAAAGCCCGCACACTGATTGGCTGTCTTGGCAAGTCTTCCCATTGGTCAGTACGTCAGTATGGTCAGGGGGTGAGCTTGCCCTTGGACATGCGCAGTCCCGGGCCATCCACCACGTGGTGAATAGAGCGATTTTCCAAAAAAGGTGGGTGGGGGAGGTTGTGGCCCATTATTACTTATTTGGAGCCCAACTTCCAAACTGTTGGAACCGGGGTGGAAAGTGAACCAATGCTCAGTACCTCCACGATTAGAGTCCAATTTGCAAAGCACGAGATCATTCACGAATCCCACTTTTAACCCTTGAATTAACATTACCTTATTACCGAATCAGACCTATTGTAAGTGCAAATTGTCCATTGTTGTTACTAGATTAATTTTATTGGATAATGTAAATTGATCCATGGAACTTTGCAGGATCTTTCTGACTTTGAACAAGATTCCATTCAGTCTTTGTCAGGTGCCCTAGACAGTTAAGGAGAGTAGCTGAATGATCATTTTTCCCGTAGACAGTGCTTAAAACAGCAAATTAGTATTTTAAATTTCAAACATGAGTATTCTATCACAGCACACTCCCTTAACATACAGAAATGTGGAAGGCTTTCATTGGACCTGGTTTCGGAGACAACAACTACGTCTGCTGCTGTGGTGGCACAGTGGTTAACATCCCTGCCACCACAGATCTGGGTTCAATGCTCTGTAGGTGAGATGGTGCAAACCGATGGACAGAAGCACCTCCCTCTGCGCTGTAGGGATTCTATGATCCTATGATGACTAATTTCTGTCTCACGTTATTTGACTTTCACTAAACATGAGGAGTGGTCTGCTTCAGGGGATGTATCACTTTGTGGTTGAATTAACTTCCTCAAAGTCCCCCTGTGGTGAACCATCGTTGGTTCCCACCAGGTAGTACTGAGCCAGGGTCTGGCCAGTACTATGAGTCTGTATATATGTTACTGTTGGGGTTAGGGTTGGGTTGTTCTACATGTTACTGTTGGGGTTAGGGTTGGGCTGTTCTACCTGTATTATAGTTATTATGGTACATCCCAGTCGGGCTCCGCCTCCTGGGAGAGGTATAAAGGTCACTGCTCTGTCTGGGACCCCTCAGTCTGGGATCGTGTATTATATATGGTAGCTCTATTGTAGTAGTCAATAAAAGCCTTTATTTCCTCGAGCATCTCTAGCCTCGTGAGTTATATCGCGCATCACCCCCATGTACTAAGAGTTTACTAATGCTTCAATAGGTCTGGTATTTTCTGACTGTGATGCGCTATCAATAAAGCGAAAGACTACCGGGGAGGAACCAAACTGGAAGGGGATGTGTCCAGGTATGACAAACACACACAACGGTGGTCCATATCGGACAAAGGCACAACTGAGGTCCACCACATTCACCCCTTCCTTGAAAAAAAACAACATGGGGGTGAAGCGGAAACAATATTACAAGTCCAGACGAACCGGTGGCTTGATCCGCCGTCGCGATCGTCGTGGTGCAGGTCGCAGAGTCGTCCGATCAGGGAGCGATGTCGGCCCAGGCTCCGTACAGTGAGCGTCGAGAGAAGGCGCTGGGTGGTGTGAAGCGGACCGATCCGTCGTCCCGTCCAGTCGTCGGGTATTGCGTGGCGATGGCTCCGGCGACTCAAGAGAGCTGTACACAGGGGCGAGAGGGGTGAGCAGTGGCCCTGGTGGCGTATGGGGAACAGTGGGAACCGGAGCTGGGGGGTGGGGGGCCGCAACAGGCTCTGGGCGCACTACATTGGGGACTCCGAGTGGACAAACTCCGAGTGGACAACACCAGGGACCGTGGGGCGGAAGGACGTGGTGACCTCAGGGGCACCCGCGGGTGCCAAGTCACGGACAGAAACCGTGTCCTCCCGCCCATCAGGGTACGCTACGTAAACGTATTGAGGATTAGCGTGGAGCAATTGGACCTCCTCGACCAAGGGATCTGCCTTATGGGTCCGGACATGCTTCTGAAGCAGGACGGGCCCCGGGAACATCAGCCAATCCGGGAGCGAAGTACCCGAGGAGGACTTCCTGGCAAACGAAAACATCCGCTCACAAGAGTGACCTAATCGAATGTAATGCGTCCGGAAGGACGTCTTGTCAACAGCTGACTGGAAGGCCCCTAGACCGTAACGCTAATAGAACGGCCTTCCAGACGGTTGCGTTCTCCCGCTCTACTTGACCATTGCCCCTGGGGTTATAGCTAGTGGTGCGGCTGGAGGCAACGCCTTTGGCGAGCAGGTACTGCCTCAGCTCGTCACTCCTGAAAGAGGATCCACGATCGCTAAGAACATAGGCTGGGAAGCTGAATAGGGTGAAGAGCTTGTTCAGGGTCCGAATCACTGTAGCCGTGGTCATGTCCGAGCAGGGGAAGGCAAAAGGGAAATGTGAGTATTCATCAATGATATTCAGGAAATAAACATTGCGGTTAGAGGAGGGGAGGGGGCCTTTAAAATCAATGCTAAGGCGCTCAAACGCGCGAGTGGCCTTTACAAGGTGCGCCCTACCTGGCCGGTAGAACTGCGGTTTGCACTAAGCGCAGACCCAGCATTGCTTGGTAATCGTCCGGACTTCCTCGAGGGAGAAGGGCAGGTTACGGGACTTGACAAAATGGAAAAATCTGGTGACACCCGGATGACAGAGGTCGTTATGGAGGGACTGTAGCTGGTCTAGTTGGGCGCTGGCACATGATCCACGGGAGAGGGCATCTGGGGGCTCATTGAGCTTCCCGGGCTGGTACATGATGTCATATCTGTAGGTGGAGAGCTCAATCCTCCACCGCAAGATCTTGTCATTCTTAATCTTGCCCTTTTTCCTGGTGTTAAACAGAAAGGCAACTGACCGCTGGTCCGTAATTAAGGTGAAATGTTGGCCCGCAAGATAATGGCGCCAGTGCCGGACGGTTTCCACGATGGCCTGGGCCTCCTTCTCGACCGAGGAGTGTCGAATCTCAGGGCCTTGTAAGGTCCGGGAAAAGAAGGCCACCGGACGGCCCCTCTGGTTAAGGGTGGCGGCTAGGGCAAAGTCAGACACATCACTTTCCACTTGGAATGGGATGGATTCGTCCACAGCATGCATCGCGGCCTTCGCGATGTCCACTTTGATGTCGTCGAAGGCCCGACGGGCCTCCTCCGCCAGGGGAAAAGAGGTCGATTTTAGGAGCGGACAGGCTTTATCCGCGTAACGGGGAACCCACTGGGCATAATAGGAGAAGAAGCCCAGGCATCTCCTCAGTGCTTTGAGGGTAGTAGGGAGGGGAAGCTGCATAAGGGGACGCATACGGGCTGGGTCGGGGCCAAGGACACCATTTTCTATCATGTACCCAAGGATGGCGAGGTGGCGTGTCCGGAAAACACACTTCGCCTCATTATATGTGAGGTTCAGGAGAGTGGCCGTACGAAGGAATTTTTGTAGGTTGGCATCATGATCCTGCAGGTCATGGCCGCAGGTGGTGACGTTATCCAGATACGGGAAAGTGGCCCGTTGCCTGTGCTGGTCTACCATTTGATCCATGGCCCGCTGGAAGACTGAGACCCCATTGGTGACACCAAAGGGGACTCGGAGGAACTGGTAGAGGCGGCCATCCGCCTCAAAAGCAGTATATGGGCGATCCTCCGAGCGGATAGGGAGCTGGTGGTAAGCCGATTTCAAATCGATCGTCGAGAAAAGCCTATAGTGCGCGATGCGGTTGGCCATGTCCGCGATGCGGGGAAGAGGATACGCATCTAGTTGGGTATACCTGTTTATGGTCAGGCTGTAGTCAATCACCATGCGGTGTTTCTCCCCCGATTTAACTACGACCACTTGCGCCCTCCAGGGGCTGGTGCTGGCCTGGATAATCCCTTCCCGGAGCAGACGTTGTACCTCGGACCGAATGAAGGCCCGGTCATCTGCACTATAGCGCCTACTCCTGGTGGCTATAGGCCTACAATCCGGGGTGAGGTTATCAAATAAGAGGGGGGGCGGTGATCTTGAGAGTCGAGAGACTGCAGGTGGTGCGCGAGGGACGCTGCAGTGACGGCGCCTTGCAGATGGAGAGTGGGGGGGTGAGGGCCATCATACTGCAGGGTGACGCTCCTGTGATGGCTGAGGAAATCTAACCCCAGCAGTACAGCTGCGCAGAGTCGCGGCAGCACGAGGAGCCGAAAACGCTCGTAGACTGTGCCCTGTACCGTCAGCGTCACCAAACAGCACCCGAGGACCTCCACTGAGTGGGAATTCGAGGCCATGGAGATGGTCTGACTCCAGGGTTGCACGGGAAGGGCATATTGACGCACTGTGCGAGGGTGTATAAAACTTTCTGTGCTCCCACAGTGGAACAGGCAGTTTTCTGCATGACCATTTGCCTTGATCTCCATTATTGACTTGGAGAGTTGGTGAGGCTGCGACTGGTCCAGGCAAATCGATGCCACCGTCGAATCAAAGAAGAACCCATCTTCGTCCCCGTCTGATGATGTCACGGATAAAGCTTCCTGCTCCGCACGTCTTGATGCCAGTCTCAAAGATGGCGATTCACACGCTTCCGGTGACCGCATTAAAGATGGTGATTCGCGCGCAGCCGCCGCCTGCATTAAAGATGGCTGCACCCACGGAACACATGTGGCGCCTCGATGCTTCGGACGCGGCTTTGCCCGGCAGACTTTAGTGAAGTGGCCTAGCTTACCGCATCCGGAGCAAATCGCATCCTTCGCCGGGCAGCGACGGCGAGGGTGTTTGGGTAGGCCGCAAAAGTAACATTTGGGCCCCGCCGGAACAGCTGTCGCGGTGGAGCTGTCGGTAGAACAGGATGCAGGGTAAGACCCGAGATTGTGAGAGGCCGCTTCTAACGTTTCAGCCATCGTGGCTGTTCTTCGGAGATCTAGGTCATCTTGTTCCAGCAGGCGCTGCTGGATGTATGTAGACTCAATGCCCGCAATGTAGGTGTCGCGGATCAGGTCCTCCGTGTTCTGAGCTGCTGTAACAGCCTTACAGTCACAAGCTCGAGCTAGGACCCGCAGGGCGCGCAGGGTAGTTAGGAGATGTCTGACGTAAACCACGTTAGGGCTCTTTTGGAACTGCCCTTTTAGGAGTTCGATAGAGTCCGCGTATGTAGCAGCGTCCCGGAAGATTCCAGACTGCTTCGCTTACCCGGGCGCGGAGCACGTGGAGTTTAGCGTCGTCGGTGTCGATGGCCGTAGCGGTGTCGACGAATGCTTCGAAGCAGTCCAGCCAATGATCGAATTTATCAGAGGCTCCAACCTCTTGAGGGTCTGATGTTAACTTGTCGGGTTTTAGAAACTGCTCCATGCTGGTCAATTGTTGTGAATAAAATTGATGCGCTATCAATAAGGCGAAAGGCTACCGGTGTGCCAATACAAGTGTAGGCTTTTATTCACAACAGAATCAGGAGCAGATCCCAACAAGTAACCAACCTGGACTGAACAAGCGGGAGGAGACAGCCACCGTTATACTAGGTGCTGAGGGGAGGAAATCAGAAAAAAAGAGGTTTCTCTGGAGTAAAGGGAAATACAGTGTCATCAGGGAGGAAATTAGACGGGTAAATTGGAAGGAGGCATTCTTGGGGAAAAGTACCGAAGGAAAGTGGAGGATTTTCAAGGAATGTTTGTCTGGAGCTCTGCATGACAACGTTCCGATGAGACAGGGGGGTGTTGGTAGGGTACGGGAACCGTGGTGCACGAAGGTTGTGATGAACCTGGTAAATAAGAAAAGAGAGGCGTACAGAAGGTTCAGAGAGCTAGGAGGTGTTAAGGATTTAGAGGAGTATACGCGATGTAGGAAGGAGCTTAAGAAGGAAATTAGGAGAGCGAGAAGGGGTCATGAGAAGACCTTGGCGGGTAAGATTAAGGAGAATCCCAAGGCTTTCTACAAATATGTCAAGAGTAAAAGGATGAGATGTGAAGGCATAGGACCCTTAAAAGGTGAAGGGGGAAAAGTTTGTGCGGAACCGTTAGAAATGGCGGAGGTGCTTAATGAATACTTTACCTCGGTATTCACGGTGGAAAGGGATCTGGGTGGTTGTACTGCTGGATTGCGGAGGACAGAAAGGATCGAGCATGTGGACATAAAGAAAGAGGATGTGTTGGAACTATTGAATGGCATCAAGGTTGGTAAGTCGCCGGGACCGGATGGGATGTACCCCAGGTTACTGTGGGAGGCGAGGGAGGAGATTGCGGAGCCTTTGGCGATGATCTTTGCATCGTCGATGGAGACGGGAGAGGTTCCGGAGGATTGGAGGATTGCGGATGTGGTCCCTATATTCAAGAAAGGGAACAGGGACAGCCCGGGAAATTACCGACCGGTGAGTCTAACCTCAGTGGTTGGTAAGTTGATGGAGAGGATCCTGAGAGACAGGATTTATGATCATCTAGAGAAGTTTAGTATGATCAAAAGTAGTCAGCACGGCTTTGTCAGGGGCAGGTCGTGCCTTACGAGCCTGGTTGAGTTCTTTGAAAATGTGACCAAGCACATTGACGAAGGAAGAGCGGTGGATGTGGTCTATATGGACTTCAGCAAAGCGTTCGATAAGGTCCCCCATGCAAGACTTCTTGAGAAAGTGAGAGGGCATGGGATCCAAGGGGCTGTTGCCTTGTGGATCCAGAACTGGCTTGCCTGCAGAAGGCAGAGAGTGGCTGTGGAGGGGTCTTTCTCTGCATGGAGGTCAGTGACCAGTGGAGTGCCCCAGGGATCTGTTCTGGGACCCTTGCTGTTTGTCATTTTCATAAATGACCTGGATGAGGAAGTGGAGGGATGGGTTGGTAAGTTTGCTGACGACACCAAGGTAGGTGGTGTTGTGGATAGTTTGGAGGGATGTCAGAAGTTGCAGCGAGACATAGATAGAATGCAAGACTGGGCGGAGAAGTGGCAGATGGACTTCAACCCGGATAAGTGTGTAGTGATCCATTTTGGCAGATCCAATGGGATGAAGCAGCAGTATAAAATGAAGGGTACCATTCTTAGCAGTGTAGAGGATCAGAAGGACCTTGGGGTCCGGGTCCATAGGACTCTTAAATCGGCCTCGCAGGTGGAGGATGCGGTCAAGAAGGCGTATGGCGTACTAGCCTTCATTAATCGAGGGATTGAGTTTAGGAGTCGGGAGATAATGCTGCAGCTTTATAGGACCCTGGTTAGACCCCACTTGGAGTACTGCGCGCAGTTCTGGTCACCTCATTACAGGAAAGATGTTGAAGCCATTGAAAGGGTGCAGAGGAGATTTACAAGGATGTTGCCTGGATTGGGGGGCATGCCTTATGAGGATAGGTTGAGGGAGCTTGGTCTCTTCTCCCTGGAGAGACGAAGGATGAGAGGTGACCTGATAGAGGTTTACAAGATGTTGAGGGGTCTGGATAGGGTGGACTCTCAGAGGCTATTTCCAAGGGCTGAAATGGTTGCTACGAGAGGACACAGGTTTAAGGTGCTGGGGGGTAGGTACAGGGGGGATGTCAGGGGTAAGTTTTTCACTCAGAGGGTGGTGGGTGAGTGGAATCGGCTGACGTCGGTGGTGGTGGAGGCAAAATCGTTGGGGTCTTTTAAGAGACTTCTGGATGAGTACATGGGATTTAATGGGATTGAGGGCTATAGATAGGCCTAGAGGTGGGGATGTGATCGGCGCAACTTGTGGGCCGAAGGGCCTGTTTGTGCTGTGGCTTTCTATGTTCTATGTTCAAACTGGAAGGGGATGTGTCCAGGTATGACAAGCACACACAACGGTGGTCCATAGGACAAAGGCACAACTGAGGTCCACCACAGACTGTAAATCTATATCTTGTTCCAGATTCTGGTCAAACGGAAGTAGTTTTTCTCAGCACAATACACCCTATAATCTTAGAACATAGAACATAGAACATAGAACATTACAGCGCAGAACAGGCCCTTCGGCCCACGATGTTGCACCGACCAGTTAAAAAAAAAACTGTGACCCTCCAACCTAAACCAATTTCTTTTCGTCCATGAACCTATCTACGGATCTCTTAAACGCCCCCAAACTAGGCGCATTTACTACTGATGCTGGCAGGGCATTCCAATCCCTCACCACCCTCTGGGTAAAGAACCTACCCCTGACATCGGTTCTATAACTACCCCCCCTCAATTTAAAGCCATGCCCCCTCGTGCTGGATTTCTCCATCAGAGGAAAAAGGCTATCACTATCCACCCTACCTAAACCTCTAATCATCTTATATGTTTCAATAAGATCCCCTCTTAGCCGCCGCCTTTCCAGCGAAAACAATCCCAAATCCCTCAGCCTCTCCTCATAGGATCTCCCCTCCATACCAGGCAACATCCTGGTAAACCTCCTCTGCACCCTCTCCAAAGCCTCCACATCCTTCCTGTAATGTGGGGACCAGAACTGCACACAGTACTCCAAGTGCGGCCGCACCAGAGTTGTGTACAGTTGCAACATAACGCTACGACTCCTAAATTCAGTCCCCCTACCAATAAACGCCAAGACACCATATGCCTTCTTAACAACCTTATCTACTTGATTCCCAACTTTCAGGGATCTATGCACACATACACCTAGATCCCTCTGCTCCTCCACACTATTCAAAGTCCTCCCGTTAGCCCTATACTCAACACATCTGTTATTCCTACCAAAGTGAATTACCTCACACTTCTCCGCATTAAACTCCATCCGCCACCTCTCGGCCCAACTTTGCAACCTGTCTAAGTCTTCCTGCAGACTACGACACCCTTCCTCACTGTCTACCACACCACCGACTTTGGTGTCATCAGCAAATTTGCTAATCCACCCAACTATACCCTCATCCAGATCATCTTCCCCATGTTCCCAATGTAAAGCTGCAGCACAGTGGTTAGCACTGCTGCCTTACAGTGCCAGGGACCCAAGGTTCAATTCTGGCCTTGGGTGACTGTCTGGGGAGGGGAGGAGAGGGGGGGGGGGGTGGGGGGAGTTGGGGGGGGGCGCGGGGGGGAGCGGTGGAGTGGATAGTCTGCATATTCTCCTGTGTCTACCTGGTTTCCTCCCAGAGTCCAAAGATGAGCATGTTAGGTGCATCGGTCATGCTAAATTGTCCCTTAGTGTCGCAGAATGTATAGATTAGGGGGGATTAGCTATGCTAACGATGTTTCCCATGTTAGGAGAAAGAGCAGGGAGAGGATCTGAGTAAAATATTCTGTCAAAGATTTGGTACAGACTCAGTGGCCTGAAAAGACCTGTGCTGCATTGAAGGGATTCACAAACCCTGATGAATGGCATTTATTTGATCTTTCTTTGTAAATAGTATCCCCCGCACACTACCTCCTCCCCTCTCCCCCCCCCCCCCCCCCCCCCCACCCCTCCCCCCCCCACTACAGGTAAATATAAAATTAATACAGAAAGAACTGGCAGAATCCATCAAGGCTGTCGGCATCTGTAGAGAGAGTGAGAAGCAGAGTTAAATCTTCACCATGGCACCATAAGGAATAGAAACAGGAGTAGGCCATTCAGCCCTTTGAGCCTGCTCTGCCATTTAATAAGTTCATAGCTGATCTAATACTCAAGCCTTATAGAACAAAGAACAGAAAATTACAGCGCAGGAACAGGCCCTTCGGCCCTCCAAGCCTGCACTGACCATGCTGCCCGACTGAACTAAAACCTCCTACCCTTCCGGGGACCATATCCCTCTATTCCCATCCTATTCATGTACTTGTCAAGACGCCCCTTAAAAGTCACTACTGTATCTGCTTCCACTCCCTCCCCCGGCAACAAGTTCCAGGCACCCACTGCTCTGTGTAAAAAATCTGCCTCGTACATCTCCTTTAAACCTTGCCCCTCACACCTTAAACCTATGCCCCCCCTAGTAATTGATTCTTCCACCCTGGGGAAAAAGCTTCTGACTATCCACTCTGTCCATGCCTCTCATAATCTTATAGACTTCTATCAGGTCGCCCCTCAACCTCCAGTGAGAACAAACCAAGTTTCTCCAACCTCTCCTCATAGCTAATGCCCTCCAGACCAGGGCAACATCCTGGTAAATCTTTTCTGTAACCCTCTCCAAAGCCTCCACATCCTTCTGGTAGTGTGGCGACCAGAATTGAACACTATATTCCAAGTGCGGCCTAACTAAGGTTCTATAAAGCTGCAACATGACTTGCCAATTTTTAAACTCAATGCCCCGGCCGATGAAGGCAACCATGCCGTATGCCTTCCTGACTACCTTCTCCGTTACCATTAATTTCTGTGCTGATTAAAAAACAATGTCATATTAAGTCAAAATCACAGAATCATGATCGGGATAGTCAGCATGGATTCGTGAAGGGCAAGTTGTGCCTCACAAATTTGATTGAATTTTTTGAGGAGGTAATTAAGTGTGTTGATGAAGGTAGGGCAGTTGATGTCATATGCATGGATTTTAGTAAGGCGTTTGATAAGGTCCCCCATGGTCGGCTTATGATGAAAGTAAGGAGGTGTGGGATGGAGGGAAAGTTGGCCGATTGGATAGGTAACTGGCTATCTGATCGAAGACAGAGGGTGGTGGTGGATGGAAAATTTTCAGACTGGAGGCAGGTTGCTAGCAGAGTGCCACAGGGATCGGTGCTTGGTCCTCTGCTCTTTGTGATTTTTATTAATGACTTAGAGGAGGGGGCTGAAGGGTGGATCAGTAAATTTGCTGATGACACCAAGATTGGTGGAGTAGTGGATGAGGTGGAGGGCTGTTGTAGGCCGCAAAGAGACTTAGATAGGATGCAAAGCCGGGCTGAAAAATGGCAAATGGAGTTTAACCCTGATAAATGTGAGGTGATTCATTTTGGTAGGACTAATTTAAATATGGATTACAGAGTCAAAGGTAGGGTTCTGAAGACTGTGGAGGAACAGAGAGATCTTGGGGTCCATATCCACAGATCTCTGAAGGTTGCCATTCAAGTGGATAGAGCTGTGAAGAAGGCCTATAGTGTGTTAGCTTTTATTAACAGGGGGTTGGAGTTTAAGAGCTGTGGGGTTATGCTGCAACTGTACAGGACCTTGGTGAGACCACATTTGGAATATTGTGTGCAGTTCTGGTCACCTCACTATAAGAAGGATGTGGAAGCGCTGGAAAGAGTGCAGAGGAGATTTACCAGGATGCTGCCTGGTTTGGAGGATAGGTCTTATGAGGAAAGGTTGAGGGAGCTAGGGCTGTTCTCTCTGGAGTGGAGGAGGCTGAGGGGAGACTTAATAGACGTTTATAAAATGATGAAGTGGATAGATAGAGTGAATGTTCAAAGACTATTTCCTCAAGTGGATGGAGCTATTACAAGGGGGCATAACTATAGGGTTCATGGTGGGAGATATAGGAAGGATATCAGAGGTAGGTTCTTTACGCAGAGAGTGGTTGGGGTGTGGAATGGACTGCCTGCAGTGATAGTGGAGTCAGACACTTTAGAAACATTTAAGCGGTTATTGGATAGGCACATGGAGCACACCAGGATGATAGGGAGTGGGATAGCTTGATCTTGGTTTCAGATAAAGCTCGGCACAACATCGTGGGCCGAAGGGCCTGTTCTGTGCTGTACTGTTCTATGTTCTATGATTTGTGGTCGGTGCAGACTCGATGGGCCGAATGGCCTCCTTCTGCAGTGTAGGGTTTCTATGTTTCTACGTTTCTATGTTTCTACGTTTCTATGTTTCTACGTTTCTATGTTTCTATATTTCTATGTTATTCATAATGAGACGACTTGGCCCATCATGTCTGCACCAGCTGTCCAAACCAGCATCACGGCTTAGCCATTTCCCTGCCTATTCCCGTACCCCTCCATCTTCATTTAATAATCTATGATCCTCTTGAATGTCTCAGATGAACCTGCTTTTACTATACTTCTGATCTGTGTTCCAGACCTGAACTCGCTGTGAGAAAAAGTTATTTCTCGCATACATCTGCTTCTTTTGGAAATCACTTTAAAGTCTGTTTCCCTCTCATTTTTGATCCTTTTACGAGGGGAAACAGTTTCTCCCTACCTACTCTGTCCAGCCCCCTCATGATTTTGGACATCTCTATCAAATCTTTTCTTAGCCTTCTTCTCTCCAAGGAGAACACTCTGATCTGAATCAATATTTTAAAAATGTTAAAACTGATTAACATTTTTCTGGCCTTGCCTGTCAGTAGAATGAGGAATCAGCCTGAGAGGTGAGGGAGCAGCGACACTGGATGGACAGTCTCCATTTTGCAGGCAGCATGGATGGTGGTTCATTTTCTTTTAGAAAAAATGGAAAATAGGAGTAGGATGAGGCCATTCGGTCCATTAGAAATCATAGAAATCATAGAAACCCAACAGTGCAGAAGGAGGCCATTCGGCCCATCGAGTCTGCACCGACCACAATCCCACCCAGGCCCTATCCCCACATATTTTACCCACTAATCCCTCTAACCTACGCATCTCAGGACTCTAAGGGGCAATTTTTAACCTGGCCAATCAACCTAACCCGCACATCTTTGGACTGTGGGAGGAAACCGGAGCACCCGGAGGAAACCCACGCAGACACGAGGAGAATGTGCAAACTCCACACAGACAGTGACCCGAGCCGGGAATCGAACCCAGGACCCTGGAGCTGTGAAGCAGCAGTGCTAACCACTGTGCTACCGTGCCGCCCATTGAGCCATTTAATGTGTATTACCCTTTAATGTGACATTTAAAGGGTAATACACAAATAAGCACGGCAGTATCTATATCAATTCAGCCTTTCCTCGAAAGAAACAGTCCACCATTTCACTGCCAACAAATCTGAACAGGATGATATTATGACTGAAAATTGGGTTTGTGTGAATATGAGGGGTAATTAAATAAGAAAAGAGAGGCGTACAGAAGGTTCAGAGAGCTAGGAGGTGTTAAGGATTTAGAGGAGTATACGCGATGTAGGAAGGAGCTTAAGAAGGAAATTAGGAGAGCGAGAAGGGGTCATGAGAAGACCTTGGCGGGTAAGATTAAGGAGAATCCCAAGGCTTTCTACAAATATGTCAAGAGTAAAAGGATGAGATGTGAAGGCATAGGACCCTTAAAAGGTGAAGGGGGAAAAGTTTGTGCGGAACCGTTAGAAATGGCGGAGGTGCTTAATGAATACTTTACCTCGGTATTCACGGTGGAAAGGGATCTGGGTGGTTGTACTGCTGGATTGCGGAGGACAGAAAGGATCGAGCATGTGGACATAAAGAAAGAGGATGTGTTGGAACTATTGAATGGCATCAAGGTTGGTAAGTCGCCGGGACCGGATGGGATGTACCCCAGGTTACTGTGGGAGGCGAGGGAGGAGATTGCGGAGCCTTTGGCGATGATCTTTGCATCGTCGATGGAGACGGGAGAGGTTCCGGAGGATTGGAGGATTGCGGATGTGGTCCCTATATTCAAGAAAGGGAACAGGGACAGCCCGGGAAATTACCGACCGGTGAGTCTAACCTCAGTGGTTGGTAAGTTGATGGAGAGGATCCTGAGAGACAGGATTTATGATCATCTAGAGAAGTTTAGTATGATCAAAAGTAGTCAGCACGGCTTTGTCAGGGGCAGGTCGTGCCTTACGAGCCTGGTTGAGTTCTTTGAAAATGTGACCAAGCACATTGACGAAGGAAGAGCGGTGGATGTGGTCTATATGGACTTCAGCAAAGCGTTCGATAAGGTCCCCCATGCAAGACTTCTTGAGAAAGTGAGAGGGCATGGGATCCAAGGGGCTGTTGCCTTGTGGATCCAGAACTGGCTTGCCTGCAGAAGGCAGAGAGTGGCTGTGGAGGGGTCTTTCTCTGCATGGAGGTCAGTGACCAGTGGAGTGCCCCAGGGATCTGTTCTGGGACCCTTGCTGTTTGTCATTTTCATAAATGACCTGGATGAGGAAGTGGAGGGATGGGTTGGTAAGTTTGCTGACGACACCAAGGTAGGTGGTGTTGTGGATAGTTTGGAGGGATGTCAGAAGTTGCAGCGAGACATAGATAGAATGCAAGACTGGGCGGAGAAGTGGCAGATGGACTTCAACCCGGATAAGTGTGTAGTGATCCATTTTGGCAGATCCAATGGGATGAAGCAGCAGTATAAAATGAAGGGTACCATTCTTAGCAGTGTAGAGGATCAGAAGGACCTTGGGGTCCGGGTCCATAGGACTCTTAAATCGGCCTCGCAGGTGGAGGATGCGGTCAAGAAGGCGTATGGCGTACTAGCCTTCATTAATCGAGGGATTGAGTTTAGGAGTCGGGAGATAATGCTGCAGCTTTATAGGACCCTGGTTAGACCCCACTTGGAGTACTGCGCGCAGTTCTGGTCACCTCATTACAGGAAAGATGTTGAAGCCATTGAAAGGGTGCAGAGGAGATTTACAAGGATGTTGCCTGGATTGGGGGGCATGCCTTATGAGGATAGGTTGAGGGAGCTTGGTCTCTTCTCCCTGGAGAGACGAAGGATGAGAGGTGACCTGATAGAGGTTTACAAGATGTTGAGGGGTCTGGATAGGGTGGACTCTCAGAGGCTATTTCCAAGGGCTGAAATGGTTGCTACGAGAGGACACAGGTTTAAGGTGCTGGGGGGTAGGTACAGGGGGGATGTCAGGGGTAAGTTTTTCACTCAGAGGGTGGTGGGTGAGTGGAATCGGCTGACGTCGGTGGTGGTGGAGGCAAACTCGTTGGGGTCTTTTAAGAGACTTCTGGATGAGTACATGGGATTTAATGGGATTGAGGGCTATAGATAGGCCTAGAGGTGGGGATGTGATCGGCGCAACTTGTGGGCCGAAGGGCCTGTTTGTGCTGTGGCTTTCTATGTTCTATGTTCAAACTGGAAGGGGATGTGTCCAGGTATGACAAGCACACACAACGGTGGTCCATAGGACAAAGGCACAACTGAGGTCCACCACAGACTGTAAATCTATATCTTGTTCCAGATTCTGGTCAAACGGAAGTAGTTTTTCTCAGCACAATACACCCTATAATCTTAGAACATAGAACATAGAACATAGAACATTACAGCGCAGAACAGGCCCTTCGGCCCACGATGTTGCACCGACCAGTTAAAAAAAAAACTGTGACCCTCCAACCTAAACCAATTTCTTTTCGTCCATGAACCTATCTACGGATCTCTTAAACGCCCCCAAACTAGGCGCATTTACTACTGATGCTGGCAGGGCATTCCAATCCCTCACCACCCTCTGGGTAAAGAACCTACCCCTGACATCGGTTCTATAACTACCCCCCCTCAATTTAAAGCCATGCCCCCTCGTGCTGGATTTCTCCATCAGAGGAAAAAGGCTATCACTATCCACCCTATCTAAACCTCTAATCATCTTATATGTTTCAATAAGATCCCCTCTTAGCCGCCGCCTTTCCAGCGAAAACAATCCCAAATCCCTCAGCCTCTCCTCATAGGATCTCCCCTCCATACCAGGCAACATCCTGGTAAACCTCCTCTGCACCCTCTCCAAAGCCTCCACATCCTTCCTGTAATGTGGGGACCAGAACTGCACACAGTACTCCAAGTGCGGCCGCACCAGAGTTGTGTACAGTTGCAACATAACGCTACGACTCCTAAATTCAGTCCCCCTACCAATAAACGCCAAGACACCATATGCCTTCTTAACAACCTTATCTACTTGATTCCCAACTTTCAGGGATCTATGCACACATACACCTAGATCCCTCTGCTCCTCCACACTATTCAAAGTCCTCCCGTTAGCCCTATACTCAACACATCTGTTATTCCTACCAAAGTGAATTACCTCACACTTCTCCGCATTAAACTCCATCCGCCACCTCTCGGCCCAACTTTGCAACCTGTCTAAGTCTTCCTGCAGACTACGACACCCTTCCTCACTGTCTACCACACCACCGACTTTGGTGTCATCAGCAAATTTGCTAATCCACCCAACTATACCCTCATCCAGATCATCTTCCCCATGTTCCCAATGTAAAGCTGCAGCACAGTGGTTAGCACTGCTGCCTTACAGTGCCAGGGACCCAAGGTTCAATTCTGGCCTTGGGTGACTGTCTGGGGAGGGGAGGAGAGGGGGGGGGGGGGGGTGGGGGGAGTTGGGGGGGGGGCGCGGGGGGGAGCGGTGGAGTGGATAGTCTGCATATTCTCCTGTGTCTACCTGGTTTCCTCCCAGAGTCCAAAGATGAGCATGTTAGGTGCATCGGTCATGCTAAATTGTCCCTTAGTGTCGCAGAATGTATAGATTAGGGGGGATTAGCTATGCTAACGATGTTTCCCATGTTAGGAGAAAGAGCAGGGAGAGGATCTGAGTAAAATATTCTGTCAAAGATTTGGTACAGACTCAGTGGCCTGAAAAGACCTGTGCTGCATTGAAGGGATTCACAAACCCTGATGAATGGCATTTATTTGATCTTTCTTTGTAAATAGTATCCCCCGCACACTACCTCCTCCCCTCTCCCCCCCACCCCCCCCCCCCCCCCACCCCCTCCCCCCCCCACTACAGGTAAATATAAAATTAATACAGAAAGAACTGGCAGAATCCATCAAGGCTGTCGGCATCTGTAGAGAGAGTGAGAAGCAGAGTTAAATCTTCACCATGGCACCATAAGGAATAGAAACAGGAGTAGGCCATTCAGCCCTTTGAGCCTGCTCTGCCATTTAATAAGTTCATAGCTGATCTAATACTCAAGCCTTATAGAACAAAGAACAGAAAATTACAGCGCAGGAACAGGCCCTTCGGCCCTCCAAGCCTGCACTGACCATGCTGCCCGACTGAACTAAAACCTCCTACCCTTCCGGGGACCATATCCCTCTATTCCCATCCTATTCATGTACTTGTCAAGACGCCCCTTAAAAGTCACTACTGTATCTGCTTCCACTCCCTCCCCCGGCAACAAGTTCCAGGCACCCACTGCTCTGTGTAAAAAATCTGCCTCGTACATCTCCTTTAAACCTTGCCCCTCACACCTTAAACCTATGCCCCCCCTAGTAATTGATTCTTCCACCCTGGGGAAAAAGCTTCTGACTATCCACTCTGTCCATGCCTCTCATAATCTTATAGACTTCTATCAGGTCGCCCCTCAACCTCCAGTGAGAACAAACCAAGTTTCTCCAACCTCTCCTCATAGCTAATGCCCTCCAGACCAGGGCAACATCCTGGTAAATCTTTTCTGTAACCCTCTCCAAAGCCTCCACATCCTTCTGGTAGTGTGGCGACCAGAATTGAACACTATATTCCAAGTGCGGCCTAACTAAGGTTCTATAAAGCTGCAACATGACTTGCCAATTTTTAAACTCAATGCCCCGGCCGATGAAGGCAACCATGCCGTATGCCTTCCTGACTACCTTCTCCGTTACCATTAATTTCTGTGCTGATTAAAAAACAATGTCATATTAAGTCAAAATCACAGAATCATGATCGGGATAGTGAAGGGCAAGTTGTGCCTCACAAATTTGATTGAATTTTTTGAGGAGGTAATTAAGTGTGTTGATGAAGGTAGGGCAGTTGATGTCATATGCATGGATTTTAGTAAGGCGTTTGATAAGGTCCTCCATGGTCGGCTTATGATGAAAGTAAGGAGGTGTGGGATGGAGGGAAAGTTGGCCTATTGGATAGGTAACTGGCTATCTGATCGAAGACAGAGGGTGGTGGTGGATGGAAAATTTTCAGACTGGAGGCAGGTTGCTAGCAGAGTGCCACAGGGATCGGTGCTTGGTCCTCTGCTCTTTGTGATTTTTATTAATGACTTAGAGGAGGGGGCTGAAGGGTGGATCAGTAAATTTGCTGATGACACCAAGATTGGTGGAGTAGTGGATGAGGTGGAGGGCTGTTGTAGGCCGCAAAGAGACTTAGATAGGATGCAAAGCCGGGCTGAAAAATGGCAAATGGAGTTTAACCCTGATAAATGTGAGGTGATTCATTTTGGTAGGACTAATTTAAATATGGATTACAGAGTCAAAGGTAGGGTTCTGAAGACTGTGGAGGAACAGAGAGATCTTGGGGTCCATATCCACAGATCTCTGAAGGTTGCCATTCAAGTGGATAGAGCTGTGAAGAAGGCCTATAGTGTGTTAGCTTTTATTAACAGGGGGTTGGAGTTTAAGAGCTGTGGGGTTATGCTGCAACTGTACAGGACCTTGGTGAGACCACATTTGGAATATTGTGTGCAGTTCTGGTCACCTCACTATAAGAAGGATGTGGAAGCGCTGGAAAGAGTGCAGAGGAGATTTACCAGGATGCTGCCTGGTTTGGAGGATAGGTCTTATGAGGAAAGGTTGAGGGAGCTAGGGCTGTTCTCTCTGGAGTGGAGGAGGCTGAGGGGAGACTTAATAGACGTTTATAAAATGATGAAGTGGATAGATAGAGTGAATGTTCAAAGACTATTTCCTCAAGTGGATGGAGCTATTACAAGGGGGCATAACTATAGGGTTCATGGTGGGAGATATAGGAAGGATATCAGAGGTAGGTTCTTTACGCAGAGAGTGGTTGGGGTGTGGAATGGACTGCCTGCAGTGATAGTGGAGTCAGACACTTTAGAAACATTTAAGCGGTTATTGGATAGGCACATGGAGCACACCAGGATGATAGGGAGTGGGATAGCTTGATCTTGGTTTCAGATAAAGCTCGGCACAACATCGTGGGCCGAAGGGCCTGTTCTGTGCTGTACTGTTCTATGTTCTATGATTTGTGGTCGGTGCAGACTCGATGGGCCGAATGGCCTCCTTCTGCAGTGTAGGGTTTCTATGTTTCTACGTTTCTATGTTTCTACGTTTCTATGTTTCTACGTTTCTATGTTTCTATATTTCTATGTTATTCATAATGAGACGACTTGGCCCATCATGTCTGCACCAGCTGTCCAAACCAGCATCACGGCTTAGCCATTTCCCTGCCTATTCCCGTACCCCTCCATCTTCATTTAATAATCTATGATCCTCTTGAATGTCTCAGATGAACCTGCTTTTACTATACTTCTGATCTGTGTTCCAGACCTGAACTCGCTGTGAGAAAAAGTTATTTCTCGCATACATCTGCTTCTTTTGGAAATCACTTTAAAGTCTGTTTCCCTCTCATTTTTGATCCTTTTACGAGGGGAAACAGTTTCTCCCTACCTACTCTGTCCAG